>NC_134780.1:86237635-86240135 GCF_046742065.1 Oratosquilla oratoria | reverse complement strand
TATTCTGTAATATCCTGGTGTGAATAATTTCTGGAAGAAATAAAGTAGATTTTCGAACACTAAGAGGCTAATGTTGATACTACAGACACTGATAGTGGAAGGGAGAGGGTGAGAGGGAGAGGGGGAGGGAGTGAGGGTGGAGGGAGTGAGGGAGAGAGGGAGAGGGAGGAAGAGGGAGTGATGGAGGGCGATGGAGAAATGGGGAGAAGAGAGTGTGTGGAGAAAGGGAAAAAGGGTAAAAGTGAAGGGAAGGGTGGGAAGGAAAGAAGGAAAGGGTGAGGGGGAGAGGGTGGAGGGAGTGAGGGAGAGAGGGAGAGGGAGGAAGAGGGAGTGAGGGAGGGCGAGCGAGAAATGGGGAAAAGAGTGTGTGTGGAAAAAGGGAAAAAGGGTAAAAGGGTAGGGAAGGGTGGTAAGGAAAGAAGGAGAGGGTGACGGTGAAGAGTGAAGGAAGACAGAAGATAAAGTGGGGAGGACAAAAGGGGAGAGGGGAAGGAGAAAAAGAGGAGAGGGGAGAAGGGAGAGGGGGATAGGGGATGGGGAGGAGGGAGGAGGGAGGAGGAAATGGAGGACAAGGAAGAGGGAAATGGGAGAAGACAGAAGGAAAGTGGGAGGAGGGGGATGGGGGATGGGGAGAGGGGGGAATAGGGAGGAGGGAAGGGAGATCAATGGGAGAAGACAGAAGGAGAGTGGGAGGAGGGGAATGTGGGAAAGGGGGGGGATAGGGAGGAGGAAGCTGAGAACAAGGAAGAGGGAAATGGGAGAAGACAGAAGAAAAGTGGGAGGAGGTGGATGGAGGATAGAGAAAGTGGGAATAGGGAGGAGGGAAGGGAGAACAATGGGAGAAGACAGAAGGAGAGTGGGAGGAGGGGAAAGGGGGGGATAGGGAGACGGAAGTGGAGGACTAGGACGAGAGAACTGGAAGAAGACAGAAGGAAAGAAGGAGGAGAGGAGCTGGAGAGACGGGTCTGGACCGTCGTCTCTCGTCTCAGAACTCTTCTTCCTCTTGAGAATATTGGGGAGTTGGCCAACTCGAGGCACCAGAGACTTCGTCCTCTTCTTCCTCCAGAACCTCACTCAGTTGGCTCAGTGCCAGAGCCGAGATCTTTCACTATCGGGATGTTAATCGAGCGTGATAGAAGGAGATAAATATGTTAATAAATAAATAGATAAGGTAATAAATAAATAGATAAACAAGTTAATAAATAAATAGATAGATAAATAAGTTGATAGATAGATAGATAAGGTAATAGATAAATAGATAAACAAGTTAATAAATAGATATATAGATAAGGTAATAGATAAATAGATAAACAAGTTAATAGATAAATAGATAGATAAGGTAATAACTAAATAGATAAACAAGTTAATAAATAAATAGATAAGGTAATAGATAAATAGATAAACAAGTTAATAAATAGATAGATAGATAAGGTAATAAATAAATAAAGTTAATAAATAAATATAGATATATAAGGTAATAAATAAATAGATAAGCAAGTTAATAGATGAATAGATAGATAAGGTAATAAATAAATAAATAAACAAGTTAATAGATACATGAGGTAATGAATAGATAGATAAACAAATTAATAAATAGATAGATAGATAAGGTAATAAATAGATAAACAAGTTAATAGATAAATAGATAGATAAGGTTATAAATAAATAGATAAACAAGTTAATAAATGAATAGATAGATAAGGTAATGAATAGATAGATAAACAAGTTAATAGATAAATAGACAGATAAGGTAATAGATAAATAGATAAACAAGTTAATAGATAAATAGATAGATAAGGTTACAAATAGATAGATAAACAAGTTAATAAATAAACAGATAGATAAGGTAATAAGTAGATAGATAAACAAGTTAATAGATGAATAGATAGATAAGGTTATAAATAAATAGATAAACAAGTTAATGAATAAATAGATATATAAGGTAATAAATAAATAGATGAAAGATAGATAAGGTTATAGATACATAAACAAGTTAACGAATAAATAGATAGATAAGGTAATAAATAAATAGATAGACAAGTTAATAAATAAATAGATAGATAAATAAGTTAATGAATAGATAAAGATAGATAAGTAAGTAACTAGGTAGGTATATCCATAATTAAATGAATAATTATATAAACAGTATATAAGAAACCAAGTAAAATGAATAAATGGATGAATAAGTGAATAGGTAGGAAAATGTATAGATGTATAGATAAATTAATGAATATATAAATAGTATACAAGTGAACAAGTGAAATGAATAGGTAGATTAGTAAATAGGTAGGTAAATGTATAAATGTATAATTAAATGAATAAATATATGAATAGTATATAAGTAGTTAGGTAAATGTATAAATGAATAATTGAATAAATAAACAAAACAGTATATAATAAAAATAGTAAAAAGAATAGGTAAATAACTAAATAACTAAATGAACGAACAAATAGGTAAATAAATGAATAAATAAATAAATAAAGATGTAATTATATAAAA
>NC_134780.1:86220135-86225135 GCF_046742065.1 Oratosquilla oratoria | reverse complement strand
CGCCATCGGCAGGAACCCTCCAGATCTACAGGACTCCAACAGATCTACAGGACTCCAACGGATCTACAGGACTCCAACGGATCTACGGGACTCCAACGGATCTACAGGACTCCAACGGATCTACGGGACTCCAACGGATCTACAGGACTCCGACGGATCTACAGGACTCCAACAGATGTATGGGACTCCAACAGCTGTACAGGAATCCATCGGATCTACAGGACTCCACCGGATCTAAAGAATTCTAATAGATCTACAGGAATCCATCGGATCTACAGGACTCCACCGGATCTACAGGACTCCAATAGATCTACAGAAACCCTCCAGATCTACAGGACTCCAACAGATCTACATGAATCCACCGGATCTATAGGACTCCACCGGATCTACAGGACTCCACCGGATCTACAGTACTCCACCGGATCTACAGGACTCCACCGGATCTACGGGATTCCAACAGATATACGGGACTCCACCGGATCTACAAGATCTACAGGACTGCACTGGATCTACGGAATTCCACTGGATCTACAGGACTCTACCGGATCTACGGGGACTCCAACAGATATACAGGACTCCAGCAGATCTACAGGACTCCACTGGATCAACGAGATTCCACTAGATCTACAGGACTCCACTGGATCTACGGGATTCCACTAGATCTACAGGACTCCACTGGATCTACAGGCCTCCACAGGTTCTACAGGACTCTACCGCTCTATTGACAATATGTCACGATACGGTCATTTTAGAAAATTAGTTTTTTAAATGTTATTTCTTCATATATAGTAAGACTTGACTTTATTTTTCTATTTGTTTCCAGCATTTCACCTCGCTACACACCGACGAGCCTCCTAACGTCATGCTTTATCTTTCTATTTCGCTTTTTAGGTTGTTTTGTATTGGATTTCGACCACATGTTATTCTTGCTCTGAAATTTTGAATAATGTAATACTGCGCAGCAGCGTCAAAATTTCAAATGAAATCTAGGCTGCTTTGAACACCAAATCTGTCGAGATAAAATGAACTGCAAATGTTTTAGAGAAATATATTTCCGCATGTTCAGTTTGCTGATTAGTTTTTAAGATAAATTGGCATAGTTTCAATGGTCTGATGCGAACAACAACTTAGATTGAAAAGGAAATGGGAAAGAATTGGCTTACTAATAGTCAAGGAATGGAAAAGACTTAGTATTTGTTTGTGTCAATTGACATTTGGAATTAAACTCTTCTGCTGGGATTCGAACCCTTGCCTGAGCGGCTTGCGTGTTTACAAGACAAGGACCGTACCACTACGTAGGGTCAGGATGGCGTAGTGGTACAGTCCTTGTCTTGTAAAGACACGAGCCGCTCAGGCAAGGGTTCGAATCCCAGCAGAAGAGTTTAATTCCAAAGACTTAGTAACCATGTAGTAAGCGCTGAAACTATTAGTTGTTTTAAGAAACGGTTAAATAACTTTATATAAGGATGGGGATGACAGGTGGTAATAGACATGGAACTGCCTAGTGTAGGCTTTATGGTCTCTTGCAGTCTCCTTCATTCTTATATGTTCTTATGTTTTTAAGCGAGTTAGTCAAGTATTTTCTTCAGACCTCTTAAATCGTGATAACAAGATTTTATTTCCACACACTTTCTTCTCGAAATTTAGGAAACTTTCTTATCAAAATTTAAAATTTTCTTTTCTCAATTTTCTTTAAGTCTCCTTTACAAAATTTCGTAACATTTCATTACAAAATTTTGGAGATATCATACTCATAAATTCGAAAATATTATTTTGCAAACTTCATCGAAATTTTGAAAATTTACTTAAGAATGTCTAAAATTCCCTTCTGAAGAATTTCCTCTACAGTGAAATCTAATCCTTCCCCCTTTTCGTTGTTTTTCCTATCTCATGCACCTACGGTGGGGGGGATAAGAATACCGTTATATTGTTCCCATGAGTGTCATCAAAGGCGACTAAATGGGGTGGACTGAGAGGACTGGGGATTCCCCACATTTCTGTATTTCCTCCCCCTATGGTACCGAAGCACAATTTCATTAAACTCACAAAGGAATATAGGAAGCGGAATTGTGCAGGTAAGTTAGCGCGAACGACTGATGAGCGATGGAGCGAATGTGTTACTGAGTGGACGCCGCGAGATAGGAAGCGTGGAAGAGGGAGATTAGACAGGAGATGGAGAGACGAGATTGAGAAGTTTGCAGGGGTGGCGTGGCGGAGGTTGGCGCGGTCGTGTGAATCATGGAATGCTATGAAGGAGGCCTTTGTTCAGCAGTGAAGTCAGGATGGCTGATTTGATTTGATTTGATTTGATTGATTTGAAATACGTACCTTCGGAGTTTCCTAGGACCAAAGTCTTGAACAAAGGTGACGCAAATAAGGTCATCATATTAAGACAACAGGACAGGATTCGCAGTAATGGATTTAAACTGGACAATTTTAGATTTAAGAATGATATAGGCAAGAATTGGTTCACTAATATGGTGGTCAATGAATGGAATAGACTTAGTAACCATGTAGTGAGCGCTGAAACTATCGGTTGTTTTAATAGACGATTAGACAACTTTATGGATGGGGATGACAGGTGGTCATGGGCATGGAACTGCCTGGTGTAGGCCTTATGGTCTCTTGCAGTCTCCTTCATTTTTATGTTCTTAGGATCAACTCCCACGCATCTCCTGTGTGCTGGCAGAGAGGGGCAATTGTGATCAATACATCGATTGGTTTTGATGATTTACTATGACGTCATGACAGCAGTCGCTCCTGTTCGTGTGATTGCAGGAACGTTCGAAGATGCGATCCTTCACAGGATGTTTCACGTCCTCAGACAGATACAGGGTAGGATCCTGGGAAGAGAGGACGGGTGGTGCCACTTCTGACAAGAGCAAAAATCTAGATCACATGAAGAATTGTCACCCCAGACTTCGACAGGGTGACAATTCTTCGTGTGAGCTATCCTAGGGTGACAGTTCTTAATGTGACCTATCCAAGGGTGACAATTCTTCATGTGGGTCATCCTGGGTTTACGATTATTCGGTTGTATAAGTTGATGACAATAAGCATAACCCTCATTCAACCTAACCTTACCTAACATAACCTAATCTAATCTAATTTCTATTCCACTATTGACATTCGGCGTACTGGGGTGACAATTCTTCAGGTTCTCATGGGGTGATTATTCTCCATGTGGGCGTTCTGGGGTGACAATTCTTCATGTGATCGTTCTGAGGTGACAATTCTCCGGGTGGGATCTCATGGGGTGACGATTCTTCATGTGGGCGTTCTGGGGTGACAATTCTTCATGTGAGCGTTCTGGAGTGACAATTCTTCATGTGAGCGTTCTGAGGTGACAATTCTCCGGGTGGGATCTCATGGGATGACGATTCTTCATGTGGGGGTTCTGGGGTGACAATTCTCCATGTGAGCGTTCTGGGGTGACAATTCTTCATGTGACCCAAAAATCCCTTGTCAGGAATCCGAACCAAGAACAGTAGGTCTCTCTCTCTCTCTCTCTCTCTCTCTCTCTCTCTCTCTCTCTCTCACACACACACACACACACACACACACACACACACACACACACACACATATATATATATATATATATATATATATATATATATATATATGTATATATACATATACATAACTAAACCATACAACTAAACCACACACGAATTTAAAAGCAAATTAGACACTGAGATACAAAGATGGGGCACCACGAGCATAGCTCCCCTTCCCGTAAGATACAGCTAGGTGAATACACACACATTCTCTTCGGGGACCATCCCAACCTTTGAATCGAAAAAGGCGTGATTGAATGGCTCTTTGGGATTGCCCACGTCGACGCCACTCGTTTTCCTCAGATAGATACGAGAGTGTTGACGGGTTTCGAAGTTCGGAACCTCACTAGGATTCTCTTCGATGTTCATCTAGTAGGGCCCATGGCTGGTTCGAAATAATGCAAGCAATATTTCAACTTAAACCACAGACTTTGAGAGTAATGAAACTGCTTCGCTGTTGAGAGTATGCTATGCAGATGAATAAAGCGGCCGAGCGAGTGCTTGAGGAGGAGGAGGAGGAGGAGGAAAAGGAGAAGGAGGAGAAGAAGGAGGAGGAAAAGAAGAAAAGAAGAAAAGAAGAAAAATAAAATAAAAATAAAAATAGAAAATAAACAATCACCATCATGATCATCATCACCGTCACCATAAAAACATAAATAATAATAATGATAATAATAATAATAATAATAATAATAATGATAATAATAAAAATAACAATAATAATAATAATAATAATAATAATGATAATAATAATAATAATATTAATGATAATGATGATAATCATAACAATAACAATAAGAAATAAAAATGAAAATAACAATAAGAATAACAATAACAACAATTACAATAACAACAATAACAATAGTTACAATAACAATAAGAACAATAACAATAAGAATAATAACAATAAGAATAATAACAATAAAAATAATAATAATAGAAATAATAAAGATGATGATGATGATGATGATGATGATGATGATGATGATGATGATGATGATGATGATGATGATGGTGATGATGATAATGATGATGATGATGATGATGATGATCATGATGATGATGATCATGATGATGATGATGATAATAATAATAATAATAATAATAATAATAATAATAATAATAATAATAATAATAATAATAATAATAATAATAATAATAATAATAATAATAACAACAACAACAACAATAAAGCTACTCGGTACAGATAGGGACTTAATCCAACTGAAACAATAACGTCTTCTCCACCAACAGGGTGCCGCGGAGATGATTAAAGTAGCCGGGATACAATAAACGGACAATACCCCAACAGACAAAACCCCAATCGGAAGGTAGGTTAGGTTAGGTTTGGTTATGTCCTTTCCCTCCCCAATTTTCCTATTGGGGTTTTGTCTGCTATGTAAATTGGGGTTTTGTTCGTTGGGGTTTTATCGCATGTTC
>NC_134780.1:86180135-86207635 GCF_046742065.1 Oratosquilla oratoria | reverse complement strand
GAGAGGAAGGAAATAGATGGAGGAGGGAGGGAGGGAAGAGGAGGAGAACTAGGAAAAGGATTTGATGGTGAAGGAGAAGGTGATGGAGGAAGAGAAGGAGAGGGAAGAGGAGATGGAAAAGGAGGAGGTTAGGAAGAAGAGAATGAGGAGGAAAATAAGGATATATAGTAAGAGGAAAAGGAGGGGGAGATGGAGGATAAGATGGAGAATCAGGAAGAAGGAGGAGGAAAAGGAGGAGATAGAGGAGGAGGTGGAGGTGAATTAGGAAAACAAGGAGGAGGGATGAATTGAAAAGGAAGGAGGAAGAGTAGGGAGAGATAGAGGATAGGATGGAGGAAGAAGAAAAAAAGGAGGAAAGGAGGAAGAGGTAGTGGGAGGATTAAGAGAAAAATGAGGAGATAATGAGAGGATTAAGATGAAATGGGAGAAGTGGAAGGATGAGGAGGAGGAAAAGAAGGAGAAAGAAGAGTAGAAGGAATTAGTAGAAAGAGGAGTAGAAGGAATTAGTAGAAAGAGGAGTAGAAGTGGAAAGAGGAGGAAAAGGAGAAATAGTAAAGGTAGAAAGAGTAGCAGAAATTAGTAGAAAGTGTAGAAGTGGAAGGAGGTGGAAAAAAAGGAATAGTAGTAAAAGTAGAAAGAGGAGTAGAAGGAATTAGTAGAAAGAGGAGTAGAAGTGGAAGGAGGAGGAAGAAAAGAAGGAGAAAGAGTAATAAAAGTAGAAAGAGGAGTAGAAGAAATTAGTAGAAAGAGGAGTAGATGGAATTAAGAGGAGGATCAAAACGAGGACGCGGTTGCGTTGAAGCGGCTGAGAGTGACGTGACATGACGTAATGTGGCGTGGTGTGACGTAGCGTGGTGTGACGTGGCGTGGCGTGACGCGGTGTGACGTGACGTGACGTGACGTGACGTGACGTGACGTGGCGTGGCGTGACGTGACGTGACGTGACGTGACGTGACGTGGTGTGATGTGACGTGACGTGACGTGTCGTGACGTGACGTGACGTGACGTGACGTGGTGTGACGTGACGTGGTGTGACGTGACGTGACGTGGCATGACGTGGCGTGGAGGGGCGGCGAAGGAAGAGACACTGATACGTGTTCTTACGATGTCGAACACGGTAGGAACCTGGGCGGAGGCGCGGACCGACACCTCGTAAATTACGTCCACTCGCTAAACTGCCTCTGCGCGCGGGAGGGGACGGGAGAGGGAGGTAGGGAGTGACGGAGGGAGGGAAGAAGGCAAAGGAGGAGGGAAGAGGGACATGGAGAAGGAAGGAAAGGAGGAGGAAGGAAGGAAGGAAGGAAGGAAGGAAGGAAGGAAGGAAGGAAGGAAGGAAGGGAGGAAGGAGAGAAAGAGGGAGGGAGGGAGGGAGGAAGGGAAGAAGGCAAAGGAAGGGGAAGAGGGATAGGGAGAAGGAAGGAAAGGAGGAGGAAGGAAGGAAGGAAGGAAGGAAGGAAGGAGGGAGGGAGGGAGGGAGGGAGGGAGGGAGGGAGGGAGGGAGGGAGGGAGGGAGGAAGGGAAGAAGGCAAAGGAGGGGGAGAAGAAGGCTAGGTAGAAGGAAGGAAAGGAGGAGGAAGGAAGGAGGGAGGGAGGGAGAGAAGGAGGGAAAGAAGAGGAGGTAGAGGGACGGAAGAGTAGGGCAAAGGAGGAGGGAAGGAAGGAGGGAGGGAGGGAGGGAGGGAGGGAAGGAAGAGGAGGTAGAGGGACGGAAGAGTGCAGCAAAGGAGGAAGGAAGGAAGGAAGGAAGGAAGTAAGGAAGGAAGGAAAGAAGGAAGGAAGGAAGGAAGGAAGGAAAGAAGGAAGGAAGGAAAGAAGGAAGGAAGGAAAGAAGGAAGGAAGGAAGAAAGGAAGGAAGGAAGGAAGGAAGGAAGGAAGAAAGGAAGGAAGAAAGGAAGGAAGGAAGGAAGGAAGGAAGGAAGGAAGGAAGGAAGGAGGAAGTCTATGGAAGGATGAAGGAAGATCACGCTGAGGTGGAAAGAAAGAGTGTAAGGAGGTACGGGTGTAGGAGAGTGATAAGGAGAACGAATAGCAAGGGAATAGAAAGTAAAATAAAGATAACTGGAAACAGGGAAGATAGAGTAGAAGATAGAGGGAGGAGGAGGAGGAAAAAGGGGGAGAAAGACGAGAAGGAAGAGAGTAGGAGGAGGACAAGGATAAAAACGAGAACGAGGGAGGAGGAGGAGGAGGAGGAGGAGGTTGAGGAGGTGGAGGAGGAGGAGGAGGAGGAGGAGGAAGAGAAGAAGGAGGAGGAAGAGGAGGAGGAGGAGAAGGAGGAGGAGGACGATAAACTAAAAAAAGTAAAGTTAGGAAGACTTTAAAAACCTCCGCAGAAGAAACAGAGAAAGAAGAGAACGAGGAAGGGGTAGTGGAGGAGAGGAAGAAGAAGGAGGAGGAGGAGGAGGTTGAGGAGGAGGAGAAGAAGGAGGAGGAAGAGGAGGATAAACTGGAAAACGAAGACAAGTTAGGAAGACTTTAGAAACCTCCACAGAAGAAAGAGAGAAAGAAGAGAACGAGGAAGGGGTAGTGGAGAAGAAAAAGAAGAAGGAGGAGGAGGTTGAGGAGGAGAAGGAGGAGGAGGAGGAGGTTGAGGAGGAGGAGGAGGAGGAGGAGGAGGAGGAGGAGGAGGAGGAGGAGGAAGAGGAGGAGGAGAAGATAAGAAAAAAGAAGCCAAGTGAGGATTACTTTTAAAAAACCTCCACAGAAGAAACAGAGAAAGAAGAGAACGAGCGAGGAGAGGAAGTTAACGAAAATAAAAGAAAGGCCATGATTACGAGAACATCATTAAGAGATGAATGCGGGAGAGAGAGAAAAAAAACTAAAAGAAAATAAAACAGCTCAATTAAATAACAACTGTAAAGCAACGTGGAAACGCTCAAGAATATCTTAATTTGAAGAAGAAGAAAAATAATTAAGAGACGAGGAAATATGACGCAGGAGTGAAGATACGAAATGGGGACAAAAAGGAGAGGAAGAGGGAGAGAGAATTACGTGAGGAAGGAGAGAGGACGAGGAGTGGGAGTGGGGTAAGTGGGGAACTGGGAAGGGGAGGTGGAGGGGGAGGGGGGAGAGGGTTTTAGGGAGCAGAAAGGATGTGGAGTGGGTAGTGGAGGAGGAGGAGGAGGAGGAGGAGGAGGAGGAGGAGGAGGAGGAGAAGAAGAAGAAGAAGAAGAAGAAGAAGAAGAAGAAGAAGAAGAAGAAGAAGAAGAAGAAGAAGAAGAAGAAGAAGAAGAAGAAGAAGAAGAAGGAGAAGAAGAAGAAGAAGAAGAAGAAGAAGAAGAAGAAGAAGAAGAAGAAGAAGAAGAAGAAGAAGAAGAAGAAGAAGAGAGATATGTGTGTAGATGGCGACAAAAACGGAGGAAGAAGAGGAGGAGGAGGGGAGGAGGAGGAGGAGGAGGAAGGGTGAATGTGTTCAAGTGACATAAAAGGTACATTCCGCAAACATACGAACTACGTAATCGATAGGAAATAAGGGAGAGAGGGTGGAAGGGAGGGTAAGTAGAGAGAGCAGTCAAGGGCATATAAAACAACGAAGGTAAGGAGAAGTAGATGGAGGTGAGGGTGGAGGTGGAGGTGAGAATAGGGTTAGGGGTGGAGGAGAAGTAGGAGAAGAAGGGGAGGAGGGGGAAAGGAGGAGGAGGAGGATGAGGAGAAGGAGGAAGAGAGGAAAAGGAGGGGAGGAGGAGGAGGAGGAGGAGGAGAGGAAAAGGAGGGGAGGAGGAGGAGAGGAGAGGAGGAGGAGGAGGAGGAGGAGGAGGAGAGGAGGAGGAGGAGGAGAGGAAGGGGAGGAAAGGAGAGGAGGAGAGGAGGAGAGGAAGAGGTGGAGGAGGAGGAGGAGAGGAAGAGGAGGAGGAGAGGAGGAGGGAAATTGAGTGGTACGATAGGACATCACAACAATCATAACTAGGCAGATGGGGCTCGAGGTTGTGGGGTTGTAGGACTCGAAGAAGCAGAAGAAATACGGAAAGAAACGTTGGGGAAAGGGAAGAAAGAGGAAGTAGAGAAGGAGGAGGAGGAAAAGGAGGAGGAGGAAGAGGAGGTTGAGAAGGAGTAAGTTGTCTTAAAGGGGTAGTTTAGAGTAGAAGCCTCGTACGCAGTAGACTGCAATCTTTGAAACGAAGAGAAGCTTCTGAAAATTAGAAGATACTGTGTGTGTAAACGGTACGGTGTCCCTCGAAGAAGGAGCTCAGGAAGCTCACGTTGGGGAAGAAGGCGGAGGGTAGGTGGAGGAAGACGGGAGGAGGACGAGGAGGAAGAGGAGGGAGAGGAGGAAGAGAAGGGAGAGGAGGAAGAGGAGGAGGAGGAAATGAAAAAAAATATGGAGAGGTGAAGCTCAGGAAGCTCACGTTGGGGAAGAAGGCGGATGGTAGGTGGAGGGAGATGGGAGGAGGACGAGGAGGAAGAGGAGGGAGAGGAGGAAGAGGAGGGAGAGGAGGAAGAGGAGGGAGAGGAGGAGGAGGAAATGAAAAAAATATGGAGAGATGGAGCTCAGGAAGCTCACGTTGGGGTAGAAGGCGGAGGGTTGGTGGAGGATGATGGGAGGAGGACGAGGAGGAAGAGGAGGGAGAGGAGGGAGAGGAGGAAGAGGAGGGAGAGGAGGAAGAGGAGGGAGAGGAGGAAGAGGAGGAAGAGGAGAAAGAGGAGGAGGAAATGAAAAAAATATGGAGAGAAGGAGTTTAGGAAGCTCACGTTGGGGAAGAAGGCGGAGGGTAGGTGGAGGGAGATGGGATTAGGACGAGGAGGAAGAGGAGGGAGAGGAGGAAGAGGAGGGAGAGGAGGAAGAGGAGGAAGAGGAGGAGGAGGAAATGAAAAAAATATGGAGAGATGGAGCTCAGGAAGCTCACGTTGGGGAAGAAGGGGGAGGGTAGGTGGAGGAGGATGGGAGGAGGACGAGGAGGAAGAGGAGGGAGAGGAGGAAGAGGAGGGAGAGGAGGAGGAGGAAATGAAAAAATATGGAGAGATGGAGCTCAGGAAGCTCACGTTGGGGAAGACGGCGGAGGGTTGGTGGAGGGAGATGGGAGGAGGACGAGGAGGAAGAGGAGGGAGAGGAGGAGGAGGAAATGAAAAAATATATATGGAGATCTGGATAGAAGGAAGGGGAAAGAGGAAAGGAAGAAGAAATTAAGGTGAGAGGGAAGGGAAGGGGAGAGGAAGGAAGGAGAGGAGAGGGAAAGAGAGGAGAGATAGGGACAGGAGAAGGAAAGGAAAGGGAAAGGGGTAAGAGAAGATAGAATAGGGAGCGGAGGGAAAGGGAGAATAGGAGAAAGAAGGAGACGAGATAAGGAGAAAAGAGAGAAGGGAGAGAAGGAGAGGACAGGAGGGAAAATGACAGATTAGGAGGGGAGAGGAAAGGAAAGATAAGGAAAGGAAAAGAAAGGGGAGGGAAGGTTAGAGAAGAAAGGAGAGGAGAGGAAAGGAGAGGAGAGGAGAGGAAAGGAGAGGAGAGGAGAGGAAAGGAGAGGAGAGGAGAGGGGAGTGGAAAGGAGAGGAGAGGAGGGGAGAGGAAAGGAGAGGAGAGGAGAGGAGGGGAGTGGAAAGGAGAGGAGAGGAGAGGAGAGGAGAGGAGAGGAGAGGAGAGGGGAAGAGGAGAGGAGAGGTGAGAGGAGAGGAGAGAAGAGGAAAGAAGAGAGGAAAGGAGAGGAGAGGAGAGGAAAGGAGGGGAGAGGAAAGGAGAGGAGAGGAGAGGAAAGGAGAGGAGAGGAGAGGAAAGGAGAGGAGAGGAGAGGAAAGGAGAGGAGAGGAGAGGAGAGGAGAGGGTGTGGTTTAATGAAATCGTATAGCGTTTGCAGGAACAAGATTTATGATGTCTACTACCTACTAAAGGGTGTTAACGGCGGCATGAACTAGACGAAATAACAACCATCACTGGAGACAAGATGGTAGTTTGTAGCTGGGCGAGGAAGACGAACACAAAGAGTAACAGTGAAAAGGACCAAAGGACCTGCACACGAATACAGTGTACATAATTTATGCTTTCAATATGCTAAAAGCCTCAGTGACACACCTAACGACCAGTCATGTAGCATACTTATGCTAAACCCCCTAGAAAATTTATCATATATATATATATATATATATATATATATATATATATACATTTATATATATATATATATATATACTGTATATGTATGTATATGCATGAGTGACCACCAGGAAAAATAAACTAACGAAGCAAAGCGCTTTCGTATAAAGTTTATTTTTCCTGGTGGTTACTCGCGCTTTTGTGAACACACATTCTTAGTGTTTTTATTGCATATATATATATATATATATATATATATATATATATATATATATATGTGTGTGTGTGTGTGTGTGTGTGTGTGTGTGTGTATATGTATATATATGCACATATATATATATATACATATATATTTATATGTATATACATATATATACATATACATATAAATATATATATACACACACATCACTCGACCTCTATCTGGCCCGATATTATTCCTAAAGACAGAAACGCCTATCATCGCCGGTGAAATACAAACAGAGCAGTGGCTCTCAACACGTTTCCTCATGTACCCCCACTCCTATGTATTGCTGTTCATATGTCTACTGGAAACCACCTCACCACTAAATCTAATCGTTGTGCATCCGCTAACAACCACTAGATCCTGGCTTGTGGTCACACTTGTGAAGCTCTGTGGGTCCCATGAGGGGTCGCGATCCCTAGGCTGAGAGCCACTGAAATAGAGAATAAAACTTAATCTAAAACCGCCTCATTTTCATGTCACTTAAAGTCTATATTCATGACGTGTAGATAATGATATGGTTTAATGTCACATACTCCTCCCTATCGGAAGGCTAGTGTGGTGCCCCTCACAGAGGACTTTGTATCGTGGAATTTAATTAACCATGCCTTTAAAGGTTCAACTTCGCCGGTGGCAGGATTCGAACCGTCATCCCCTCGACCTTCGCCGCAAGTAACGACGCCCTAACCCGCTCAGCCACCAATAAATTTGAGTTCGCTTCTTCGCATCATGTGTCTTTTTTTTTTTTTCTTTTTTTTTAGATTTTCATCTGTGATCGAGAGCTCCAAGCGTCATTCTTTGTTCCTGAGGCACACAGAGCCTATTACCACACGAACGAAGACGCTTCGTGCAAAGCAGACATCATAAATTTGTCTCACCGTTTAAGAAACGGTTAGACAACTTTATGGATATGGATGACAGGTGGTAATGGACATGGAACTGCCTAGTGTAGGCCTTATGGTCTCTTGCAGTCCCCTTCATTCTTATGTTCTTATGTTCTTTATGAATGGGGATGACAGGTTTTAATGTACATGGTACTGCCTAGTGTAACCCTTATGGTCTCTTGCAATCTCCTTCATTCTTATGTTCTTTATGAATGCGGATGGCAGGTGGTAATGGACATGGAACTGCCTAGTGTAGGCCATATGGTCTCTTGCAGTCTTCTTCATTCTTACGTTTTTATATACCTCAACGAAACCTAAATTTGCTACTCCATTCTAATAAGGAACGGTTAGACAACTTTATGAATGGGGATGGCAGGTGGTAATGGATATGGAACTGCCTAGTGTAGGCCATATGGTCTCTTGCAGTCTTCTTCATTCTTACGTTCTTATATACCTCAACGAAACCTAGATTCACTTCTCTATTCTAATTATCTTTTCTTTTATTTTTTCGATTTCTAGTTCTACTGACAGCTTCTCGTGATTCCCAATCTTCTTCTTCTCCATTTTATGCTTCACTCAGTCCTGTGGATTGTAATCCAGGAATGAAATGGATTTTTAAAGGAATTAATTTGACCTTTTTGAGTCGTTCAAACATCTGGAGAAAAGTGACAAGGGGATTCACGCCCTGGTGACGACACGGCGGAAGGAGGAGGAAGAGGAGGAGGGAGGAGGAGGAGGAGGAGGAGGAGGAAGGAGGAGGAGGAGGAGGAAGGAAGAGGAGGAGGAGGAGTAAGGAGGACAAGGAGGAAGGAGGAGGAGCAAAGAGGAGTAAGAGGAAGGAGGAAGGAGGAAGGAGGCGGAGGAGGAGGAGAAGGAGACGGAAGGAGGAAGAGGAAGGAGGAGGAGGGAGGAAGAAGGAGGAAGGGGAGGAGGAGGAGGAGGAGGAGGAGGAGGAGGAGGAGGAGGAGGAGGAAGAGGAGGAGGAAGAGGGAGGAGAAACGGGACGACCAAAGAGTCATAAGCACCATAACCGCTCGCTAGACTATGCGAAACAGGAATGGAGGAAGGGAAGGAGGGAGGGAAGGAGAAAGAGGAGTGGAGGGAGGAGGGAGGGAAGAAGGAAGAGGAATAGAAGGAGAAGAGAGGGAAGGAGGGAGGGAGGGAAGAAAGAAGAGGAATGGAGGAAGGACAGAGGGAAGGAGTGAGGGAAGGAGGAAAAGGAATGGAGGGAGGAGAGATGGAAGGAGGGAGGGAAGGAGGAAGAGGAATGGAAGGAGGAGAGAGGGCATGAGTGAAGGAAGGAGGAAGAGGAATGGAAGGAGGAGAGAGGGAAGGAGGGAGGGAAGGAGGAAGAGGTGGAGTTGAGGAGGGAAGGAGGAAGGGAAGGAGAAAAAGGTGGAGTTAGATGAATGGAAGGAAGGAGGAAGGGAAGAAGGAAGAGGTGTAGTTAGAGGAATGGAGGGAGTGGGGAGGGAAGGAGGGAGAAAAGGAAGGAGGAAAAGGTGGAGGTAGAGGATCGGGGTGGGGAAGTAGAGAGGGAAGGAGGGAAGGAGAGACTGAAGGAGGAAGAGGTGGAGTTAGAGGGATAGAGGGAGAGAAGGAGGGAAGGAGGGAGGGAAGGAGGGAGGGAAGGAGGAAGAGTTGGAGTTACAGGAATGGAGGGAGGAGAGAGGGAACAAGGGAGAAAAGGAAGGAGGAAAAGGTGGAGTTAGAAGAATGAAGGGGGGAAGGAGGAAGGGAAGGAAGAAGGGAAGGAGGAAGGGAAGGAGGAAGGGAAGGAGGAAAAGGTGGAGTTAGAGGAATGGAGGGAAGGATGGAGGAAGAGATGGAGTTAGAGGAATGGAGGAGGGAAGGAGAAATCGTCCTCCTTCAAACAACGAAGGCTTTATTCCTATTTAACTTAATCCAATTCAGTGCGTTGTGTCACTTTCTTTTTTTAATATTAAATGCCTCCAGACCTTTCTATTTGGATTTCGTGTCACCCCTAAGGTCACAATCGGGCCAAAGTACGCCAATTAGTTGAATAAAATTGCCTGGTAATAGCCAGATAAAAAACCAATGATTAATATTCTCTCCATGTATTACAATAGTAAATATAGAACTAGACGATAATATTCATTTATGTATATGTATATATATATATATATATATATATATATATATATATATATATATATATATATACATATATATACATATATATGTATATATATATATATATATATATATATATATATATATATATATATATATATATATAAGCATATCACTGAAAACATAAATTAATATATGAACGACTATATAGAGAGATTTATGAACACATAGAAAAAGATAGAAAATAAGCAAAAAAATAGAAAAAAGAAAAAACAATGGAAGTTAGATAGTATTCCCGCAAGCACTTTCGTTACAGTCGCAATAATAACATTTGCGTGTGCAGGCTACACGTTCGGCCACCACACACCACCACTTCCCCCCCCCCACCCGCCTGGGGAGATTGCAGTTTGAATGACCAATATACCCCCACCCCCACCCCATCCCAATCCCCCTTTCATATCCCGCATCGTCAATCGCTACCTGGTTTTCTTCAGCAGAGGGATGGGGTCTCGTGTGTGTGTGTGTGTGTGTGTGTGTGTGTGTGTGTGTGTGTGTGTGTGTGTGTGTGTGTGTGTGTGTGTGTGTGTGTGTGTGTGTGTGTGTGTGTGCGTGTGTGTGTGTGTGTGTGTATGTGTGTGTGTGTGTGTGTGCGTGTGTGTGTGCGTGTGTGTGTGTGTGTGTGTGTGTGTGTGTGTGTGTGTGTGTGTGTGTGTGTGTGTGTGTGTGTGTGTGTGTGTGTGTGTGTGTGTGTGTGTGTGTGTGTGTGTGTGTGTGTGTGTGTGTGTGTGTGTATGTGTGAAACAGTCTTAAGTCAACTGTCCAGATATTTTTTATCGTTGAGATTTATGACATTCACTGAAATCAAAGTTAGAAACACAAAGTTCCACTAATACAGAGCTTAGAATTAAATCTAGACGCTCATTGCAATCCACTACACCTTTCACTCACCAAGTGTCAGCTCACAATTTATATAAATAAAACCCAAAGCACAACAGCCATACTACCAACGACCTCAAAGATAGCAACAACCACAAGAAAAGTAATACAACTACAACCGTGCCGACCACAACCATAGGAGCACTATCAACTACTCCAAAGACAACAACAAACACAACCACAACCAAAAATGATACAACCAGAACAACCATAGAAACACTAATGATAGCTCCCATAGACAGCAACAAACACAACCACAACCAAAAATAATACAACCAGAACAATCATAGAAGCGCTAATGATAACTCCCAAAGATAGCAACAAGGACAACCAAAACCAAAAATAATACAACCACAACAATCATAGAATCACTATCAATAACCCAAGGATATCAACAACCACAACCACAACCAAAAATAATACAGCCACAAAAACCATAGAAGCACTAGTAACAACTCCCAAAGATAACAACAAGCACAACTACAACCAAAAACAATATAACCACAACAACCATAGAAGCACAAGCAACAACCCCAAAGGTAGCAACTACCACAACCAAAAGTAATGCAACCACATCCACACCGACCACAAGAACCACAACAACCGTAATCAGATCAACATTCAGAACTACATACTGAACTACCTCGGTTTGTCTTTTCCACGTTTCCACGGCAAGGAAGAGACGGGATCTGACCAACGAGTTCTCGAACAGACGTCAAACAAGCCGCCCTGTCCGTCAGCCTCGGCTCCCATCCAGCAACTGTGATAACAGACTCTACAACAACAACAACTACAACAACTACGGCCTGAAATACCGCTTCACCGCACTTCTCCCTCGCCTCTTCCACATGAAACGTTGCCTCTCGCTTCGCAAAGGAAAATCGCATTCGAATCGTAACGGTCGCAACGGAAAACGGATTTTGAATTGTAACGGTCTACAGTAATAAAACGAAATCTTAACTGCCATAACGGAAAACTCGTTCTTACTGTGTCTGTCCAAACAGAAACCACATTCGGACTGTGACAGTAGTGACGGGAAACGACACTGAAACGTAACGATCGCAACATAAAGAAAATAATTCAAATCGTAACGGTAAAATGCATTCGAATTGTAACGGTTCCAACGGACAACGCGTTCGAATTTGCAAGACCAATCCGTGCCCGGAAGGAAGTTTAATTAAAACACAGTCACAAGATCAAAGCGCGTAATATTAAACAAAGGCAACGGGAACGTCAGTTCTGGTCACGGTACCATACACGCTGGCCTATTCGTCCTCCTATCATCGATACGGCGTGATATATTAACCAATATTTGGCTACTGGCGCACGCCGTCGCCATATATCAGAAATAAAATCACCTTAATTAATTCCATAAACAATGCCTGGGCCCGTGGGACTTCGCTGACATGGCCGACGCCAAAACGAGTTAAATGGAGTAATTCCTGAAAATTGGCACCAGAGAAAGTTATTCTTTCCAAACGTAGTTACCCAATATTGACACACACACACACACACACACACACACACACACACACACACACACACACACACACACACACACACACACACACACACACACACACATATATATCAACCACATTATCTTATTTCTATTTCAATTCCTTGTAGACACGATCGAGACTAACAGGAGTATGTAGCTCGATGGATGCATATTCGGATACTGAGACGCTGTCAGGCTGAGGACTCGAACCTACCCGATACGTAACAAATGGACATTGACTTGACCAATTCAGCCATCAAGAAGGACGGGAATCATTCATTATCTATGTGTGTGTGTGTGTATATATATATATATATATATATATATATATATATATATATATATATATATATATATATATATAAACACACGAGTTCTCCTTTCAACAATGATGGTTGAGGGAAATGGTCTCTCTCACTTTTTTCGAAACCATATGGCTGAAGATGTTTGCAAGCGTCTACAACAGTGACAACATTGGAGGAAATGCGGATTACTGTTGTCAACACGGGACCGACACCAGTGAGAGGATTAATATGGTTGTCACGAACGACGGGTAAAGAGTGTCGACAACATCCGAGTTGTCAGGTGTTGACACGCGTGTCTGAACATGACACGACGCAGCCCGGCCGGAAGTTCTCCGGACATGTGACAAAGAGGTTCCAAACGAACCGGGTTTCTCCTCCTAGGAACTATTCTTCTTACTATAAACCAGTCTCGTGATATTAGAACGCTTATCTTTGTAATATGTAAAACGCCTAAATATACATGAAATTACATATACATCTATACATTACATTGCATTACATTACTGTCTCGTGATATTAGAACGCTTATCTTTGCAATATGAAAAACGCGCAAATATACATTACATTACATATACATTACAGTACATTACATTGCATTACATTACATTACATATACATTACAGGTTCAAAAGCGTCCACTTCTGTCCTAGGAGCTATTCTTCTTACTATAAACCAGTCTCGTGATATTAGAACGCTTATCTTTGCAATATGAAAAACGCGCAAATATACATTACATTACATATACATTACTATACATTACATTGCATTACATTACATTACATATACATTACTGTCTCGTGATATTAGAACGCTTATCTTTGCAATATGAAAAACGCGCAAATATACATGACATTACATATACATTACTATACATTACATTGCATTACATTACTTATACATTACAGGTTCAAAAGCGTCCACTTCTGTCCTAGGAGCGATCCTTCTTACTATAAACCAGTCTCGTGATATTAGAACGCTTATCTTTGCAATATGGAAAACGCGCAAATATACATGACTTTACATAT
The DNA here is from genome assembly GCF_046742065.1 of Oratosquilla oratoria. Classification (NCBI taxonomy): domain Eukaryota; kingdom Metazoa; phylum Arthropoda; class Malacostraca; order Stomatopoda; family Squillidae; genus Oratosquilla; species Oratosquilla oratoria. The sequence continues at coordinate 86,194,624 of NC_134780.1, read as the reverse complement.
ACATTACTATACATAACATTGCATTACATTATATTACTTATACATTACAGCAGTGGTTCTTAACCTTTTTTGGCAGCGACCCAAAATTTTGCACAAATGAAGCATCGCGACCCAAGCCTACATAGATATACATTGAAATTTCAAAACACTTCAAATAAATTTTCTGCTTTGGAGTTTTTTATTTAATCATGGTCTGCTTAGAATCCTAAAACTAGGCATCATGTATTTTAATTATTACAGTATATAATTATAATATATTTGTAGTGGGAAAATAATTATTTTCTGCAAACCCTTAGCGACCCAATAAAATGGCTTGGCGACCCAAATTTGGGTCGCGACCCAGGGGTTAAGAACCACTGCATTACAGGGTCAAAAGCGTCCCGTTTTGTCCTCCTAGGAGTAATTCTTCTAACTCTACCCAGTCTTGTCATAGTGGAGCACTTAATTTTGCAGTACGGAAAACGTGCAAACATACATTACATATACATTACATTACGTACCTAAACAATGCATACATCTTAACAAAATTCTTTGTATGGAAACAAAATAACTTTCTTAAGACTTTTAAATAGCAGTGAATAAAATTCATTATCATGGATGACCTAAATTTAGGAGGAACCATAGGAAGCAGACACAGGAAAGAAAAAGTCTTTTGGCGAAGCGCCGAGATTCTCATGTCCAAATATAAATTCAGTAAAACTTATACACACACATTATACATACATACATATATATATATATATATATATATATATATATATATATATATATATATATATACATATATATATGCAACCATATACGAGGGTAATTCCATTTACATACATCAAAGTAACACGCGCTCACACGTATGCACACACACATACATACAAAAACATGTGTGTGTGTGTGTGTGTGTGTGTGTGTGTGTGTGTGTGTGTGTGTGTGTGTGTGTGTGTGTGTGTGTGTGTGTGTGTGTGTGTGTGTGTGTGTGTGTGTATGTGCATTTGTCCCCGTGAAGATTATACTCGCCTGTCTGCATGTCATAAAATCGTATGAGATACGGCAAAACGTCCCAAAAATTCCTCCTACAAATCTCCAACTCATAACAAGAGAAAGAAAGAAAAAACGCGCGTCGCTCAGCAAGAAAATAAACAAATAAACAGAAAGACACACAAAAAGCTCGTCGGCCAAACCTTGCATTCCGATAATTGTCCTGATCTGTTTTGTTTCACGACCAAAACCTCGGTCTACGAACTCAAGTCGAGGCATCAACTTCGCCTCAGTATAGGGGTGCCTACGAGGCCTGGAAAAGGAGAGAATAAAAGAGAATTTGCGAATTCCCTCTCGAAAGTGGCAGACAACGCGAACCAGAGAAAATCGCGAAAGAGAAAATCGCGAAAAATAAAGGATAAAACGAACTGAGAGCATAAAATGACTTCAAGGAGTTGCAAGGCAAACAATGTGAAGATGAAGAAGAAGAAAAAAAAATAGATAACGTTGGAAGACATGGAGGAAAAGTTAATATCGAAATATGAGGAAGAAGAGAAGGAGAGAGAGAGAGAGAGAGAGAGAGAGAGAGAGAGAAACATACAGAAATAGACAGAAACAGAGGCAGACAGGCAGACAGATAGACAAACAGACAGGCAGACAGACAGACAGACAGACAGAGACAGACAGACAGAGACAGAGACAGAGACAGACAGAGACAGAAACAGACAGACAAACAAACAGACAGGCAAACAGACAGGCAGACAGGCAGACAGACAGACAAATAGGCAGAGACAGACAGGCAGAGGCAGACAGACAGACAGACAGATAGACAGACAGGCAGACATAGAGGAAACGCGTTCAAGCAAGCATGCAAAACGCCTTCAATCTTACGACCAATTCCCACCCTCCGCTACCACCACCACCACTACTTCTGCTTCTGTAGCGTTTAATTGCCACTGCGTTCTCCCACGTGACAACACAACATAGCGTGACCTAATGTACACAGTACGTTGCCTAGACTTACCTCACGAAAGCAAGTTCCTCCACCAGACACATAAATCAACTAAGAAGATACAGAAGAGGACACGGATGGAGAATGATGTAAAATGTATTGCGTCGTTATGTGAGCGTGGCCGAGCGTAGTACCGTATCCACAGATCACAGTAATACACGCTCACGTGTATGAACACACACGCACGCACGCGCGCACGCACACACACACACACACACACACACACACACACACACACACACACACACACACACACACACACACACACACACACACACACACAGGGCTGAAATAATTTCAGTATCGCTGCGCTGCGGGTTGTTACTCCAACTCTCGTGGGCGGGGAGTTTGGGGTGTGTGTGCGTGTAAGGTCACAGTATTACACATAGATCGGTCATACGAGCTCTGAGCTCTCTTCCGGGAGGGAAATAGCTGTCGATCACGAGTCCAACACGTGATCCAAAGACCAAGGTGAATTACACACACACACACACACACACACACACACACACACACACACACACACACACACACACACACACACACACACACACACACACACACACACACACAAACACACGCTCGCAAATGTAGTGGCTAGCGTCTCGACTTCTCACGCGGGAAGTCCATATTCGAGCACCGGTCACGGCTTGAGTAGCTTCATTAACACTGCATGCCGTTACTGTCTCCCTTGGGTAAAAGGATGGTGGTGTAAGTGTGTAAGGTAAAAACACTGCCCACAGATCGGGCCATGTATGAACTGTGACCGCTCATCCGGAAGAGAAATATTTGTCGATCACGTGTCCAACACGTGATTCATCCGTGAAACACACACATATCATACATTTGGAGTGTTTGATAGGTATTGATGGGAAGGGTAACGCTCTGTAGTAACAGTTTTATATTTGTTTAATGTGTTGGACATTGTATATTCAAACATCAGATACAGTTTATTGGATGTTTTATCGTGCACAGTGAATTACTATTTTAATCTGTTGAAAAGATCTACTTCGTTTAAAACTGCAATAAATCAAACAGTTTATAGACGTTTTACAAAACACCGGGGTTAATATACAGATTATTTCAATCCAACATATTAGAGGAGCTAGCGTACTGAGAAAATTTATTATAATGAACTAAATATATGTTTGTATTCTGACGAAAGTATAAACTTCCTGATGTAATTTGATAAGTTTAATTCGCCCTAATTTCAAGTGGATATTTCTACTTACTGACTACAACAAATCTGCTGCATTTTGTTGATTTTTATATATACGTGTGCTATTGTCTCGTCATATATGAAATATGTTCCGCTGAAATTAATTCTGTTGGTGCCATTGTGACGAAAATCGGATTGAGGTATTTTTAATTCCTACCTAAGTACGCGGTATACTAAAATGATGAAAGTATCTTATCTGTATCTTAATAGGATAGAATTATTTTATCTTTTATATTCTAAGTTTGTACGTTGTAATATATCATTCTATCTGTATTCATATTCTATACTCGTATTTTGGTATCATTAGTGTGAAGTGTGCATTTATGTCCATAACCACTGTTACACACACACACACACACACACACACACACACACACACACACACACACACACACACACACACACACACACACACACACACACACACACACACACACACACACACACACACACTGCTGGATACAAAGACGTGACACTACGAGCATAGCTACCCCTTCCCGTAAGATAATAGGTAAATACAACTAGGTGTGTGTGTGTGTGTGTGTGTGTGTGTGTGTGTGTGTGTGTGTGTGTGTGTGTGTGTGTGTGTGTGTGTGTGTGTGTGTGTGTGTGTGTGTGTGTGTGTGTGTGTGTGTGTGTGTGTGTGTGTGTGTGTGTGTGTGTGTGCGTGTGTGTGTGTTTGCGTGTGTGTGCGTGTGTATAAAAAGAAAGAGACAGAGATTCGCCCTTTATCCATCGCCAGGACAATTTTGCCTGTCGACTCGCTTCTCTCAAGGTTGGCTGAGCACCCAGGAGGAGGAGGAAGAGGAGGAAGAGGAGGAAGAGGAGGAGGAGAAGGAGAAGGAGGATCTCACCTCCGGAAGTCCTCATTCCGGTTGCACAGTTCCTCTCACAAGTTATGTTTCCTTTCTTGGACCCTCGACTCCTTCAGACCCAGACGCGTCCTCAAGTTTGATCAAATGGGCTGGCGTTAGCTTGATTGAAATTCGTGAAGAATACTATGGGACCTGCTCAGGTTTTGGACACTTACAAAGAATTACAAAGGCGGAGTATGCTGACACGAGACCTTTTGGTCCATAACTAGGTCGGATACGAAAAAATAATATAAATAAATAAATAAATAAATGAATAAATAGATAATTAAATAAATAAATGAATAAATAAATAAATAAATAAATAGATAAATAAATAAATAAATAAATGAATAAATAGAATTATAATAATAATAAATAAAATAAATAAATACATAGGTACAGTTAAATAGTAAACAAACAGGTAAATAGTAAATAACAAATTGACATACAACTAATGATAAATGAAAATCAAGCTGGACTGCTTAGAAGGGAGAGATAAGGTCTGAGGTTAATATAATTGCATGTCATCAGCCTGAACAGAATTGCGGAATTGCGGAATTTGCAGATCATGCGGAACCTAACCTAACCTAACCTAACCTAACCTAACCTAATCTAACCTAACCTAACCTAACCTAACCTAACCTAACCTAACCTAACCTAATCTAACCTAACATAAGCCTGACATAACATAAGCCTAACATAACATAAGCCTAACATAACCTAACCTAACGTAACCTAACCTAACCTAACCTAACCTAACCTAACCTAACCTAACCTAACCTAACCTAACCTAACCTACCCCTAACCCTAACCCTAACCCTAACCATAAACGAATAAATGAATAAACGAATAGATGTATGAATAAATGAATAAATAAACGAATAAACGAATATATGAGTAAAATGGAAAAATGAATAAATGAACAAATGAATAAATGAATAAATGGATAAATGGATAAATGGATAAATGGAGAAATGAATAAATGATAAATGAATAAATGAATAAATGAATAAATGAATAAATGAATAAATGAATGAATAAATGAATAAATGGATAAATGAATAGATAAATAAGTAAATAAATGAATAAATGAAAAAATGAATAAATGAATGAATGAATAAATGAATAAATGAATAAATGAATAAATGAATAAATGAATAAATGAATAAATGAATAAATGAATAAATGAATAAATGAATAAATGAATAAATGAATAAATGAATAAATGAATAAATGAATAAATGAACAAATGAACAAAGGAATAAATAAAAAACTAATAAATTCAATAAATAAATAAACGAATAAATGAATAAATAAATCAACGAATAGATTAATAAATTAATAAATAAATGAATAAATCATTACATAAATTAATAAATGAATGGATGAATAAACAAATAGATAAATAAATAAATAAACAATTAAGTAAATAAAGGATAAAGAAATAAATTGATAAAGATAATTGAATGGATGCATAGATAAACAAACAAATACATACTACATTTATTCTTTTTCCCGTGTGTGTGTGTGTGTGTGTGTGTGTGTGTGTGTGTGTGTGTGTGTGTGTGTGTGTGTGTGTGTGTGTGTGTGTGTGTGTGTGTGTGTGTGTGTGTGTGTGTGTGTGTGTACGTACCTACTCAATTGCTCATGTGTGCATTAGTGCTGTGTGCGTTGGGACGGAGGTTCTGTGACTATTATGGTATTTCATCAACAATGGCGTGTACAGTAGGCATTCAACTCTTTTCGTCGTTCTGGGTCTGAGCCCCTTTGCTACCCTCCTCTCTCGTTTCCCCCTCCCCCTCCTCCTCCTCCTCCTCCTCCTCCTACATCTCTTCCTCCTCCTACATCTCCTCCTCTTCCTCCTCCTCCTCTTGTCTTTCACTGTCCTGTTCCTACCCTCCTCTCTCCTTTCCAGTCTTCTACTTCCACTTCTATTTCTTTTCACTATTCCCCTTTTTTACTTTGCATACTCCTTCTTCTCTTCCTCCTCTTCTCCCTCTTCTTCCTCATCCTTTGCCACCCACTATTCCTTCTCGCCCCCCAACGCGCACGCACACACACGCACGCACACACACGCACGCACACACACACACACACACACACACACACACACACACACACACACACACACACACACACACACACACACACACACACACACACACACACACACACACACACACACACACACACACACACACACACACACACACACACACACACACGCACAAACACACACACACACACACATGCACAAACACACATAGACCCACCCCGAAGTTTCCGAGGGGCGAATGTCGAAAACAAGGAACCGTTGCGGGTGGGAGGTCAGATAAGGTCACGGAGGGTCGATGACGATGACAGACACACACACGGGTGCTGGTGCATATCTTTTATTTATTATTTTTTTTTATCTATTTATTTTATTTTTTAATTTGGGGGGAGGAGTGGAATGTCACTCCCACAGGCCTTGTTTGATCCCATATGGTTGGTGTTTATGGAAGACACACACATCGCAAGAGATCAAGTGGGATGGTTTAGCTTTTCAGAGGAGGAGCATGGAGGGGGGCGGGGTAGTGGTGGTGCATGGTGGTGGGTAACCTCTTTTTTTTTTTTTTTTTTTTTTTTTTTTTTTTTTTTTTTTTTTTTTTTTTTTTTTTTTTTTTTTTTTTTTTTTTTTTTTTTTTTAGTGAGTGAGTGAGTGAGTGAGTGAGTGAGTGAGTGAAATGTCACTCCCACGGGCTTGTCATACCTCTCCTCTCCTCTCCTCGCCTCAACTTGGGAGGAAGGGAAGAAAGTATCAGGTCTCGTGAGACAGGAAACGGAAGAACAAGGGCCGTAAGACAGTCGGTAGGGAGGAAGGGAAAATAGTGAATGGGTAAAAGGGTAAGAGGGGAGAGGTTGAGGAAAAATGAAGGCAGGTTAGGGATTAGGGAAGAGAACACATTAGGTTGAAGAAAAAAAAATTGGAAATGGAGAGAAAGTAGTGATGATGATATGGTTTAACGTCACAAAATCCCCCCTATCGGAAGGCTAGAACGGTGCCCCTAACAGACGACTTTGTAGTGTGGAATCTGATAAACCATGCCCTTGGTTCAACTTCGCCGGTGGCAGGAATCGAACCGCCATACCCTCCGACTTTCGCCGCAAGACAAGAAAAGGGAGTTATCTGAAGGGAGAAGAAAGTGGGAGAAAGAAGAATAGTAAAAGGGAAGACGGAAGAGACGAGGAAAGGCGAACGAGGAATAGGAGGAACAGGAGACTGAAAATGAGGAGAAACAGGAAGACGTGGAGGAGGGATGAGGATGAGGAAGAATAGGAGGATAAACAGGAGGAGACGAGAATGGAGTAATAGGAGGCATCTGCGGAAGGAGGGAAGGAAAATAAAGAGGAAGAACTGAAAGAAAAATTAAATGAATACGACGAAGAGGAGGAGGAGGAGGAAGAGGAGGAGGAGGAGGAGGAGGAAGAAGAATAGGGGAAGAGTTACAATCATTGTCAACAAGAGAAAGACCCATACGCCGGAAGAAAGAATGTCTTGAGAAGGGAGGAGGGAGGGGGAGGAAGAGGGGGGGAGGAGGAGGAGGAGGGAGGAGGAGGAGGGGAGGAGGAAGGGGGAAGGAGGGAGAGGAGGACAGGGGAGGAAGAGGGAGGAGGAGGCGGGAGGAGGAAGAGGGAGGAGGAAGGGGGAGGAGGGGGAGGGAGGAAGAGGGGGGAGGAGGGAGGAGGCGCAAGGAAAGAAAGGAGAGGACGCGGGGGGGGAGGGAGGCCCAACAAAGAAAAGAGTAAATCATGCAAGGAGAGAGGGAAAACAAGAAATCACCGAAGAGTAGGAGGAGGAGGAGGAGGAGGAGGAGGAGGAGGAGGAGGAGGAAGGAGGAGGAGGAGGAGGAGGAGGAGAAAGGAGGAGGAGGAGGAAGAGGAGGAGGAGGAGGAGGACAAAGGGGAGAAGAGGACGAGGTAAGAAGTGCGGTGCAGATGAAGAGGAAAAAGAATGAATGCATAAGACAGTTACTGAATGGATAAGAAAAGAGAGAGAGGGGAGAGAGAGAGAGAGAGAGAGAGAGAGAGAGAGAGAGAGAGAGAGAGAGAGAGAGAGAGAGAGAGAGAGAGAGAGAGAGAGAGAGAGAGAGAGAGAGAGAGAGAGAGAGATAGAGAGAGAGAGAGAACAGATAGATAGATAGATAGATAGGTAGATAGAGAGAGAGAGAGAGAGAGAGAGAGAGAGAGAGAGAGAGAGAGAGAGAGAGAGAGAGAGAGAGAGAGAGAGAGAGAGAGAGAGAGAGAGAGAGAGAGAGAGATGGACGAGGGCTACAACAAGACACATGGGGAGAGAAAGAGACGGACGAAGAGAGAAATGGAGACGAAGTGGCAGAAGTGGAGAGAGAGAGAGAGAAGAGAAGAGAAGAGGAAAGAGCCTCTCAGATTTATGGATGGAAATACATAGATCAAGGACAGATGTAATGGGTGGAGGGCAAACAAATGTGGAGGGATGAGGAGGGGATGTGAAGGGATGTGGAGGGATGTGGATTGGATGTGGAGGGATATGGATTGGATGTGGAGGGTGTGGAGGGATGTGGAGGGGATGTGGAGGGATGTGGAGAGATGTGGAGGGATGTGGTGGGGATGTGGAGGGATGTGGAGGGATGTGGAGGGGATGAGAAATCTTTAGAGGAGGAAGTGAAGGAGTGAGAAGGGAGGAAAGGAGAAGGAAAGAGAAGGAGAATGAAGAGGAGGAGGAGGAGGAGGAGGAGGAGGAGGAGAATAAGGAAGATAATATGGAAGGAGAAGGAAGAATAGAAGACGTATGAGGAGGATTGAGAGGAAGGAGGAGAAGGAGGAAGAGTAAGAGGAAGGAGGAGAAGGAGGAAGAGAATAAGGAAGAGAATAAGGAAGAAGGAGGAGAAGGAAGAGTAGAGGGAGTATGAGGAGGAGGAAGAGGAAAAGGAGTTGAATTTATGATGAAGGAGGAGTATGTAAAAAGGCGAAGGAAAGAGAAGTAGAATGAAGAGGAAGAGGAGAAGGAAGAAAATAAGGAAGGAGGAGGAGAAGGAAGAGTAGAGGGAGTATTAGGAGGAGGAGGAAGAGGAAAAGGTGGATGATTTATGATGGAGAAGGTAAGAGAAGGAGAATGAAGAGGAAGAAGAGGAGGAGGAGGAGGAGGAGGAGGAAGAGAATAAGGAAGGAGGAGGAGAAGGAAGAGTAGGAGTATGAGGAGGAGCAAGAGGAAAGGGAGTTGGAGTTATGATGAAGGAGGAGTATGTAAAAAGGCGAAGGAGAAATAGAAAGGGAGTAGGATGACCCAAGTTTGGGAGTTGGGAGTTGGGAGTTGGGAGTTGGGAGTTGGGAGTTGGGAGTCGGGAGTCGGGAATTGGGAGTTGGGAGTTGGGAGTTGGGAGTTGGGAGTTGGGAGTTGGGAGTTGGGAGTTGGGAGTTGGGAGTTGGGAGTTGGGAGTCGGGAGCTGGGAGTCGGGAGTCGGGAGTTGGGAGTTGGGAGTTGGGAGTTGGGAGTTGGGAGTTGGGAGTTGGGAGTTGGGAGTGCGGGAAATGAGATTAACGGAGGGTAGTCTGCTCTACAGGAAGCGTGTACCTGCGGCCGAAGACGACACGTTCGCCCTATACCCTTCTTGGACTGCAATGAACTGACACGCAATGCTGGGAATCGGAGGAGAGTGCGGGGTTTGAACCCGCAAGTAAGCGAATGCAAGAGACAAATAACGCTCCTGATGACGTTATCGGCGCATGTATGGGAAAAGAGAGAGAGAGAGAGAGAGAGAGAGAGAGAGAGAGAGAGAGAGAGAGAGAGAGAGAGAGAGAGAGAGAGAGAGAGAGAGAGAGAGAGAGAGAGAGAGAGAGAGAGAGAGAGAGAGAGAGAGAGAGAGAGAGAGAGAGAGAGAGAGAGAGAGAGAGAGAGAGAGAGAGAGAGAGAGAGAGAGGAGAAAGAAGAAGAGGGGACAAGGAGATGGGTGTGTGTGAAGAGGTGATGAAGTGGAAGAGATGTAGATCAAAGGGAAGGTAGAGGAGAGGAAATGGAAAGAAATGTGAAATATAGACAGAGAAAGAGAGAGAGAGAGAGAGAGAGAGAGAGAGAGAGAGAGAGAGAGAGAGAGAGAGGAACAGAGATAGAAAGATAGATAGATAGATGGATAGATAGATAGATAGATAGATAGATAGATAGATAGACAGAGAGAGTAGATGAATGAGGAGTGAGAAAGGAGTGTGGTTGGAGTAAGGGAGGAGTACAAGTGGAGGAGTAGTGTGGAAGGAGGAGTGAGCAGGAGTGATGGGGAGTGCAGGAGTGAAGGAAAGAGAAGAGTGAGGGAGGTTTGAGGAAGGACTGAGGAAGGGTAGAAGACGGATTGAGGGAGGATTGAGGAAGGACTTAATGAGGACTGAAAAGGGACTGAGGGAGCTTTAAGGGAGGACTGAGAGTGGACTGTGGTAGGACTGAGGAAGAACTGAGGATAGACTGTGGGGGGGGGCTAAGGGAGGACAGAGGGAAGACTGTGGAAGGACTGTGGGACGACTGAGAAAGGACCGTGGAAGGACTGAGGAAGGACTGTAGGAGGGATAAGGTAGGGCAGAATAAAGAATTTGGAAGGACTGAGGAAACATTGAGGAAGGACTGAGAAAGGACTGAGGATGGACTGAGAGGGCTAAGGGAAGACAGAGGAACACTGTTGAATGACTGTGGGAGGACTGTGAAAGGACCGTGGAAGGATTGAGGAAAGACTGAGGAAGAACTGATGAAAGACTGAGAAAGAACTGAGGGAAGACTGAGGAAGAAATGAAAGAGCGGGAAGACTGAGGGATGACAGAAGAAGGACTGAGGAAGGACTGAGGATGGGCTGAGGAAGGACTGAGGAAGGGGTGTGTGTGGACTGTGGAAGAATTAAGGGAGAGCAGACGAAGGACTGAGGGAGGACTGAGGAAGGACTGAAAAGGAACTGAGGAAGGACTGAAGAAGAACTGAGGAGTGTGTGTGGACTGTGGGAGGATTAAGGAAGGTCAGACAAAGGACTGAGGGAGGACTGAGGAATGACTGTAGAAGGACTGTGGGAGGAAAGTGGGAGGAGTAAGAGAGGACTCACGGTGGACTCAGAGAGGAGTGAGGAAGGACTAAGGGGGGAATGTGGGAAGAGTGAGGGAGAACTCAGAGAGGACTCAGGGAGATCTGAGGGAGGGATGATGGGGATAGTGTAGGAGTAGTGAGGAGTAGTGAGGAATAGTGAGATAGTTGTGAGGGAGCAGTAAGGATATTGGCGAGACCCCATCACCAAACTCTGCGATGTGCATTCAAATGGTATTATGGAAGCAATCTGGTCGAGGACCACCTTGTTAACAATCCAATGGCCAATAGCCACAACTCACCCCAACCCCCTCTACCACCATCACCACCAAGAGTTGACCAGCGGGACTCTCAACAGCCCATGTAGAGCCTCGAACCGGGAATCGGTAACCTCCCTAAGCCAATTGGTCCGATTGTCTCTCCCTCCACTTCGACGTGGAATAGGGCCCTTGAGTCTCTCGCTCGAACCATTCCCCGTGATTGCTTTAAGGTCTCGAGGCGGGGAGGAAGCTACGAGAGGCGTGGGTAGGACAACATCTTCACTGGAGGAATCAATCGCTCTTGGAGGTATTGTACACCTTTCCTCGTGTGTGTCCTCTATAATGCATAGGAAAAGAATGTAAGGAACTATCAAGAATAGGTCAACGTAATCATATAACAAGTGCACAAAACTCACACGATTTTCGAACAAAGGAACTATTAAGAATAGATCAAAGTAATTACATGGCAAGTGTGCAAGAATCCCACGATTTATATTCTTAAAAAGTAGGATAGAATAAAACAAACAAAACAAATAGTGCGAAAAAATGGCCAATAAAAAAAATATATAGAAAGGATATCACAACTACCAAACGAGTACAACAGAATCAATTCAAGTCTATTGCCACTCAGAATTGGGAATATCCCGGGCGGGAACCAGCTTTCTACCCAATATTTTGAGGGAAGAATTAAATCAACTTCCCTCTGTCTCGAATACAATTCTTCATTTCCTTTTAGGAAAAAAATCTGGTAATATTCCCCCTCAACCATAGAATACTATCTATACCAGTCTTCTTAACCTAAGCTTTTTACTACCACGTCCCCTCTGGGAACTGTTCTTTTCCTCCACGCCCCCTACCCTTGCATCTATAGACCATCCATTGCAAGGAGGGAGGGGGGCCACTACATAGGAATATTGGTATGCCTGGGAGACTTTTGAAAATAAGAGTTAGTAACGACGTATGAAAAGGATTAGTGATACAAACCTTCCTTTGCTTTCTCATTGTAAATATCCAGTACCATTGCACTGGGTATCATGTCTTGTGCCCCCATCCAATACAAATACAATGCAAACATATGAAAAGGATTAGTGATACAAACCTTGCTTTGCTTTCTCATTGTAAATATCCAGTACCATTTCACTGGCTGTCATGTCTCGTGCCCCTATCCAATACAAATACAATGCAAACATATGAAAAGGATTAGTGATACAAACCTTGCTTTGCTTTCTCATTGTAAATATCCAGTACCATTTCACTGGCTATCATGTCTCGTACCCCCATCTAATAAATAATACACACATGAAAAGGATTAGTGATACAAACCTTCCTTTGCTTTCTCATTGTAAATATACAGTACCATGCACTGGCCTGTCATGTCTCGTGCCCCTATCCAATACAAATACAATGCAAACATATGAAAAGGATTAATGATACAAACTTTGTTTTGCTTTCTCGTAGTAAGTATACAGTACCATGAACAGACTATCATGTCTCGTGCCCCCATCTAATACAAATCCCATGCAAACATATGAAAAAAAGGATTAGTGATACAAACCTTGTTTTGCTTTCTCATTGTAAATATACAATACCATTGCACTGGCTATCATCTCTCGTACCCTCTCAAGGTTTAAGGTTTTGTACCTCTCGGGGGTACAGGTACCCCAGGTGAAGAACCACTCACTCTATACGCTCGGACAGCAGCCCCAAACACGTCATAACAAAGTACCCATATAGAGGCGCTCCTCCTGGTAAACAAACCCACACACACAAAAAAAAAAAAAAAAAAAAAAAAAAAAAACGCCCGCAAACAAATGACAGTCATCAATCACAAATCTGCACATCCGCCATGCGTTTGGTTTTGATTTGGCAGCGGCTCAAATACCCTCTGGCATCAAACAAGCACCGAATAAAACAAAAATCAATATAAAACATCACTCAGCACCGACATGCATGATACAATACCACAAAAAATACATTGAATTTCGACGATAGTTTTAACGAAAACAATGAACAAATTTTGCATACCAGTAACTATAGAATGATTACATGAATATATATATATATATATATAAGGTGGAGATAGAATGTAGATTGAGAGAAGAGAGTAAATGCCTTGGTGGATCAAAAAGTGTAATGAGGAATAGACATTTGGGAATGGATGCTAAGAGGAGACTATATGAAGGAGTAATTGTGCCAACAGCACTGTATGGAGCAGAAACATGGAACATAAGAGAGGAAGGAGCTTGAATGTGTTTGAGATGAAGTGTCTGAGAAGAATGATGGGGGTTACTAGGCTAGATAGTGTGAGAAATGAGGAGGTGAGGAGGAGAACAGGGGTGGAAAGGGAGTTGGGAGATAAGGTTGATGAAAGAGTATTAGGATGTTTTTGACACATGGAAAGAATGAGTGAAGAAAGACTAGTAAAAGAGGTATGGAAGGCAGATGTGGAGGGAGTGAACACGAGGGGACGTCCCAAGATGAGATAGATGGATGGGGTGAAGGGGGCTTTGGGGAAGAGGGGAATGTCTGTTGAAGAAGGACGGGAGAGGACAGAAGACAGGGGTGAATGGAGAATGGTTGTATATGGAAGATGTTGTGATGCATGAGGTGGAATGGACGGGGGATGGGGGGTGAGGTAGTGTGTGAGCAAAATTTTGACGCAGCCCGAAGGGATTTCTCCCCGTCCTCTCCTTTATATGGGGGGACGGAGAGGGGGGGGTCGCCGATTTAATGAAGCGGCCTTGCTGTGGATGTGCTGTGTCTTGCGACACTGCTTCTGACCCAGGGCAGTGGACAGGGTGCAGGGATGACCCGTCATCTAGGAGGTGCTAAGATGGGAGGGAGGGTGGAGGGGTGTGGAGTGTTTTCAGGGATGGAATGGGTGGGAATGATTTTATGCCTTTTCCTTTTTGGCTACCTCCCTAGTAAAGGGGAAAAAGCCTTGGTATATGTATATATATATATATATATATATATATATATATATATATATATATACATATATATATATATATATATATATAAATGTGTGTGTGTATACATACATATTTATACATATACATATACATACTATATGTACATATATACATAAATACATATACAT
>NC_134780.1:86172635-86175135 GCF_046742065.1 Oratosquilla oratoria | reverse complement strand
GCCATTTCACGAAGAGGATCTTTGCCTCCTATGGACACCACCTCAGTCACCGTGGCGCACTCTATACACTTTGTGCTGGTGACAGACAGGCGATTTTATTCGACTTTAGAAGACTCTGGGAGAAAATATAGATATATATATTTTCGATTTAGGAAAAGGAAAAGGACAAGAACGTTGATTCTCCTCGACGAAATGGAAAAATAGAATTCTGTCTTTCCTTGAATTTTGTTTCTTTCTTTCGCGTATTTCGTAGGAATTCGCTCTACCTGTCCAGGCGGAGACACGAGGAAGGGTGATGCTCGGGTAAAGAGAGAGAGAGAGAGAGAGAGAGAGAGAGAGAGAGAGAGAGAGAGAGAGAGAGAGAGAGAGAGAGAGAGAGAGAGAGAGAGAGAGAGAGAGAGAGAGAGAGAGAGAGAGAGAGAGAGAGAGAGAGAGAGAGAGATGTAGAGAGAGATGTAGGGAGAGAGAGAGATGTAGGAAGAGAGAGATGTAGAAAGAGACAAATAGAGACATGAGGAGAGATGAAGAAAGAGATATGAGAGATGTAGAAAGAGAGAGATGAAAAGAGAGATGTAAAGAAAGAGATGTAAAGAGAGAGAGATTAAGAAAGAGAAAGAGAGAGAGAGAGAGAGAGAGAGAGAGAGAGAGAGAGAGAGAGAGAGAGAGAGAGAGAGAGAGAGAGAGAGAGAGAGAGAGAGAGAGAGAGAGAGAGAGAGAGAGAGAGAGAGAGAGAGAGAGAGAGAGAGAGTAGAAAAAGAGAGAAAGTCACACCTGACTCAAGGCTGCATTTACAAAACCTTTTCTGCCATGAGGAGAAAGCGTAAGCTGAATAACTTTAACTGACTGTACCTACGAAAGCTACAAGTAGATTTTTCAAACAAAAAGCAAGTCCGCCTAATAAAGACAGCTGGAAAATCGAGTAAGAATTCTACTTTCTAATTGCAGAGAGCCTTCGCCACGGGGTTGTCGAAATGTTTTTGAAAAGAGGACTCGAACCCACACCCCAGTGAAGGGAACGAGTCGGCGACTATGACAACCACAAAAACATGTGGCGGGGGACGGTTATGGCAAAAAGACAGAGAGAAAAAGGGAGAGAGACAGAGAGAGAGAAAGAGAGAAAGAGAGAGAGAGAGAGAGAGAGAGAGAGAGAGAGAGAGAGAGAGAGAGAGAGAGAGAGAGAGAGAGAGAGAGAGAGAGAGAGAGAGAGAGAGAGAGAGAGAGAGAGAGAGAGAGAGAGACAGAGAGAGAGAGAGATGAGAGAGAGAGAGAGAGAGAGAGAGAGAGAGAGAGAGAGAGAGAGAGAGAGAGAGAGAGAGAGAGAGAGAGAGAGAGAGAGAGAGAGAGAGAGAGAGAGAGATATGAGGGGAGAGAGAGATGGGGATAGAGAGATGGTGAGAGAGAGAGATGGGGAGAGAGAGATGGGGAAGAAAGATGGGGAGAGAGATGGGAAGAGAGAGATGGGAAGAGATAGATAGGGAGAGAGAGATGGAAAGGGAGAGATTGTGAGGGAGAGAGATCGGAAGAGAGAGATGGGAAGAGAGAGAGAGATGGGGAGAAAGAGAGATGGGGAGAGAGAGATGGGGAGAGAGCAAGATGGGAATAGAGATGGAGTAGAGGGAAGTAGGGAGAGGAAAAAAGGAGGGAAGAAGGGAAGAAGGGAGTGAGGGAGTAAGGGAGTAAGGGAGTGAGGTGGAATGAGGGAAGGAGGGAGAGGAAAAAAGGAGGGTGGGAGGGAAGAAGGGAGTAAGGGAGTGAGGGAGTTAGTGAGGGAGTGAGGGAGTGAGGGAGTAAGGGAGTGAGGGAGTGAGGGAGTGAGGGAGTGAGTGAGGGAGTGAGGGAGTGAGGGAGTGAGGGAGTGAGGGAGTGAGTGAGTGAGTGAGTGAGTGAGTGAGGGAGTGAGTGAGTGAGGGAGTGAGTGAGGGAGTGAGGGAGTGAGTGAGTGAGGGAGTGAGGGAGTGAATGAGGGAGTGAGGGAGTGAGGGAATAAGCGAGGGAGTGAGGGAGTGAGGGAGTGAGGGAGTGAGGGAGTGAGGGAGTGAGGGAGTGAGGGAGTAAGGGAGTGAGGGAGTGAGGGAGTGAGGGAGTGAGGGAGTGAGTGAGTGAGTGAGTGAGTGAGTGAATGAGTGAGGGAGTGAGGGATTGAGGGAGTGAGGGATTGAGTGAGTGAGTGAGTGAGTGAGTGAGTGAGTGAGTGAGGGAGTAAGGGAGTGAGGGAGTGAGGGAGTAAGGTAGAGAGGGAATAAGGGAGTGAGGGAGTGAGGGAGTGAGGAAAAAACTTAAAACAAGGAAGCACTGAGGAGGAGCGGCATAACATGACACAGGACATTGAATTTTTGGTCCCCAACGCTGACCTAAGACAAAGATAGAAAAAAAAGGGAAAATATCGCTTTCCGCTTAAAGCTGAAGTCCTGAAGCAAATTTCCGAATTTCTGGAGGAATATTTACACCTTTTCACGTGTCGTCCATTTTTGGGGTAAATTGGAAAGATTTTCTAAGAGAT
>NC_134780.1:86137635-86142635 GCF_046742065.1 Oratosquilla oratoria | reverse complement strand
ACCAATGTTGTCATTCACGCCCTTCAACACCCACCCCCTCTTCCCGCCGTCTCCCTCTCACGGGTAAGGATGGGACAAAATCTTTAACATATCAATGGCCATTTGTGGAGGAACTGTGCCTCACTGCAGAGCTTTTGACCCAAATGTGGGGTACATTATACTGAGCAAAGAGCCTTTGGTACCCACGCACACACACACACACACACACACACACACACACACACACACACACACACACACACACACACACACACAAACACACACATTCGTCCAATCCACTCTTTCAGGATAACAGGGCGGGGAAATTGGAGAAAATATCTATATGAATGAATATACTAAGTTCAACACTCTTAGGTCTATATTCTACACTCTATATTCGGTTCTAGTGTTTACCTCACTTCAGTTCTTAACCTGGGGTACCTACGAAACCCAGAGCCTTGGGGGTACGAGACATGATAGCCATTGCAATGGTACTGTATATTTACAATGAGAAAGCAAAGGAAGGTTTGTATCACTAATCCTTTTCATATGTTTGCATGGTATTTGTATTGGATGGGGGTACGAGACATGATAGCCAGTGCAATGGTACTGTATATTTACAATGAGAAAGCAAAGCAAGGTTTGTATCACTAATCCTTTTCATATGTTTGCATTGTATTTGTATTGGATGGGGGTACGAGACATGATAGCCAGTGCAATGGTACTGTATATTTACAATGAGAAAGCAAAGCAAGGTTTGTATCACTAATCCTTTTCATATGTTTGCATTGTATTTGTATTGGATGGGGGTACAAGAGATTTTTCTGAGATATCAAGGGTTACTAAGGGCACTGAAAAAGTTTAAGAACCGCTGGTCTTATGGTTCCAAATGGTTTTATTCAAACGAGAGAAGTCCCTCAGACGCTCTGGGGTTAGAACTCAAGACACAAGGTACTGGAATGCATTGTCCACAAGAAGAAGACGAAGAAAAAATACGTTGGTAAACTAATGTCCATAACAACAATAAGTAAAGTAGAAGATCTGAGCTCCCTAATGAGATTTACGAGGAATTAGCCAACTATTCTGGATTACTGGCTGGCAAACTCCTAGCCAAGTCAGCCCGAACTTGGCTACGACTCTCCTGGGCTTAACCCCGCAATATGGCATTCCATCGTCGATCATTCTCCTTGAAGGGACAAAGAGGCTGACGGAGGATCTCAGAATGTAAGGAAGGCAGAAGTCAAAATTGATCAATCAGTCAATCAATCAATCAGTCAAATCAGCCGTCCTGAGTCCACTGCTGAACAAAGGCCTCCTTCATAGCATTCCATGATTCACACAACCGCGCCAACCTCTGCCACGTCACTCCTGCAAACTTCTCAATCTCGTCTCTCCACCTTCTGTCTGGTCTCCCTCTTCCACGCTTCCTATCTCGCGGCGTCCACTCAGTAACACACTTGCTCCATCGCTCATCAGACGTTCGATCAGAAATATTTAAATAATTCTTTAGGTGGAGACGAGTACCCAGTCACACAAAAAAAAAAAAAAAAAAAAAAAAAAAAAAAAAAAAAAAAAAAAACATCTCGATAGCCCAATGGATACCATGTCGAACTCACGAGCAGATGGTCCTGAGGTCGATTCCCAGGACCCGATGCGGACTTATCAGCACTGGAAAAAACACAAGTTTTCCAGGATGATTCCAGAGCCTTGCAGCTGGTACGTCCAGGTGGTTTTCTTCAGACATGGAAGACTGGAAGACGGGGGTGGGGGGGGAGGTCCTGCCAGGAAAATATTTGAAAATTAAAAGTCTTGTTTCAGCGAGAAAGCGCCTGAATAGCCTTCCGCTGAAGGCATGCATGCAGGCAGCGTGTTTCCCTTGAAAGCAAAAGCAAATTAACCAACTGTTGAAGCAATGTGGCCCAGCCTCGTTCCCACAGGTCTGAAGGCAGGCAAGCAGGCATGGAGGCGGGGAGGGAAGCAGGCAGGTAAGCAGGCAAGCAGGCAGATAAGCAGGCAGGGAAGGAGGCAAGCAGGCAGGTAAGTAGGCAGGTAAGCGGGCAAGCAGGCAAGTAAAGAGGCAAGCAGGCAGGTAAGGAGGAGTGGCAGGTAGGTAAGGAGCCATGCAGATAGGCAAGCAAGCAGGCAAGTAAGGAGGCAAGCAAGCAGGCAAGCAATCAGGTAAGTAAGGAGGCAAGCAGGCAGGCAAGCAAGCAGGCAAGTAAGGAGGCAAACAGACAGGCAAGCAGACAGGCAAGCAGGCAAGCAAACAGACAGGCAGACAGGCAAGCAGGCAGGCAAGCAGGCAAGCAGGCAGACAAGTAGGCAGGCAAGCAGGCAGGCAAGCAAGCAGGTAAGCAGGTAGACAAGCAGGCAGGCAAGCAGGCAAACAAGCAGGCAGGCAAGCAGGCATGCAAGCACGGGAGTTGGCGAGCCGGCCTCGAGTCAAAGGGAGTTGGATCGTTGTTTCGCCAAAGCCGCGTCGGGACGTAAAAGCCACCAAAGAAACCTTTGAGGAGATTCGACAAAGTACGTATTTACTCGCATTAGCTTACGCATTTGCTCACTTGTTACTTCTTCGTTGCTCTTTTAATAACGTCTTGTTTTATGTTGTCTTTGTGATACTTATTTGGTTTTTTGTTGTGGTTATTGTGTTTGTATTTTTTTATAGTTTGTGTTACGTTTCTTCTATTGCAGTCCGTCATACCTTGTCCACTACCTTTTGCTCAAATGATTGAAATTGCATGATATCAACTATAATATGATAATTGAAAGATGGCATCTACTCCGAAGGTCTAACATAAGAACATAAGAATGAAGGAGACTGCAAGAGACCATAAGGCTTACACTAGGCAGTTCCATATCTATCACCACCTGTCATCCCCATCCATAAAGTTGTCTAACCGTTTCTTAAATAATACAAGGGTTCGGATTACACCTGCATAAAATCGCCTGACGTCATCGGCCAGAACATTTGTAAAGTGAGCCGCTGCGTCGTAGGAACTAACAGGTGTTTTGACCTCGTTTCCAGTAACCCGTCTCTTCGACTTTTCCATCGTGCCTGAGGAAGCTGGGACGGATGATGAAGGTTAAACGGTGGGCAGATCCTACCCCACCCCCTACCCATCCACTCGCACGCACACACGCACGCACGCAGACACACATGCACACACACACACACACACACACACACACACACACACACACACACACACACACACACACACACTCTCTCTCTCTCTCTCTCTCTCTCTCTCTCTCTCTCTCGATGGCGCAGTGGTAGCGTTCGCAACTGCTACTACAGGGGTCCGAGTTCGAATCCCGCCCAGGGCTGAAATAATTTCAGTATCGCTGCGCTGCAAGTCGTTACCCCAACTCTCGTGGGCGGGAGGTTGGGTGTGTGTATGCGTGTAAGGTCACAGCATTACCCATAGATCGGTCATATATGAGCTCTGAGCTCTCTTCCTGTAGGGAAATAGCTGTCGATCACGAGTCCAACACGTGATCCAAGACCATGGTGAATCACACACACACACACACACACACACACACACACATATACACACACACACATACACACACACACACACACACACATACACACACACACACACACACACACACACACACACACACACACACACACACACACACACACACACACACACACACACACACACACACACACACACACACACACACAGGCAAACCCTTTGCTTTCCATATAGTTTGCTCTTTTGCATTCCCTACCTCTTTATTTTCATTTTCCTCAAATTTTCCATCTTCTGCTCTCGCTTCCCTCTTCCTCATTCTTCCTTCTACCCCACACCCGCACCCAACCCACACCCACAAAAAAACACAAACACACAAACACACACACACACACACACACACACACACACACACACACACACACACACACACACACACACACACACACACACACACACACACACACACACATACACACACGCACACAAACACACACACACGCATATATATACACAAGGTATAATGTAAAAGGGTCAGGCAAGCCTTCCTCTATACGGAAAGCAAGCGAAAGCATACTTTTTTTATGTCAACAAAAGCATTATTACAGTTCGCATTTCCTCGTGGATTAGATTCACGTTCTGAACCAGAATGATTTTCGTTGAGCAAACAAACCTTTTGTCATTCACGACCTGATATAGATTTCTTTAGGCTATTGACATCGTAAGGGTATTTCCTTCTGTGTTGAAAATGGATGAAATGTTCAGCAGCAAATAATGTTACATCTGTGCAGGGATGAATGGAAGGGAGGAAAGGGAGAGTGAAATTCTCAGTGTATATCATCGCACACCAGCCAGGTTTATAAACTAAAGGATAAAAAGGGGGGGGAAGAGGAGAGGGGGAAAGGGGGAGAGGGGGAAAGGGGGAGAGGGGGAAGGAGGGAAGGGGAGAGGGGGAGGGGAGATGGGGGAAGGCGAGGAAAGGGGGAGATGGGGGAAGGGGAGAAAGGGGAAGTGGGAAAGGGGAGAAGGGGAGAGGGGGGGAAGGAAAGAAGGGGAAAGGGGGGAAGGAACGAAGGGGAGAGGGGGAAGGGGAAAGAAGGGGAAGGGGGAAGGGGAGAGGGGAAGGGGGGGAAGGGGAGAGGGGAAGGGGGAAGGGGAAAGAAGGGGAAGGGGGAAGGGGAGATGGGGAAGGTGGGGGAAGAGGGAGAAGGGGAGAAGGGGAGAAGGGGAGGAGGGGAGAAGGGGAGGGGAGAAGGAGAGGAGGGGAGAAGGGGAGGGGGAGAGAAGGGGAGAAGGGGAGAAGGGGAGGGGGAGAAGGGGAGAAGGGGAGATGGGGAGGAGGGGAGAAGGGGAGAAGGGGAGAAGGGGAGGAGGAGAGAAGGGGAGAAGGGAGAAGGGAAGAAGGGGTATGGTAGGAAGGGGAGAGAGGGGAAGGGGAGAAGGGGAGAGGGGAGAAAGGGATAGGGGGAAGGGGGAAGGGGGAAGGGGAGAAGGGGAGAAGGAGGAAGGGAGGTACGCCGTACCATCACGTCT
>NC_134780.1:86132635-86135135 GCF_046742065.1 Oratosquilla oratoria | reverse complement strand
AGATACATATATGCATGCATACACGCATATATGCATACATGCATACGTGTGTGTGTGTGTGTGTGTGTGTGTGTGTGTGTGTGTGTGTGTGTGTGTGTGTGTGTGTGTGTGTGTGTGTGTGTGTGTGTGTGTGTGTGTGTGTGTGTCCATGTCGTCCTCTTCCTCCTCCTCCCCCTCGTTCTCCTCCTCCTCCTTCAGCTCCTCCTCTGCATCGTTCATCTCTCCACATCCACCTTTTCCTCCTCCTCCTCCTCCTCTTCTAACTCTTCTCCATTGTACATTCCTCCCTCCTGTTCCACCTCTTCCATTCCCTTCCATTCCTCCACCTCTTATCCTCCTCCACCTATTCCCCAACACCAACAAAGCCCTCTCCCGTAGTTTTCCGAAACGTTAATCTCCCATTTCTTTTTCTTTTTCTTTTTTAACTTCACGCCATTGTCTATTCCATCAAGCCCACTCCCCCCCTCCCCTCCCCTTCCACCTCTCCCCCCAGTCCTCTACGACTCCAACACCATCATTCTCCCTCTACTCCCCCCCCATCCTTCAATCCCACCCATCCCCCCTCCTCCCACTGACATTGGTGAAAAGCTTGGAAACTTGGAATCAAATATTCTGAATGTCGTCAGCTGATTCTATTCAGGTCAAAGGACTACAAAGGATTTCAGAGGCGGAGCATGCCGACAGGAGACCTTTTGGTCCATAACTAGGTCGGATGCAAAAAAAAAATAATAATGATAAATAAATAAATAATGTTATAATATAAAAAAAATATTAAAAAATAAATAAATAAATGGATGAATGAATGAATAGATAAATAGGTAAATTTAAACAATAAACAGGTAAATAGTATATAATAAAAAATTGACAGATAAATAATAATAAATGATAATCAAGCAAATAATAACAAACAGATAAATGATAACAAACAAATAAACAAATAACATAAAATAAATGGTAGGCATAGACGACTTAAAAAGTGGCGAGACTGAGATTACAAAAGATTACAAAGGCGGAGCATGCCGACAGGAGACCTTTTGGTCCATATCTAGGTCGGATGCGAAGAAAAGCATAATAGTAAATGAATAAAAAATATAATAATGTAAATAACAAATAAAATACATTAATAAATGGATAGGTATAGTTAGAGATTATATGTACTCGCACATATTCTGTAAACAAATTCAACACAAACCTTGACCCACGTCTCCTTCGAGTCACCAAATAATTCTATTCAGCTACGATGCCTCTTTCCTCCTTAAGTGTGGGGGGCACCGCTCCCCAGACCCCCCTTCCTTCACCCTAATCACGTTCCCAAATCCCTGAAATCCATTAAATCCCCCTAAGAATCTTGCCCTTTTTAAAAAAGCGCCCCCTAGTCTCGAACCCCTGAACCAGCAATTTCCTCCGCCTTGTCTGTGTCATTTTCCAGTTTACAGTCAAGCGAATGGAATAAACTTGTCGCTGAGGCAATCGCACTTAACACCTTTCAATTACGATTAAGTGCTGGGTTGGAACGTTGTGAAAAAATCCTTTAATTTACGATTTTTCACGCCAACAGTGATGAGAGAAATATCTCGTTACTCTTATTATATATTACAATGATTGTCATTACTGGTATTATCATTGTTATAAAAATTTCTACTGTTATCTTCATTACTGTTGTTGTTGTGGTTCTTATACATACATGTCAAAATCATTTTCCCTTTTTATGGAGGGTGATCGAGTTAAAGCACATACCCACAACATACACAGTTATAATGATAATGATAATGATAATAATAACAACAGCAGCAGCAGCAGCAGTAGTAGTAGTAGTAGTAGTAGTAGTAGTAGTAGTAGTAGTAGTAGTAGTAGTAGTAGTAGTAGTAGTAGTAGTAGTAGAAGTAACAATAATAATAACTAATAATAATAGCAATAATAATAAAAATGATAAAAATAACAATGATAATAATAATAACGATGATAATAATAATAACGATGATAATAACATCAACAATGATCGTGATAATAGAACCACTATTTACAACCAGCCTTATCAAAGACCCAAAGGTCCCTTTGTTGTATAGCCTTCCATTCCCACTTCCTCCCCCTTCCCCCTTCCCCTTCCCCTTCCCCTTCCCCCTCCCTCTCCCCCTGGTCACAGTCGTATTTTCTTCCTTGTCCCAACCGTCCCCCACTTCCTTCTCTCCCCTCCTCCCCTCCTTTTGACGTCACCTCCCGTCACCTCCTTGTCACTCGACGTCACATCGTATTCTGGTGCGTCCGTCCGCACGTCATAAGTGCGTCTCGGTGTCACATCACAGCCACGTCCCCCCTCCCCCCCTCCCCCACCTCACCCAGTTTCCTCCCCCACCCTCTCTCCCACACCATTCCTGTGTCCTGACTTAGGTTCCCTTAGACCTACCCTTATGACCTTCTCCTTTCCTTAACCTTCTTCCCCTTTCTCCTTCTTCCCTCTCCTCTTCCTTCCCCTTCTTCCTCCTTCTCCTTCTTCCCTCTT
>NC_134780.1:86125135-86130135 GCF_046742065.1 Oratosquilla oratoria | reverse complement strand
TGTGCACATTTGTATGAGTACATGTGTTGTTAGCGAATAATTAAAGGAACGAGCTGGTAGATTAATAATGTATGTGAAGTAGTCTCTCTCTCTCTCTCTCTCTCTCTCTCTCTCTCTCTCTCTCTCTCTCTCTCTCTCTCTCTCTCTCTCTCTGTACGTGTGTACATACATGTGTATTTACCTAGCCTAGCTGTATCTTACGGGAAAGGGAGCTACGCTCGTTGTGTCCTGTCTCTGTATCTCGCAGTGTCTAAATTATTCTTAAATTCATGTGTGTGTGTGTGTGTGTGTGTGTGTGTGTGTGTGTGTGTGTGTGTGTGTGTGTGTGTGTGTGTGTGTGTGTGTGCGTGTGTGTGTGCGTGTGCGTTCATGACTACTGCCCCTCACTCATAAAGCTCAAGCGTGCATACAGGTGCACCGATTTACAAAGACACCTCTATTCTGTTCCCCTGGGCCCAATGGGAGCGCCTCAGTAATCCCAAAATGACTTTGGGGAGGGAGGGATTAGGGATTACGAGTTGCATTTTTATTGGGATGCTGACATCTCCCGACTCTTCCCTGTTCAGTGGCATTGACATCCTCCGATTGCTGACCATAATTGCTGACGCCAGCGATTTTCGAATCTTTATTGGACGATGTTACCTGGGCTGAATAACATGGCCTGTGGTAGTTCAGTCACTCTCGATACGTTATAGGTTTGGATGATAACCCTACGGATCAGAGGCACGTAGCAGTCGTGGGTCGTTCATCTCTTTGTCGCCTGATTGCCCTCAAGGATAGAAACGCTGGTTATTGATGGCGAAATACGATTCACTACAGAGACGATTTTATTCAGTTGAAGGAAAGGCCCCTTGGTTGCAGTGTGAGGGATAGAACCCGTTGTTTTTATTATTATTATTATTATTATTATTATTATTATTATTATTATTATTATTATTATTATTATTATTATTATTATTATTATTATTACTATTAGTGTTATTAGTATTAATTATTATTATTATCATTATTATTATTATCATTATTATTATTATCATTATTATTATCATCATTATTATTAATATTATTATTATCATCATTACTATTATCATTATTATTATCATTATTATTATTATTATTATCAATATTACTATTTGAGAATCAGCAACGTCATATCAAAATATTGCCAATAACGATGCCGATTCTCAAAAAAAAAAAGAAAAAAAAAAAAAAATCGCCGATGCCGATTCTTGCCGGTGCCGAATAATCGCCACAGCCCTACAGTCCATTCATCCCAGAGACATAAGAAAACAAGAGCATAAGAATTAAGGAGACTGCAAGAGACCATAAGGCCTACACTAGGCAGTTCCATGTCCATCACCACCTGTCATCCCCATCCATAAAGTTGTCTAACAGTTTCTTAAAACAACTGATAGTTTCAGCGCTCACTACTAAGTTTATTCCATTCGTTGACCACCTTATTAGTAAACCAATTCTAGCTTATTTCCTTCTTAAATATAAATTTTTCCTATTTAAATCCATTACTGCATACGGCATACCACATATTACGGCCTACCACATATTAGAAAATACCATATATCCCCGCATACCACATGTCCCCACATACCACATATCACCACATACCACATATCACCGCATACCACATATCACCGCATAACACATATTACCGCATACCACATATTACCGCATACCACATATTACCTCATATCACATATCACCGCATACCACATATCACCGCATACCACATATAGCATATTACATATCACCGCATACCACATATCACCGCATACCACATATCGCCGCATACTACATATCACCGCATACCACATCTCACAGTAGCGCATCGCTGCTGGAGCAAAACAGCTTCGTCATGGTAGCCTCGTACTGGTGGTAGTGGTGCAAAGAGCCCTGCGAGCTCAAACCAGCTTCTCTCTACTCTCTACTCTCTACTCTCTTATGCACAAAGACGTAGAAACATAAATTTACATACATGTGTACATTAGTTCACATGTAAAATATGCACACATGTGCAAATGTCTAAGTAGACAAAAACGAAAAGTATACAGGCGTTCGCACGCGCGTGCACTCACACACGTATATACATACATATATACATACATACATACATACATATGTACATACATACATACATACATACATACATACATACATATATACACACAAACATATATACGTACAGACATACATATATACACACAAACATACATATATACGTACAGACATACATATATACACACAAACATACATATATACGTACAGACATACATACATATGTATACATACATATATACACACATACAAACGTACATATATAGGTACAGACATACATATATACGTACAGACATACATATATACATACTGTACATATATACATACATACATATATACTGTACACACATACACACATACATACATACATATATACACATACATACACACATATATACATACACACATATATACACACATACATATTTACACACATACATACATTACATACATACATACATTACACACACACACACACACACACACACACACACACACACACACACACACACACACACACACACACACACACACACACACGCACGTATAATGGATAGCACAAAAATCAGATTATATCCATCCATAAACATCACCGCAATCACACTCTCAAAAGCAAGTACATACACATACATCCACACAACTACACACGCGCACACGCACGCACGCACGCACACACATAGGGCCTGGCTCGCTCATCAGCGCACAGGAAGTGGGAACGTGAATGATGGGGTGTTGGATGAGGTGTGGATGGTGCTTCGGTTGAAGGGAAAAAGGAAAGGGGAAAAGAGGGGAAAAGAGGGGAAAAGGAAGGGGAAAGGAAGGGGGAAAGGAAGAGAAAGTAAGGGAAAGAGAAGGGAAAATGAAGGGGAAAATGCAGGGGAAAATGAAGGGGAAAGAGAAGGGAAATGGACGAAAAAAGTGAGGGGAAAAGAGAGGGGAAAGAGGGAAAAGGGAGGGAAAAGGAAGGGGAAAAGAAAGGGGAAAGGGAAGGGAAAAGGGAGGAGAGAGAGGAAAAGGAAGGGGGAAAGGGAGGGGGAAGGAAGGGGAAAGAGAGAGGGAAAAGAAGTGGAAGGGAGTGGAAAAAGAAGGGGAAAGAGAGGGGAAAAGGAAGGAGAAAAGGAGAAAAGGGAGGGAAAAAGAAGGGGAAAGGGAAGGGAAAGGAAGGGGAAAATGGAGGGGAATGGGGGAAAATGGGGTGAGGGAGAAAGGAGGAAGGTAGGGGAAAGGGAGGGGAAAAGGGAGGAGAAAAAGGTGAGGGGAAATTAGGGGGAAATGGGGCGAGGAGGAAAAGGAGGAAGAGAGGGGAAAGGGAGGGGAACAGGGAGGAGAGAAAGGGGAGAGGAAATAGGGGGAAATGGGATGAGGAGAAAAAGGAGGAAGAGAGGGGAAAGGGAGGGGAAAAAGGAGAGAAAAAAGGAGAGGAAATAGGGGTAAATGGGGCGATGAGGAAAAGGAGGAAGAGAGGGGAAAGGGAGGGGAACAGGGAGGAGAGAAAGGGGAGAGGAAATAGGGGGAAATGGGATGAGGAGAAAAAGGAGGAGAAAGGGAAGAGAAAAGGGGAGGGGAATAGGGGAAATTGGGCGAAGAGGAAAACGAGGAAGTGAGGGGAAAGGGGTAAGGGTAACGAGAACTAAAAAGGGAGCGATAAACCATAGGTAAGGCAAAATCAAAGAGGAAAGGGAAGGGTAAAAGAAGGTAAAGAGAAGAAAAGGGGAGTTAGGTAAAAGGAGAGGAAACGTGAAGGGGTAAAAGGAAGGGGAATTGAAAGGTAAGGGGAGAGGAGACAAAGGGGGAAAGGGGAGAGATATAAAGGCGTCAAAAACCATTTCCTTTCGTCAGAAAATGGCTGTGGGAAAAAGTAAGGGGTGAGATGAGAGAGAGAGAGAGAGAGAGAGAGAGAGAGAGAGAGAGAGAGAGAGAGAGAGAGAGAGAGAGAGAGAGAGAGAGAGAGAGAGAGAGAGAGAGAGAGAGAGAGAGAGTGAGAGACTCTCTATCAGGATGAGTACTGAAAGAGGACTTTGAAGGCGATGGAAAATGGCCCTAAAAAGGGGAGGTGGAGGAGGAGGAGGGGGAGGGGGAGGAATAGCATGAAGGGGTAAGGTAGGTAAAAGGGGAAGGGGGGAGGAGAAGAGGAAGGGTGTCCCTAAAAAGGAGGAGGTGGAGGGGAAGGAGAAGGGGGAGGTGAAGGGGGTGAAGGGGAAGGTGGAGGGGGAGGAGGGGAAGGGGGAGGTGGTGAGGGAGGAGTAGCATGAAGATGGAGGGGAAGGGGGAGGTGGAGGGGTGGAGGGGAAGGTGGAGGGGGAGGAGTAGCATGAAGTGGGAAGGTAGGTAAAGGGGAAAGGGAGAGGAGAAGAGGATGGGTAGGTTGAAAGGAAAGAGATGGGTAGATTAAAGAAAATGTCAATGACCAGCGTAGGGTGAAGTGGAAGAACAGGGTGAAGGGAAAGGGGATAAGTAAGGGAAAGGGGAAAGAGAACGTGAAGGGGAAGGGGAAGGGGAAGAGAAAGGGGAAGAGGAAGGGGAAGGGGAAGGATAAGGGGAAGGGGAAGGGGAAGAGGAAGGGGAAGAGGAAGGGAAGGGGAAGGGGAAGGGGAAGGGGAAGGGGAAGGGGAAGGGGAAGGGGAAGGAGAAGGGGAAGGGGAAGGAGAAGGGGAAGGGGAAGGAAAGGGAAAAGGAAAGGGGAAGGGGATGGGAAAGGGAAGGGTTAAATGGAGAGGGATGCTAAAGTGCCCGTGACCGGAAGAACGGGAAGAGAAAAGGAAAGACAAAAGGTAAACTAGAGGGAAGAAAATGATAGGAAAGGGAAGAAGAGAAAGGGAAAGAGGTAAGAAAGATTGGGGAATAGAAGGGAAACCTCAGACACAAGGGTATGGAAGAGGGGGAAACAAAAGGGAATTTTACCCATCTGTGCCGGATTTGGTGAAAGAAAA
>NC_134780.1:86107635-86117635 GCF_046742065.1 Oratosquilla oratoria | reverse complement strand
AAGAAGGAGAAGACGAAGACGAAGACGAAGACGAAGACGAAGACGAAGAAGAAGAAGAAGAAGAAGAAGAAGAAGAAGAAGAAGAAGAAAATATATATACATATATGTGTGTGTGTGTGTGTGTGTGTGTGTGTGTGTGTGTGTGTGTGTGTGTGTGTGTGTGTGTGTGTGTGTGTGTGTGTTTGTGTATGTGTGTGTATACATGTATATGTACATAATATCTTTCTCCATTCGGTCTCCCGGTTCGTTTCCTTTTCCACGAGAGAAGCAGCAAGGAAATCCAGAATTGCAAAAGACTTCTTCAGTGTCTGTCTCTCCTGGGCGAAATTCGGGCCTTCTGATCCTTCTGGTCGCCTCGTCCCACAGCGTCCGATCTTTAGGGCGACCAAACGTTGAGCAAATTCCGCTGAAGGAGGAGAAAGATGAAATGGAGAGGAAGGAGGAGGAGAAGGAAGAAGAGGAGGAAGAGGAGGGGGACTAGAAAGAGGAAAGAAAGAAGAAAGGAGGAGGAGGAGGAAGATGAGGAGGAAGAGTGGGGGGACTAGAAAGAGGAAAGAAAGAGGGAAGGACGAGGAGAAAAGCATCAAGGAAGAGGAGGAGAAGGAAGAAGAGGAGGAAGAGGAGGGGGACTAGAAAGAAGAAAGAAAGAAGGAAGAGGAGGAGGAGAAGGAAGAAGAGGAGGAAGAGTAGGGGGACTAGAAAGAGGAAAAAAAGAGGGAAGGACGAGGAGAAAAGAATCGAGGAAGAGGAGGAGAAGGAAGAGGAGAAGGAAGAGGAGGGGGACTAAAAAGAGAAAAGAGAAGGAAGAGGAGAAGAAAAGCATTAAGGAAGAGGAGAAGGAAGAAGAGGAGGTGGAACTAGAGAGAGGAAAGAGGGAAGGAAGAGGACAAAAACATTAAGGAAGAGGAGGAGAAGGAAGAAGAGGAGGAAGAGGAGAGGGACTAGAAAGAGGAAGGAGAGAAGGAAGAGGAGGAGATGAAGGAGGAATTAGAGGAGGAAGATGCATAGGAAGAGGAGAAAGAGAAAGAGGAGGAGAAATGCATCAAGGAAGAGGAGGAGATGGAATGGAAGGAGAAATTAGAGGAGTAAGAGGCATAGGAAGAGGAGAAAGAGAAAGAGGAGGCCAAAGAGAAAGAGGAGGAAAAAAGAGGAAAAAGAGGTAAAACGTGGAAAGTAAAAAGAGGATGCAAAAGTTAAAAATATATATCATATATTCTTCCAAATGAAAACATGCTCGGAGGGCGCATACATGAGTCAATAACTCTACAATAACTGAGTCTTTTAACATTTCGAGTTCATACACGACAAAGACCCCAGATCATACAAACTTTTTGATAACACAAAATAACCCATGACGATTTGTAATTACCCGGAGTACTTGGCACTTCTATTACAGATAGAAGAGAAGAAGAAAAACATCCTCTATCTGACAGGTTACAAATAACAATTTGATAAAGAAAAATTGATATAAAAATAGAAAATATATATATTGCGAATCTTTCCCGTTATCTAATCAACTTTGCCTTGGCCAATAGATCACCAGTTCTTCGGGAAATTTCATTTTAAATCGCCTAACTTTTTGATATATTAGATCGTATACCCACGATAATGCCTCTCGAAAAGAGGTGCAGGAGTAGGAAGAAGAAGAAGAGGAAGAGGAAGAGGAAGAGAAAGAAAGAAGAAGAAGACGAAGGAGGAGGAAGAGAAGGAGGAAGAGGAGGAGGAGGAAAAGTAGAAGAGGAAGAGAAAGAAGAGGAAGAGGAGGAGGAAGAGGAAGAGGAAGAGGAAGAAGAAGAATGCGAGGAAGAAGCGAAGAAGAACGCAAAGAAGAAGAATAATGCGAAGAAGAAGAACGCGAAGAAGAAGAAGAAGAAGAAGAACGCGAAGAAGAAGAAGAAGAAGAAGAAGAAGAAGAAGAAGAAGAAGAAGAAGAAGAAGAAGAAGAAGAAGAAGAAGAAGAAGAAGAAGAAGAAGAAGAAGAAGAAGAAGAAGAAGAAGAAGAAGAAGAAGAAGAACGCGAAGGAGAAGAAGAAGAAGAAGAACGCGAAGAAGAAGAAGAAGAAGAAGAAGAAGAAGAAGAAGAAGAACGCGAAGGAGAAGAAGAAGAAGAAGAAGAAGAAGAAGAAGAAGAAGAAGAAGAAGAAGAAGAAGAAGAAGAAGAAGAAGAAGAAGAAGAAGAAGAAGAAGAAGGAGGAGGAGGAGGAGGAGGAGGAGGAGGAGGAGGAGGAGGAGGAGAAGAAGAAGAAGAAGAAGAAGAAGAAGAAGAAGAAGAAGAAGAAGAAGAAGAAGAAGAAGAAGAAGAAGAAGAAGAAGAAGAAATGGACCAGTTTGTGTATACAGATCCATCTTAGAACCTTATTAACTTCTCTTTCATTTATAGGCGCCCCTTACAGAAAATTACATCAAAATTGGACGGTAATTATCTTTTATTTATTTTCTGTATAAACAACCCTACTAAGAGACACGGATGATCAACTAACTTCCACCCAACTTTGTTGATGAAAGTAACAATGAAGTTTCAATTTGATTTCACCTCCATTTCACTGTGACACGCACACACACACACACACACACACACACACACACACACACACACACACACACACACACACACACACACACACACACACACACACACACACACACACACACACAAACTGTCCCCTATCGGGAGGCTGGAACGGTGCCCCTTATAGAGGACTTTGTACCGTGAAATTTAATGAGCTATGTCCTTGGCTCAACTTCGCCGGTGGCAGGGTTCGAAACGCCATCCCCTCGACCTTCACCTCAAGTAACGACGCACTAGCTGCTCGAATGATCCCCATTATCACCTGCTATTGCAATCCCGTGAGTAAATATCAAATCAAATCCTGAGTCCACTGCTGAACAAAGGCCTCCTTCATAGCATTCCATGATTCACACGACCGCGCCAACCTCTGCCACGTCACTCCTGCAAACTTCTCAATCTCGTCTCTCCATCTCCTGTCTGGTCTCCCTCTTCCACGCTTCCTATCTCGCGGCGTCCACTCAGTAACACACTTGCTCCATCGCTCGTCAGTCGTTCGCACTAACTTACCTGCCCAATTACACTTCCTCTCTTTCACCGCCTCCACAATATCTTTCACTCTAGTCTGCTCTCTCACCCAACTTGCTCTCTTTCGATCTCTCAGCATTATTCTCATCATTGATCTCTCCATAAATATAATCCCAATTTAACACAAAGGAACACAAAGGAAGAACAAACAACAGCAGGCCTACTGGCCCTAACGAGGCTGTTTGTATTTACTATACTAAGCTACAGTTAAGAAAACAAGGTAACTAGACGATAGAAGATGAACTAACACTACTGCTACCACTATCCTATCTAATCACAATTAAATGCCGGGCTGTCAGATCTTTTATTGCAAGGGATGATATTATTGCAAGGAAGGATTGGATCAAATTCGAAGGTCCTGGAGCCTTCTGTTCGAACCAAAGAACCATCATCACTCCCAAACATTTGTAAGTGGGTAGAAACAACTTCGCCAACCGTGTAGTTAATGAATGGAATAAACTTCCTGCAGAGACAGTGCAATGTAGTTCAGTTCGAAGCTTTAAGATTCATTTAGATAAACACCTATGCAAGATACTGTAATGACTGTCATTTATTTTATATTATTCCTTTATTTGTTTGTTATTTGTCTATTTGTTTATTATTATTTGCTTAATTTTCATTTATTATTAGTTATACGTTAATATATTATTTATTATTTACCCGTTTGTTTACTATTTAACTATACCTATGCATTTACTTATTTCATTATTATATATATTATCAATCTATTTATTCATTCATTTATTTATGTATTTATTTAGTTATTCATTTATTTATTTATCATTATTATATATTTTTTTCGTATCCAGCCTAGTTATGGACCAAAAGGTCTCCTGTCGGCATGCTCCGCCTTTGTAAGATTTCCGTGTACGGCGTTTCCCTGGCGTCCGAGTGTGCGAAAGAAGGACATGGTGTAGGCACGGGACGCGAGTCTGGGCTTGCCCATCGATCATTGTGAGAAATTGAAGAACTTTTGGTAACAATTGTACGTCGAAGGTCCTACGGCTGTGGTGCCATATCTCGGGAAATCCACACTAATCCCGTTCCTCGGGTAAGGCCGCGTTTTACATATTTATTCTGGCTGCAACTGATGCTCTTTCATTCAGAGATGAATAATCGTTTCATTATCTAAATAGTTAAAATCTAATCACCTCAAATATCCCCTTCGGAATCAAAAATAGGTCTGAGCATTATTTTTTTACTCGTAGCCGTCAAGCGATTATATTCACATTAAAACAGTGCTTCTCAACGTGGGTACTGCGTGAAATAATTTCAGTTCCGCTGCGGTGCGAGCCGGTACTCCAGCTATCCTGGGCGGGGAGTTGGTGTGTGTGTGTGTGGGAGGGGTCACAGCATTACCCATAGATCGGTCATACATGAATTCTGAGCCCTCAATCGGGAGGGTAATAGCTGTCGATCACGAGTCCAGCACGTGATCCAAGACAATGGTAAATCAAACACACACACACACGCACGCACACACACACACACACACACACACACACACACACACACACACACACACACACACACATACACACACACACACAAAATTCGTGTTTAATACATTACCCTACACATAAACACAACACACATACACGCACACATACATCCCCATGCATAGAGACCACCTATGGTGGAACACAATAGGGGCATCCCTCCGGCTCTGTCCTTATTGCCTGCAGGGCTTTCCATCTCCCTTTTCAACGTCAGTCCGCATCCACCCAAAAGGTATTTATATGTCTATCTATATATTCATACATACATACATACATATATATATATATATATATATATATATATATATATATATATATATGCGTGTGTGTGTGTGTGTGTGTGTGTGTGTGTGTGTGTGTGTGTGTGTGTGTGTGTGTGTGTGTGTGTGTGTGTGTGTGTGTGTGTGTGTGTGTGTGTGTGTGTGTGTGTGTGTCTATACCTATCTATCTAGCTGGATAGTAATCTATCTCTCTCTCTTCCTCCTCTCTCTCTCTCTCTCTCTCTCTCTCTCTCTCTCTCTCTCTCTCTCTCTCTCTCTCCCCTCTCTGTCGATCTTTCTCTGCAATTCTCCTCTCTCTCTTACCTCCTCCTCCTCCTTTCCTACCCTCTCTTCTCCTCCTCTTCCTCCTCCTCCTCCTCCCTCCTCCCTCCTCCTCCTCCTCCTGATTCACCTCCCTCCGCCACGGTGCGATCCGATGTCTTCCTTTGATGCCTTCGGAAAACCCTCTTTCTTCTCTTTACCTTCCTCCTCCTCCTCCTCCTCTTCCTCCTCCTCCTCCTGCACCCCTTCCTCCTCCTCCTCCTCCTCCCCTTCCTCCTCCTCCTCCTCCTCCCCTTCCTCCTCCTCCTCCTCCTCCCCTTCCTCCTCCTACACCCCTTCCTCCTCCTCCTCCTCCTACTCCTCCTCCTCCTCCTCCTCCTCCTACTCCTCTTCCTCCTCCTACACCACTTCTTCCTCCTACTCCTCTTCCTCCCACTCCTCCTCTTCCTACTCCTCTTCATCTTCCTCCTCCTCCTCCTCCTCCCCTTCCTCCTCCTCTTTCCTCCTCCTCATCCACCCCCACTTACAGAGGCTCACCCAATCGTAACTACCCTCCCCCCAACACCTCCCGTCACCCATCGAAGACCTCTTTCAGTCTCTTTCCTCCAACGTCAGACCCCTCGCCCCGTTTGCTTTTCCTCTTCCTCCTCCTCCTCCTCCTCTTCCTCTTTCTCCTCTTCTTCCTCCTCCTCCATTTCCTCCCTCTCCTCTTACTCCTCCTCTTCCCCCTTCTCCTCATACTCCTTCTCCTCCTCCTCTTCCTTCTTATTCTCTTCTTCCTCCTCTTCCTCTTCCTCTTTCTTTTACTCCTCCTCCTTCTCTTCCTCCTTCTCCTCTTCCTCCTCCTCTTCCTTCTTCTCCTCCTCCTCCTCTTCCTTCTTCTCCTCCTCCTCCTCCTCCTTCTTTTCCTCCTCCTCCTCCTCTTCCTCCTTCTCATACTCCATCTCCTCCTCCTCCTCCTCCTCCTCTTCCTCCTCCTCCTCCTCCTCCTGAGGGGGTCGCCGTTCGACGTCGATCGGGGAGCCCCCGATGGAAGAGTCTAATTCGAGACCCGAATCCGCTTCCCTTTGTGAATACCGAAGTACCTTCGGTGGAGGTCTTCGGGGGGTGGGGAGGAGACTCGTCGTCGTACAAGCTCTTATCTTATACTTTTCCTTGCGTGATTAACCGGTTGGGGGAGGAGCGTACGAGGGGGACAGAAGGGGGGGATGGGTGTGTTAGGAAGGAAGAAAGAGTCTGAAAGGAGGAGGAGGAGGAAGAGGGGGAGGTAGAAGAGGAGGAGGAAGAGGAAGAAGAGGAGGAGGAGTGGGTAAGAAGAGGAGGAGGAGGGGGTAAGAGGAGGAGGAGGGGGTAAGAGGAGGAGGAGGGGAAAGAGGAGGAGGAGGAGGGGGAAGAGGAGGAGGAGGAGGGGGAAGAGGAGGAGGAGGAGGAGTAGGGGGAACAGGAGGAGGAGGAGCGGGGAACAGGAGGGGGAAGAGGAGGAGGAGGAGAGAAGGAGGAGGAGGGAAGGAGGAGGAGGGGAAGAGGAGGAGAAGGAGGGGGAAGGGGAGGAGGGGAGAAGAGAAGATGCCTGTTAGGGGATGAAACAGGTGGAGGATTGGGAGAGAAGTTGAGAGGAAAGGTAAGTAAGAAGGTAGGAATGGAAATAGTCAGAACTGGGCGCGTTCCTCGATGCGTTCCTAGGTGCTTTCCTCTGTGCGTTCCGCTTTAGTCTGGCCGTGGTTAGCGCTCCCACACTATCAAAGCTTAAGAGAGACAGGTTCATACCGAAATAAAAGTCCGGTAGGCCACATACTATACCAAAGAAAATGTTCGTAGGCCACAGCCAAAAGGTAATCCACATACTATACCGGCACCTATAATGCTTTGATAGCTTGGGAGCGCTAACTGCGGCAAAAGTAATGCGGAACACACCGAGGAACGCATGTAGGAACGCACCAGGAACGCGCCCAGCTCTTGCAAGACTAAAGAAAATAGTAGGAAAGGGAATGCAGGAGGGGAGGGAAAATAAAAATAAAATAAATGAAAAAGAAAAGAATGATAGTGAAGAAAAGACGAAAGAACAAAGAGAAGAAAAAAATAAATGAGAGGTAAATGCACAAAAAGTATTTAATTATTTGGATAAATAAGGGAATAAAAGAAGAAAAAGTCGATGGAGAAAGAAAATGGAAGGAAGGGCTGGAATGAAGAAAAGAATGAATGAATGCATGAAGGAATGAATGAAGGAAGGAAGGAAGGGAAGGAAGGAAGGAAGGAAGGAAGGAAGGAAGGAAGGAAGGAAGGAAGGAAGGAAGGAGGGAGGGAGGGAGGGAGGGAGGGAGGGAGGGAGGGAGGGAAGGAAGGAAGGAAGGAAGGAAGGAAGGAAGGAAGGAAGGAAGGAGGGAAAGAAGGAAGGAAGGAAGGAAGGAAGGAAGGAAGGAAGGAAGGAAGGAAGGAAGGAAGGAAGGAAGGAGGGAAAGAAGGAAGGAAGGAAGGAAGAAAGGAAGGAAGGAAGGAAAGAAGGAAGGAAGGAAGGAAGGAAGGAAGGAAGGAAGGATGGAAGGAAGGAAGGAAGGAAGGAAGGAAGGAAGGAAGGAAGAAAAGGGGAATAAAGGAAAGAAGAAAAAGAGAAGAAAAAAGAAGGAAGGAGGAAAGTAATAAAGAAAAGAAGGAAGAAAGGAAGAAACGAGGGAAGGAAGGGAATAGAGATTATGTGGCCTTGAAAAAAAGGGAAGAAAGATATTGTTAACAAACAACCTTGGCGATAAAGAGAAAGGGCTCCTCTCTTCGACTCCACCTCTCCTTCTTCCCTTCCTACGCAGACTCCCTCCGTCCCCGCTCTTTAGTGGGTGGGTCACTCCAGCGACTCCCTCGATCCCTCCCTCCCTCGATCCCTCGATCCCTCCCTCCCTCGATCTCTCACCCCCTCGCTCCCTCGCTCCCTCCCTCCCTTGATCCCTCCCTCCCTCCTACTTCCCTCCCACGCTCCCTCGCTCCTTAGTGGGTGGGTCTCTCTAGCAATTCGCTCCCTCCCTAGCTCCCTCGCTCCCTCACTCACTCCCTTGCTCCCTCTCTTGCTCCCTCCCTCCCTCGCTCCCTCCCTCTCTCCCTCGCTCCTTCCTTCCCTCCCTCAGTCCCTCCCTCCCTCGCTCCCTCGCTCCCTCGCTCCCTCACTCCTTCGCTCCCTCGCTCCTTCCCTCCCTCCCTCGCTCCCTCCCTCCCTCGTTCCCTCGTTCCTTCCTTCCCTCCCTCGCTCCCTTACTCACTCACTCACTCACTCACTCACTCACTCACTCACTCACTCACTCACTCACTCACTCACTCACTCACTCACTCACTCACTCACTCACTCACTCATTCACTCACTCACTCGTTCCCTCCCTCCGTCCGTCGATCCTTCCCTCCCTCGCTCCCTCCCTCCGTCCGTCCATCCTTCCCTCGCGCCTAACTAATCCGGCAAAAAGCGGGACACACAAACAAGGGCAGACACCGTTCGACTCCGACACTTGTAAGGACCAGATAAAAACACAAACACAAACACAGACTATTTCCTTCTCCTCCTCCTCCTCCTCCTCCTCTCACTCTCCCTCTCCTGTCCCAGAGGTTACAAGGCGCCAGAGAAAGAGAGAGAGAGAGAGAAAAAAAGAGAGGCGTACCGTGTAAAAATAGGACTGTTGCAAACAGAAAAGACAGACCTAATTAGAGGGTCCAAGTAGCAGTAGGTCATTTGTAATTTGTTTAGACTTAATTCGTATAACATGTTCAATTCGTGCTAACTTAAATCCTCAGTATTTGATGCACAACATTTTGTCAAACATGCCTTGTGGTTTTCCGGGTCAAATAAAATTTGCGAAAGGAAGATTGTATCTTTTTCTTTAACTTTTCTACCAAAAAAAGGATACTTGGGGTTCTAAAAGGACATAATGTCCTAAAAACGAAAGATCTGACAGGTTTACCCCGCCCCGCACATCTCTTCCCGCCATTAAATCCACGCCGTCGGAATGGAGGAGGAGGAGGTGGATGGGTGGGGTATGATGTCATATTTCGAAGACTTATTTCCAGAACACAGGAAATACTTTACTCGGTTCTTATTCCCGAAGACGCAAACCTGTCCTTCCTTGGCCGGGGTCTCTTCTGTGGATTGTACACTTTCAATTCAGTGACGCTCTCTCCGAGTTCTCTGACCAAACCGGGCGATTTTATTCAAAAGGAGGAGGAAGAGGAAGAGGAGAAGGAGGAGGAGGAAGAAGAGGAGGAGCAGGAAGAGAGTGGAGGGAGTAGGATTAAGAGTATAAGGAGGAAAAGATGGAGTAGGATGAAGAGGCAATTCAAAAGGAAGAGGAAAAGGAGGAGGAGGAGGAGGAGGTGAAGAGGATCAGAAAACTCCTTATCTGACCAAACCCAACGATTTTATTCATCACTAGGGTCAGGAGCAAAGTACCAGGAACCTTTACTTTCGAAACCACGAACTCAGTCATTTCCCCCAAAAAGAATATCTCAATACCTAAGCAGAGTAAGGACACAGACAGTCATATCCATGTTGAAAGGCACGTAATGCAACGGCCATACATAACGCATTGCTATCTTAACGGCCCCGCTACAAATTTGTACCCATCTAGTGGTTGGGGCACGTCCCATTTTAAAACACACAAGACTTCGCTGAATTTAAATGGCAACATTTCGAGGTGGGAGGGAAGATGCTGGAAGGGGAGGAAGTAGGGAGGAAGAGGGAGAAACGAGAGGAATCACGGAGGATAGGGAGGGGAAGGAAGGACAGGAGTTGGGAGAAAATGAAAGTATACACTAAAAGGTTAGAGGGAGAGAGTGAAAAGGGTGAAGTGGCTGAAGAGATGAGGAGATAAAGAGACAATTAAAGGACTTGTGAC
>NC_134780.1:86100135-86102635 GCF_046742065.1 Oratosquilla oratoria | reverse complement strand
TGACGATTCTTCATGTGGGCGTTCTGAGGGGACGATTCTTCAGGTGGGATCTCATGGGGTGACGATTCTTCATGTGGGCGTTCTTAAGTGACGATTCTTCAGGTGAGATCTCATGGGGTGACGATTCTTCGGGTGGGATCTCATGAGGTGACGATTCTTCAGGTGGGACCTCATGGAGTGACGATTCTTCATATGGGCGTTCTGGGGTGACGATTCTTCAGGTGGGATCTCATGGTGTGACAATTCTTCATATGGGCGTTCTGGGGTGACGATTCTTCAGGTGGGATCTCATGGAGTGACGATTCTTCAGGTGGGATCTCATGGGGTGACAATTCTTCATGTGGGCGTTTTGGGGTGACAATTCTTCTGGTGAGGTTCTCATGGGGTGATGATTCTTCAGGTGGGATCTCATGGGGTGACAAATCTTCATATGGGCGTTCCTGGGTGACGATTCTTCAGGTGGGATCTCATGGGGGTGCCGATTTTTCAGGTGGGATCTCATGGGGTGACGATTATTCAGGTGGGATATCATGGGGTGACGATTCTTCATATGGGCGTTCTTGGGTGACGATTCTTCACGTGGGATCTCCTGGGGTGAAGATTCTCCATGTGGGTTTTCTGGGGTGACGATTCTTCAGGTGGGATCTCATGGGGTGACGATTCTTCATATGGCCGTTCTGGGATGACAGTTTTTCATGTTACCTCTTAGTCCTCTCACACCACCACATTTAATCGCCTTCCACACGCACGGGAGAATGGTGGCGGTATTCTTATCCCCCAAACATACTTCACAAAAGATGAATCTCTTCGGGTGAGGGAAGGCCGGAAGCGACTTCCCGAGCCTCACGAGAGCGCATCCGCGAGACCCCGTTTGAACGAACCAAACTGCGCACGCGCAGACTGAACTTGACTTACCCACCGCTGCCACCAATTGCGTACGCGTTTACACCCAATTACATAACAAGCAGCCCGCCATTGTGCGAGGATCCGTATTCAATTGCGTGCATGAACACCGTCAACTGCCCGAGTGCGGGCCCATTCAACTGAGTGTAGACAGTCAACTCATGTCTATCATCAAACGTCGGGTCAGCCACGCTCTAGGACGTCAATTATGTCCATGTACGGACACTATCAGAACATAATTCTTTTTCTTTTCTTTTTCTTTTTCTTTTTCTTCTTGTACGGGCTAACTACCCATATAGTGGTCAACGTGAAAATAATTTGAAGAAAAACCACTGGGGAATAAGAAATTTAGTCCGAACGTTTTCGTCTATTTAGACATTGTATTCCTTGATGTCTTAAATAGACGAAAACGTTCGGACTAAGTTTCTTATTTCCCAGTGGTTTTTCTGCATATGTATGTATACATATATATATATATATATATATATATATATATATATATATATATATATATATATATATATATATATATATATGAGAAGCAAATAACCCATCCGCTGGTAAACATTAAAAAAATAAAATAGACAAGTCAGTCTAAATCAGATTAGTAACTAGACATCAGAATTTTAAAGAGAAAGATTATAAGATACAAGAAAAAATAATCCGAAGCGGAGACTTCCATTGTGTAACAATAAAATGGGAGGGAGAGCGATTTGTTTTGCCAGCGAGGCGAGACTAAAACTTCATCATTTGTCTTCCTTGTTCTTTCCTATGAACATTTCCCAAGACTGATATTTTCTCAGGACTTTTTTTTTTTTTTTTTTTTTTTTTTGCAAATCATTTAATGCCGCAAGTTCTGAATGCCTCGTTGCATCTCCCTCTTTTCGTTCTGCATTTTCCAAAATCTGTGGTGAACTTGAATTTGAAGCATCCTGCCTTGTCATCTATGATTATCCTGCTCAAACGATCATCCTCTTACTTGTTATATTGCTGGGGGAAGGCATTCACAGCGTGCATGCAACCTATGAATTTACTCTGAAGAAAAGACTGATTTTTTTATATATATATATAAATTTTATTTATTTTTCATTTTTATTCTACTTTATTCTATTAATTATATATCTATTTATTCATTTATCTATTTATTTATCTATTTATTTATTTTTATTTATCTATTCATTTTTTTGCTATGGCATAGCTTAAAAATGGCGACCTGATTCAATTTTTTTTTACTTTGGCGCTGGCAAAAGGAAATAGATTCCAGAAACAGCTTTATAGCTTTAATTTCTTCACCATATCGGCCAAAATTCGGATACATTATTTGGGACGTTTATAAAAGAAATGACACAAAGCATGAAGGAACAAGGGACGGAGGTGAAGAGAGAGTAAGGAAGGACTGAAACAAATTTAGAATAAACAAATAAAAAATCGAAAGAGCAGTAAGTAAAGAAATAAATAATTACATGTATAAATAGATAGATAAATAAATAAATAAATAGTTAAATAAATAAGTGAATAAATAATCCTCCCAAATGAATGAAAAGACAAGTAAACAAGAAATGAAAATATATAAACAAACAAATAATCAAACAAATAA
>NC_134780.1:86082635-86085135 GCF_046742065.1 Oratosquilla oratoria | reverse complement strand
AATTCATCTTCAATCTTGTTTACTTTCCGTCGACCTAGAACCATCTAAAGGTATCTTTGTCTGCAAGGTATTTATATCTTAATGATGTATTTATCTATTTAAACATTTGCCTATACAAACTATCTACTTTGTCTACAAACCCATGTATTTTCATCTTTATGATGTATTTATTGATCTATTTATTAATTTATCTATACAAATTATCTACTTATTTATCTATTTACGTACTTGTTTGTGCGTGAAGGACACTGCAAGAGGCCATTAGGCCTACACTATGCAGTTTTATGTCTATTACCACCTATCATCCCCATCCATCAAGTTGACTAATCTTCTCTGAAAACAGCCAATTATTTCAGCACTCACGACGTGGTTACTGAGCCTGGTCCATTTGCTAGCAACTCTATTAGTAAACCATTTCTTGACTATTTTCTTCTTAAATATAAATCCAATTTAGATTCATTACTACGTGTTCTACCCTTATCTATTAGTGTATTTATTTGTTTGGTTAATTGATTACTTGTTTACTTCTGTATTTATCTACTTATTCATTTACTTATTCATTATATTTATACTTATATTTACATTTATATTAACATTTATATAAATATCTATATTTATATCTATATCTATATTCATATATTCATATTTATATTTATATTTATATTCATATTCTATTTATATTTATATTTATATCTATATTTACATCTATATTTATATTTATATCTATATTCATATTTATATTTGTATTTATATTTATTGATATTGATATTGATAATCATATTTACATTTATATATCTATATATCTATATTCATATATATATATATATATATATATATATATATATATTATATATTCATATTATATATATATATGCATTTATATTTATATTTATATCTATATTTATATTTATATCTATATCTATATCTATATCCACATCTATATTTGTATTCATATTTATATTTATATCTATATTTATATTTATATTTATCTGATAAGGGCCACGCGGTAGCTTAGTGGATAGCGTCTTGAACCCTTGAGCAGCTGGTCGTGAGTTCGATTCCCAGGACCCGCTGCGGACTTGTGCGTTGGTTCTCGACAGCCCTGGCCAGGCGGGGAGGCGACCCCAACGTTGACTTGTAAGAACACAACAGCTCGCCGTAACTAACAAGAGTTTCTCACTTCCCACTGCCTGGGACTTGAACTGTGATGGCTAATTATTTGTTTTATAATTTTTTACGTTATTCTATTTATCTATTTATCTATTTGTATATATATTTATCTATTTGTTTATTTATTTTTATTTATTTGTTTATTTATTTCTATTTATCTATTTATTTATTTCGATTTATCTATTTACTTATAAATTTCATTTTACTTATTTTATTTATATGTTTATTTATTTATTTTTATGTATCTATTCATCTATTTATCTATTTATTTATTATTTATTTCTGTATTTATCTATCTTTATTTATTCATTTATTTTTATTTTTATTTTTTATTTTTTGCTTATTATTTCCACTGTTTCTATTCCACCGTTTCTATGTGTTACACATTTCCAAGTTTGTCAGTACTGGCACATCTCCACAAGAATCTTTTTCCTTAAGCCAGAAAAAAGAATTAATTAATGGGACAAACAGGCTTTGATGCGGTAGTCAAGATAGTGTTGGGGTAATTACGTGGGAGGTGAAACACGCTAATATCCGTGGAATAAGTAGACAATAATTAGAATTTTCACAAAAACTTGAATGTACTCAATATGTTCTGGGAAGAGAGAGAGAGAAAGAGAGAGAGAGAGAGAGAGAGAGAGAGAGAGAGAGAGAGAGAGAGAGAGAGAGAGAGAGAGAGAGAGAGAGAGAGAGAGAGAGAGAGAGAGAGAGAGAGAGAGAGGAAGGAGAGAGAGAGAGGAAGGAGAAAGAAGAAAGAGAGAGAGAGAGAGAGAGAGAGAGAGAGGGAGAGAGAGAGAGGGGGAAGAGAGTAAGAGAGAGAGAGAAAGA
This sequence comes from Oratosquilla oratoria, assembly GCF_046742065.1. NCBI lineage: Eukaryota > Metazoa > Arthropoda > Malacostraca > Stomatopoda > Squillidae > Oratosquilla > Oratosquilla oratoria. The sequence continues at coordinate 86,083,137 of NC_134780.1, read as the reverse complement.
GAGAATAGGAGAGAGAGAGAGAAAGAGAGAGAGAGAGAGAGAGAGAGAGAGAGAGAGAGAGAGAGAGAGAGAGAGAGAGAGAGAGAGAGAGAGAGAGAGAGAGAGAGAGAAGGAGCAAGGAGAGAGAGAGAAGAGGAGCAAGGAGAGAGAGAGAGAAGGAGCAAGGAGAGAGAAATGGAGCAAGAAGAGGAAGAGAGAGAGAGAGAGAGAGAGAGAGAGAGAGAGAGAGAGAGAGAGAGAGAGAGAGAGAGAAACACAGAGATAAACACAGAGAGAGAGAGAGAGAGAGAGAGAGAGAGAGAGAAGCGAAAAGAGAAGAGAGAGGAGAGAAAAAGAGAGTAAGAGAGCGGAGAGAAAAAGAGAGGAGAGAGGAGAGAAAAAGAGAGTAGATGAGAGGAGAGAAAAAGAGAGAAGAAAAAGAGAGAGAAGAAAGAGAGAGAGAGAGAGAAGAGGAGGAACAAAAAGAAGAGAGGCTGAGAGAGAGAGAGAGAGAGAGAGAGAG
>NC_134780.1:86062635-86070135 GCF_046742065.1 Oratosquilla oratoria | reverse complement strand
GACACTTCGCCAACAGTTGCATCCCTTGTGTTGCCCAGCTGTAGCCCAGCTGTAGCCCAGCTGTAGCCCAGCTGTAGCTCAGCTGTAGTCCAGCTGTAGCCCAGCTGTTCTACAAGATCTTCCAGATCGTTTGTTGACTTTACCCACCATCCTCACTTTCTTCCTCCCTCGCTCTCTCTTTATCACTAACTCAATTCATCATATTCATGTCCACTGCTTCATACCTTTCATTACCTTTTACATAATAGGGTCGACTCTAGCCACGTGTATGTGCGTGTGTATATGTGTGTGTGTTTGTGTGTGTGTGTGTGTGTGTGTGTGTGTGTGTGTGTGTGTGTGTGTGTGTGTGTGTGTGTGTGTGTGTGTGTGTGTGTGTGTGTGTGTGTGTGTGTGTGTGTCTATGTGTATGTGTATGTGTGTGTATGTGTGTCTGTGATTCACCATGGTCTTGGATCACCTGTATTGGACCTTCAAGATTTTATAATAACATAAATGTGTGTGTGTGTGTGTGTGTGTGTGTGTGTGTGTGTGTGTGTGTGTGTGTGTGTGTGTGTGTGTGTGTGTGTGTGTGTGTGTGTGTGTGTGTGTGTGTGTGTGTGTGTGTGTGTGTGTGTGTGTGTGTGTGTGTGTGTGTGTGTGTGTGTGTCTGTCTGTCTGTCTGTGTACCTGCGTGTGTGTGTGTATGTTTGTATGTTGTCTAACAAACAGAGGTTAACATGCATGCGCCTCTATTCCTATGCGACCTTCTTCCAAGAGTTTCTGCAACCAGAAGAAACCACAAACGAAGAAGCAATGTTCCTCAAAGGTCAAAGAAGAGAAAAACCAACGAGAAAATAAACTGAAGAGAAGAAGAAAAGAGTCGAAGGTGCCTCACGGGCAGAGAGAAACACAAACAGCACAATAGGAAAACACAACGAGACGAGGGACGAAAAAAAAAGAAAAAAAGAAAAAAGAAAAAACGAGAAATATCAAACAAAACAAGTGGTTGAAAATAACACTACAGGGCGTGGTGGAAGAGGAAAAGGATGGAGGATAAGGAGGAAGAAAGGAAGGAGGAGGTGGAAGAGGAGGAAGAGAGAGGAGGAAGGAAGAGGAAGGAAGAAAGGGAGGAGGAGGTGCAAGTGGAGGAAGAGAGAGGAGGAAGATAGAGGAAGGAAGAAAGGAAGGAGGAAGTGGAAGAGGAGGAAGAAAGAGTAAGGAAGTAGAGGGAGATAGGAGGATGAGGAGGAAGGATGAAAAGGAAGGATGAGGATGAAAGGAAGAAGAGGAAGAGAGAGGAGGAAGGAAGAGGAAGGAAGCAGAGGAAGATAGGAGGATGAAAAGGAAGGATGAGGATGAAAGGAAGAAATGGGAGATAGGAGGATGAAGGGGAAGGATGAGGAGGAAGGACGAAGAAGAAGAAGAAGGATGAAGAGGAATGATGAGAAGGAAGGATGAACAGGAAGGAGGAGGACAAGGAGGAAGAAAAGGAGAAGGATGTGGAAAAGGAGGAAGAGAGAGAAGGAAGGAAGAGAAAGGAGGAAGAGGGAGATAGGAGGATGAGGATGAAGGATGAAAAGGAAGGATGAGGATGAAAGGAAAAAGACGGAGATAGGAAGAGGAAAAGAGAGGAAGGAAAAGGAAAGGAAGTAGAGGGAGATAGGAGGATGAGGAGGAAGGGTGAAAAAGGAAGGATGATGATAAAAGGAAAGAAGAGGAAGAGAGAGGAGGATGGATGAGGATGAAAGGAAGAAGAGGAAGAGGAAGAGAGAGGAGGAGGAAGAGGAAGGAAGTAAGAGGGAGATAGGAGGATGAGGAGGAAGGATGAAAAGGAAGGATGAGGATGAAAGGAAGAAGAGGAAGAGAGAGGAGGAAGGAAGAGGAAGGAAGCAGAGGAAGATAGGAGGATGAAAAGGAAGGATGAGGATGAAAGGAGATAGGAAGATAAAGAGGAAGGATTAAAAAGAAAGGATGAGGAGGAAGGACGAAGAAGAAGAAGAAGGATGAAGAGGAATGATGAGAAGGAAGGATGAACAGGAAGGAGGAGGACAAGGAGGAAGAAAAGGAGAAGGATGTGGAAAAGGAGGAAGAGAGAGAAGGAAGGAAGAGAAAGGAGGAAGAGGGAGATAGGAGGATGAGGATGAAGGATGAAAAGGAAGGATGAGGATGAAAGGAAAAAGAGGCGGGAGATAGGAGGAGGAGAGAGAGAGGAAGGAAAAGGAAGGAAGAAGAGGGATAGGAGGATGAGGAGGAAGGGTGAAAAAGGAAGGATGATGATAAAAGGAAGAAGAGGAAGAGAGAGGAGGAGGATGGATGAGGATGAAAGGAGGAAGAGGAAGAGAGAGGAGGAGGAAGAGGAAGGAAGTAGAGGGAGATAGGAGGATGAGGAGGAAGGATGAAAAGGAAGGATAATGATAAAAGGAAGAAAAAGAGAGAGGAGGAAGGAAGAGGAAGGAAACAGAGGAAGATAGAAGGATGATAAGGAAGGATGAGGATGAAAGGAAGAAGAAGGAGATAGGAGGATGAAGGGGAAGGATGAGGAGGAAGGACGAAGAAGAAGAAGAAGGATGAAGAGGAATGATGAGAAGGAAGGATGAACAGGAAGGAGGAGGACAAGGAGGAAGAAAAGGAGAAGGATGTGGAAAAGGAGGAAGAGAGAGAAGGAAGGAAGAGAAAGGAGGAAGAGGGAGATAGGAGGATGAGGATGAAGGATGAAAAGGAAGGATGAGGATGAAAGGAAAAAGACGGAGATAGGAAGAGGAAGCGAGAGGAGGAGGAAGAGGAAAGAAGTAGAGGGAGATAGGAGGATGAGGAGGAAGGATGAAAAGGAAGGATAATGATAAAAGGAAGAAGAAGAAGAGAGAGGAGGAAGGATGAGGATGAAAGGAAAAAGACGGAGATAGGAAGAGGAAGCGAGAGGAGGAGGAAGAGGAAAGAAGTAGAGGGAGATAGGAGGATGAGGAGGAAGGATGAAAAGGAAGGATAATGATAAAAGGAAGAAAAAGAGAGAGGAGGAAGGAAGAGGAAGGAAACAGAGGAAGATAGAAGGATGATAAGGAAGGATGAGGATGAAAGGAAGAAGAAGGAGATAGGAGGATGAAGAGGAAGGACGAAAAAGAAGGATGAGGAGGAAGGACGACGAAGAAGAAGAAGGATGAAGAGGAATGATGAGAAGGAAAGAGGAACGAGAAGGAGGAGGACAAGGAGGAAGAAAGGGAGGTGGATGTGGAAGAGGAGGAAGGAGAGGAGGAAGGAAAGAGAGAGGAGGAAGAGGAAGAGATAGGAGGATGAGGGGGAAGGATGAAAAGGAAGATGAGGATGAAAGGAAAAGAGGGAGATAGGAGGAATGATAAAAGGAAGGAGGATGAGGATGAAAGGAAGAAGAGGAATAGGAGGAGGAAGAGAGAAGAGGAAAAGAAGAGGAAGGAAGAGGGAAGGAAGTAGAGGGAGTTAGGAGGATGAGGAGGAAGGATGATAAGGAAGGATGAGGATGAAAGGAAGAAGAAGGAGATAGGAGGATGAAGAGGAAGGACGAAAAAGAAGGATGAGGAGGAAGGACGACGAAGAAGAAGAAGGATGAAGAGGAATGATGAGAAGGAAAGAGGAACAGGAGGACGTAACAGGAAAGAAAAGAAGGAAGAAGAGGAAAAAGAGGAGAAGAAGAAAGAGAAGTTCATTAGACGTACATAATGAAAAAGAAGACGATGGAGCAAAATACTCAACTAAATATAAAACACTTGTTGGGACAAGACATAACGATCAAAATAATTAAGAGTAAAAGAAAGAATGACTTCTTTTGCATTTTCATTTGTCCACTTGCGTGTGTGTGTGCGTGCGTGTGTGTGTGTGTGTGTGTGTGTGTGTGTGTGTGTGTGTGTGTGTGTGTGTGTGTGTGTGTGTGTGTGTGTGTGTGTGTGTGTGTGTGTGTGTGTGTGTGTGTGTGTGTGTGTGTTGTGTGTGTGTGTGTTGTGTGTGTTGTGTGTGTGTGTTGTGTGTGTGTGTGTGTGTGTGTGTGTGTGTGTGTGTGTGTGTGTGTGTGTGTGTGTGTGTGTGTGTGTGTGTGTGTGTGTGTGTGTGTGTGTGTGTGTGTGTGTGTGTGTGTGTGCGTTTGTGTGTGTGCGTTTGCGAGGAAAGAGAGAAACCAGAAGAGAGGGAAGAGATGAGAGATCAGAAGGAGAGGAAGATGAGAAAATTGTCTTAGTGACGCCGTTGATGGTGTTGGTGGTAGCGATGGTGAGTGGTGTTGGTGAAGGTGATAGTGATTGTTATGGTGATATGGTGATAAAGATTAAGAGCACTATTAAAGAACGAGTAAAGGAAGAAATGAAGAGTTGATGAGAGGATGAATTGAAAAGAGGAAATGTTGAATAGAGGGGGGAGTGGTATTGGTAATGGTGATAGTGATTGTTGTGGGGATATGGTGATAAAGATTAAGAACACTGGTAAAGAACAAGGAAAGGAAGAAATGAAGAGATAATGAGAATACGAATTGAAATAAGGAAGAGGTGAATAGAGGAGGAAGAAAGAAAACGGGGAAGACAGAGAGGAAACGAAGAAAATACTAAAGTAAAAAGAGGAGGAACACGAGAGCAGTGGAGATAAGGAGGTAGCAAAAGAGGAAAAGAGAGACGAAGAGCGGGAGAAGAAAGGGAGGTAGGAATAGAGGAAAACGAAGAAGGACAATAAATATCATGTTGGCGGGTGATGATGACGTCGAGGAGATGCAATTGCTTAGATCGCAGATGTATCTAAGATTTTAAAGGGAATTGACAACATCAAAAGTGACAAAATTTTCACATTGAATGAGAATCAGACAAGAAACAATGGTCTCAAACTGTCCGGAAATAGATTCAATTTGGAAGTAGGTAGAAACAATTTTGCCAACCGTGTAGTTAATGAATGGAATAAACTTCCTGCACAGGTAGTGCAATGTAGTTCAGTTCGAAGCTTTAAGAATCATTTAGATAAATACCTAAGTAAGATGCTGTAATGATTATAATTTATCTTATATTATTTGTTTTTGTTTTGTTATAATTTGTCTGTCTGATTTTCATTTATTATTAGTTATATGTCAATTTATTATTATTTACTATTTACCTATTTGTTTATTATTTAACTATACCTATGCATTTATTTATGTATTTTTATTTGTTATTTACATGATTATAGTTTTTATTTGTTATTTTATTATTGATATGATTTTTTTTCGCATCCGACCTAGATATGGATCAAAAGGTCTCCTGTCGGCATGGTCCGCCTTTGTAATCCTTTATATGGGGAAAGGGGAGACAGGAGAAGAGAGTGAAGGATAAGGAGATAGGAAGAGACAGAGACAGAGAGAGAGAGAGAGAGAGAGAGAGAGAGAGAGAGAGAGAGAGAGAGAGAGAGAGAGAGAGAGAGAGAGAGAGAGAGAGAGAGAGAGAGAGAGAGAGAGAGAGAGAGAGAGAGAGAGAGAGAGAGGAAAAGGCGGTGGGTAGAATTATAACAAAAAAGAGAAGGTAAAGGAGAAGGGGAATGGGGGAGGTCGTAAAGAAGAGAGGAGATAGATACACTTAACATTTTGGTCGTCACAAGAGGTCGAGTGGACAAAGGAGGTGAAGTAAAAGAAATGGAGGAGGAAATGAAGGAGGAAGTAGAGAAAATGGAGTTAAACGAGGAAGAGGAAGAGGAGGAGGAAAAGAAATAGAGAAGAATAAGAAAGAGGAGGAGGCGGAGGAGAATGATATAACGAAAAAAATAAGGCGTATTAGAAAAGAAAACTATAGAATGTGGAAGGTAGACGTTGGAGTGGAAATGTTGAAGCAAACGTTTCTAAATGAGGGAGAAAGGGGAAGGAGTAGAAGACTGTAAGTGTGTCTGTGCTGCAGGGGGGGGGAGATCCTTGGCAAACGTTCCGCTTGGAGACTGTCTCAAACGTTTCATCGCAGTGAGAGAAATGTTTCAACGTCGAGTATGGAAATGTTGCAACAACTTCCAAGTAATTGCGAGCAGCGTCATGTTGAGGAGACCAGGTCTTTGTCTTCGGAGGACTCAGGAGCAAGTTCAGCTTCCATCTTTTATTTCTTTTGATTTATATTCTATAAGGACCCTTTCACACTACGCAACTAGTGACCGTCACTAGTGACGGTCACTAGTTGCCTACCATTATTCTAAATTGAGCCTTTGACATTACGTCACTGCGGTTGCCCGGTTGCGCAACAGGCTATGGCTCTTGCCCGCTCCGGTAACAAGTGACCGTCACTGGCAGTTGCCGTCACCGAGCGTCTCTTTTTCTTGACCAGCAAAGCCAACAGAAGCATCTCCTCCATTGATGCCATTCTTTCGACTAATGAGATGATGAGAAAGGATTCCAAAACTCGGTGACAGTCACTGGTTACTTGCAGTTGCCCGAGACTTTCACAGTAGGCAACTAGTGACCGCGATTAGTGACGAATGTCACTAGTTGCCTAGTATGAAAGGGGCCTTATCCTTTCTTATGAAGAAAGCATTTTGATCCTGTGAGAAATGACCAGTCGTCGGAAATTATCTACATGTCCTGTAGGTAAAACAACCTTACTAAGGAAATTAACAAAACTATAGTAAGGTACAAAGGCTGTGCCGACACCTAGGGGATAGCCCGAAGGCTCTGCAGTGGACTCTCGAGGTAGAACACTGACGTGTCTTTCGCCCAGTGGCATTCTACAGGCACGGGGGCGGGTCCTTGTTGAAGACACAAGGGAACACCAATCACATACAAAAGTGGTATCCCCATACACACAGTGGTGAGCGGACACTCAAACCACCACAGTCCACGTTGTATTCTGTAAGTCTTAAGTGCAATACCACGGGATGGCAGTTCCCTGCTGTAATATAAAGAAGAAGTGGTGCTGCAATGGACAGTACTCTGAACTCGTAAAAGAGAGTGATAGAGAGAGAGAGAATGAGAGAGAGAGAGAGAGAGAGAGAGAGAGAGAGAGAGAGAGAGAGAGACAGACAGACAGACAGACAGACAGACAGACAGACAGACAGACAGACAGAGATATAGAGAGATAGAGAGATAGAGAGATAGATAGAGATAGAGAGAGAGAGAGAGAGAGAGAGAGAGAGAGAGAGAGAGAGAGAGAGAGAGAGAGAGAGAGAGAGAGAGAGAGAGAGAGAGAGAGAGAGAGAGAGAGAAGAAGGAGGAGGAGGAGGAGGACAAGGACGCGAACGAGAAAGCAAAGGAGGAAGAGGAGGAGAACAAAAATAAATAGGAGAGTAAGAGGAAGACAGAAGACGTATACGATAATAATGAATGCGGGTACAATGATGAGAACGAGAATCATAAGCAGGACACTAATAATGACCATAACAATAACAATAACAATAACGATGGCAGGAACGACGGCGAAAGCATGAAGATAAATACATTATTGACACGAATAACTATTGTGTTGGTTGTAATGATGAGGACGATATTATATCTATAGAAATTACCAAGAAGGTCGTGGATATATAATTAGTTTTAGTTTACAATCACACACACACACACACACACACACA
>NC_134780.1:86052635-86057635 GCF_046742065.1 Oratosquilla oratoria | reverse complement strand
CTATCCTTCTTCGTTCCTTTCTTATTTCTTAGTTTCAACCTCTTCCTTCCCCTCTTGTTGTGATATCGTTGTTGTTGTTGTTGTTGTTGATGATGTTGTTGTTGTTGATGATGTTGATGTTGATGATGATGATGTTGTTGATGTTGATGATGTTTTTGTTGTTGATGTTGTTGATGTTGTTGTTGTTGATGTTGATGTTGATGTTGATGTTGTTGATGTTGTTGATATTATTTTTTTTTTTTTCATTATTATACATATATTTCTTTTCGCATCCGACCTAGTTATGGACCAAAAGGTCTCCTGTCGGCATGCTCCGCCTTTGCAATCCTTTGTAATTCATTCATCACATCTTCACCTTTGTCTTTTGTCTTCCTCTTTGCCTTCTTCACCCTCTCCTTTTTCAACCTCACGTTTTTTTCTCCTCTTCAACCTGTTACCGCTGTTCATCTTCCATCTCATTTTTTTTCTTCTTTTTCAATATCTGAATTATTTTTTCCTCTTCTTCTTCTTCCTCTTTCATCTTACGTATATATATATTTCTATCCTAACTCCTCTCCTCACTCCAACAAAAGATTTTACTGTTCTTCTTCCTTCTCCTACTCCTCTTCCTCCTCCTCTTCCTTCTTTGCCACCTCTTCCCAAACTTTCCCTCCCTACCACCCTTCCTTTATCCCTCTTCCTCTTCTCTTGTCGAGCTTCCTTTTTTATTTTTTATTTATCTTTATTTTTCTATTATTACTATCATTATTATTATTATTATTATTATTATTAGTATCAGTTATTATTATTGTTATTATTATTATTATCATTAGTTATTATTATTGTTATTGTTATTATTATTATTATTATTATTATTATTATTATTATTATTATTTATTTATTTATTTTATTTTATTTTATTTTATTTTTTTTTTTCTCCCTGGGAACGCATAACCCCGCCTGCACTTCCTAAATAGGTGACATTAATCTTTTATTGGCATGATACCATGACCTATTTATATATGTATGTATGTATGTATGTATGTATGTATGTATGTATGTATGTATGTATGTATGTATGTATGTATGTATGTATGTATGTATGTATTATGCATGCATGTATGCATTATTTATGTATGTATGTATGTATATATGGATGTATTATGCATTATGCATGCATGTATGTATGTATGTATGTATGTATGTATGTATGTATGTATGGTATGTATGCATGCATGCATGAATGTGTGTAGATGTGTACATGTGCAGGTATGTACGCATATATGTACTTACATATTCATGGGTGTATATTTTTCTATACACCCATTTTGTTTCAGTTTTCCTCCTATGTGCATATAGTGTCTGCCTGCCTGTCTGTCTCTCTCTTTCTCTTTCTCTCTTTCTCTCTCTCCCTCTCTCTCTCTCTCTCTCTCTCCTCTCTGATTCTTTCCCCTCTCTGCGTCCATTTCCCCTCTTTTCCTTTTCCCTCGCCTCTTCCACTTTTCTCCCCAGTCTTACTCGTTTTTTTTTTCTTTCTTTCTTTTCTCTCTCGTATTTTTTGTCTCCTTTTTTTTCTTATTTTCCATGAAACGCACATGGGACCCCAAAGGAGACTCAACCCATCCTGCAACCAACCTCTTTTCCTCCTCCTCTCTCTCTCTCTCTCTCTCTCTCTCTCTCTCTCTCTCTCTCTCTCTCTCTCTCTCTCTCTCTCTCTCTCTATCTATCTATCTTTCTATTTCTTTTATCTCTCTCTCTCTCTCTCTCTCTCTCTCTCTCTCTCTCTCTCTCTCTCTCTCTCTCTCTCTCTCTCTCTCTCTCTCTCTCTCTATCTCTCCCTCTTTCTTTCTCTCAATATCTGTCTGTCTGTCTGTCTGTCTGTCTCCTCACCTCCCCTCAATCCTTATGTCTTCACCTTTAACTCCCCTCAATTCCCCTCAACACCCTTCTCTTCTCTCACTTTCCGTCTCCCTCTTCCTTCCCCTCACTCTTGTCCGCTACCTTCTCCTCACTCTCCCTCTCATTTTCCCCTTAGTCCCCATCTCTTTTCCCCTCACTCTCCTTCTCCCTCTTCTTTTCCCTTGCTCACTCTCTCTCCCTCTTCCTTTCCCTTACTCTTCTCCTCTCACTTCCCCTCTCCCTCACCCTTCTCCTCTCTCTTCCCCTCTTATTTTCCGTTTCCATCACTCTTCTCCTCTCACTTCCCCTCTCCCTCACCCTCCTCTCTCTTCTCCTCTCACTTCCCCTCTCCCTCACCCTTCTCCTCTCTCTTCCCCTTGTGTTAGCGTGGTATGATTTTATGTCATACCATTATTATCGTACATTGTACTATTGTGTTGCTTATTTGGGGAATTATATGTTTCCCCCTCTTTATAAAATGGCCATATGTTTTGTTGTTTGTTGTTTTATTATTCATTGTAATTATGTGTAATCATTATATATATTTGTAATTATATTGGATATCGCAAAATGCGATGCACGTTTTCGCGCTAAGTGGCAACACTGGCTTGGCGTCAGTTGAGAGCCAGCTCTCTTTATATACACACGCATTAGTTGTCAGTGGTATCAGAGATTACAGTGTATTTCCCACCAATTGACTTTCATTTCTTGTAGCCACCCGGTACACCCTCTCATTCTCTCTTTCCAGCACTCTTCTCCTCTCTCTTACCTTCTCCCTCTTCCTTTCCCTCACTCTTCTCCTCTCACTTCCCCTCTCCCTCACCCTTCTCCCTCTTCCCCTCCTATCCCCTCGGATCAAAGTGTCCCCCTCCGGCCCGTGGCGGCAAATAAGTCCGGTGGTCTGTCGTCCGGCACCAGATCCGGAGCGATCGTGTTTCGAGCGCCGTCGCCGCCAGCAGAGAAACAAAGGAACATCGGCGGCTTTGGTGACGCCAAGTGACGTCATGTGACGCCAAGTAACGCCGAGTGACGCCGAGTGACGCCGAGTGACGCAACAGAAGCGTCACGTCGCCAATGAACAGAGGGGAGGCGCGAGAACGGGGGAGAGAACAAAGAAGCCAAATAACATCAATATGTATGCGTATCTCCACCCTGTGGGGGAGAACAGGCGAAAGGAGAAAAAAAGGGGTTTGGGAGGTTGAGGGAGGAGGGGGGAGGGAGAGGCAATGAATGAAGGAGACTGACTGGGACGAAAGTTTTTAGGAATGAGAAGATAGGGGTTGGAATATACATACTTCAAAAGTTCTTCACTGAAAGATTCTTTTCTTCAAGAAAAAGTTTTCCATCACTTGGACAAAACATTTCTTCGTTTCTTCTGAAACTGCTACCAAAAAAAATCCCCAAAGATTCCTCCAACAAAGAGTTCTCCAACACCTTAGAAATAGTCTTCGTTTCTTGCACTTGCATCAACTTCTTCGACTCAGGGAGGTTGCCTCAATCAAATAAAATTGCTTGACGCCAGCAAATTTGTTTACGAGACATCTTGACAAGCACCAATACTCAAAACTGGATAGGTAGTAAATTTATTTATGTATTTTATTTGTTATTTACATTATTATAGTATTTATGTATTTTATTTGTTATTTACATTATTATAGCTTTTATTTATTATTTTATTATTAATATGATTTTTTTTGTTCGCATCCGACCTAGATATGGATAAAAAAAGTCTCCTGTCGGTATGCTCCGCCTTTGTAATCCTTTGTAAAGGGAAGACGGGCTGAGGGAAATACTTTAACTCCTAACTAGTTTCCCCTGAGTGTCTTCTTTAGGCGAATCTAGTTAGGAATAAAAGTATTTCTCTTAGCCCGTGTTCCCTTTACCACCTATTCACATTCGTCACAATGTTCAAACATTACCCAAAACCTGAAAGATCTTATTACGACCCATAACGTGGTTGAATGTAATGAGCGAATATAGAAATATTGAGACATTATGAGATGTTGAGGAAGTAAGATTAAGAAGACACGGACCTTGGTCTGAGTTTATTCTTGACTAGATTCGCAGTGACTAGTTTCTTCCTAAGAAGTTCAGTACCAAACTAGTTCGTAATAAACTGTGACCGACACACAAATATATGAATGAATACGTAAGTTATTACTTGATTTGATAAACAAAGCCATTATATATGGAATAAGACATATATAAATATAGACAAATACAGAAGTTAACATACAAATAGAAATACAGTTCACAACTATTCACGGCCATATCTTCTTACAGTTACTGATGAAAGAGAGAGAGAAAGAGAGAGAGAGAGAGAGAGAGAGAGAGAGAGAGAGAGAGAGAGAGAGAGAGAGAGAGAGAGAGAGAGAGAGAGAGAGAGAGAGAGAGAGAGAGAGAATTATGTAACCATTTCATTTAGGTTTACAGTACGCGGAATATATGTGTGCTGTGTTTTTTGCAGGAAAGCATGTCTGCATTCACGCCGCAGTGTCTCTCTCTCTCTCTCTCTCTCTCTCTCTCTCTCTCTCTCTCTCTCTCTCTCACACACACACACACACACACACACACACACACACACACACACACACACACACACACACACACACACACACACACACAAACAAACAAACACACATGGAAAATGGAAAGGTGAAAACATTACAGATGATTTGTCTTGTAAGATGATTATTTATGAGTAAACGTAATTAACTTACACGTATCCATCCCTTCAGTATGGAGGTGCATATTTTATTACGGCGAGCGTCGAATGATTTCTTTCAAGTGAGAGGGAAGACGTCTATATCGACCCAAACCACGTTCAGAAAGAGGTTATTTACTGAATGAAATCGCCCGGCGTTCTGCGGTGCGGAAACCGTTCCGCGAGCCAGTGCGCTACTTCGGACTCCTATAATCCTAGGAAGTGCCACGGAGTAAAGAACCTGGTGGCTGAATGAATGAAAACTGAAAGTACCACTGAAGGCCTCAACTGAAAGGGATTTCAGGTCTTCCGTAAGGGTGTCACGGAATTGAATGAAGTACAGTGGCTATAGTCAGGCTCTGAAGGGAAATGTCGCCCGGTAATGAAGTGGTTGATTGCGCCTCTTTCCTGTCTATCA
>NC_134780.1:86045135-86047635 GCF_046742065.1 Oratosquilla oratoria | reverse complement strand
CATAATGTATTGAATTGTCTGTCGATTCCTCCTCTGAGCGGGGATTAAACTCGAATCCTAAACAAACGCTGCGAAACTCTGGTCCATGGGAGGTGCCAGTGAACCCCCTAAAAGCCTAAACCTGGGGTACGAAACCTTGAACCTGGGGGTACGAGACATGATAGCCAGTGCAATGGTACTGTATATTTACAATGAGAAAGCATAATGTGCATTTATTGTATCCTACTAATTGACATTTTTAATTTGAAATTAAAAAAATACCTTTGCTCAGTAATTGAATATATCTAACAATTTCTCAGCAAGGTTTGTATCACCTGTCCTTTTTGTATTTATATTGGATATGGGATTTTTTTTTTTTTTTTTTAATCAAGGGGAACTAAGGGCACTGAAAAAAAATAAGAATCAGTGGCGGCATGAAACTTTAGTCGATTCCGTTCGTCTCTTCCAAACTACATTTTCAAGAACTCATGACCACTCATTTGCTAGAAATGATTACCAAAATCGCTAGAGCAAGTATATGACGTTAGGTAGTATGACGTCACTAAGTATATGACGTAAGACATCAATCAGTCAATCAAATCAGCCGTCCTGAGTCCACTGCTGAACAAAGGCCTCCTTCATAGCATTCCATGATTCACACGACTGCGCCAACCTCTGCCACGTCACTCCTGCAAACTTTTCAATCTCGTCTCTCCACCTTCTGTCTGGTCTCCTTCTTCCACGCTTCCCATCTCGCGGCATCCACTCAGTAACACACTTGCTCCATCGCTCATCAGTCGTTCGCACTAACTTACCTGCCCAATTCCACTTCCTCTCTTTCACCGCCTCCACAATATCTTTCACTCTAGTCTGCTCTCTCACCTAACTTGCTCTCTTTCGGTCTCTCAGCGTTATTCCCATCATTGATCTCTCCATTCTCCTCTGTGCAGTCCTTAGTAAGATATGTTGGGACAAAATATGACGAAAGTGATAACAAATAAACGTCCTGTATTGTTCTTGTCCTGTGATTGAGGTCATGTCTTGAAAGTCCATAGGACATGAAACAAACAATCAAACGCACAGCTAAAAGCCACCACCCCTCAAGCAAATATAATCGCAAGAAGAAAAACGCCAAAACACCATAAAAATCTGATGTAAAAGTGACATCCACACACCAGTAGACAATAGTGAAACGTTACAAAACGTTTGCAAAGAAGACTTGAATTTTCGTTCCGGCCAGTAGTCGACGGAGGAAAGGAGGGACGGAGGGAGGTAGGGAGTGAGTGGGAGGGAGGAGAGGAGAGGAGAGGAGAGGAGACGAGAGGAGAGGAGAGGGAGGGAGAGGGAGGGCGTCGTGGGCAGATGTAATTCGGTTCGCGGAGAACGAAATGAACTTTTTCACTCCCGAAAGAACATAACTTTGATATGGTGTGGAGCCCCCGGTCTGGGTCGAGGATGAGTGAGAGTGAGAGTGAGCGGGAGTGGCAGTGAGTGAGTGAGAGAGAGAGTGGGTGAATGAGTGAGAGTGAGAGTAAGAGTGAGTGAGAGTGAGTAAGAGTGAGTAAGAGTGAGTAAGAGTGAGTGAGAGTGAGTGAGAGTATGAGTGAGTAAGAGTGGGTGAGTAGGTAAGTGAGAGAGAGAGAGAGAGAGAGAGAGAGAGAGAGAGAGAGAGAGAGAGAGAGAGAGAGAGAGAGAGAGAGAGAGAGAGAGAGGAGAGAGAGAGAGGAGAAAGAGAGAGAGGAGAGAGAGAGAAACAGGACTTCAATGAGTGACGAAAACTAGTTGAGAGAGGGAAAAGAAAGGAGAGGAAGGAGAAAGGAAAAGAGAGAGGGAAGGATAGAGAAAGGAACAGAGAGGGAATGAGGAAGGGAGTGAGGGAGTAGGAAAGGGAGTGAGGGTGTAGGAAAGGGAGGTAGAGAGGAAGGGACGAAGAGAGGAAGGGAGGGAGAGGGGAAGGAAGGTAGAGAGGAAGGGAAGTAGAGAGGAAGGGACGAAGAGAGGAAGGGAAGAAGAGAGAGGAAGGGAGAGGGAGAGGAGGGAAAGGCGAGAGTAAGGGAGGGAGTGTGGAAACTAGGAGAAAAGGAAAGGAGGTAGAAAGGAAAGGGTGGAAGAGGTGATGAGAGGGAGAAAAGGTGAACACAAAAGGAGGAACAAGGAGGAAGTGAGGGAGGAGAGGAAGGGGGACCAAACGGAGAGGACGAAGATAAGGAGGGGAGTTATGGAGAGGAGGGTGGTTGGGGAGTGGGAGAAGGAGTGAAAGGAAGATAAGGAATAGGGTGAGATAGGGTTGAGGGAGTGGTGAGGCGAGGTGAGGGGTGAGATGTATGAGACCTGAAGTGTAGGGGTGTGCCGATTTATCGGCATCGGCAAGAATCGGCACTTTTCGGCATCGGCAAGAATCGGCACTTTACGTCATCGGCAATATTTTGCCCGATGACGATGCCGATTCTCAAAAAATGCCGATTCTAGCCGATGCCGATTCTCAAAAAATGCCGATTCTAGCCGATGCCGATTCTCAAAA
>NC_134780.1:86037635-86040135 GCF_046742065.1 Oratosquilla oratoria | reverse complement strand
ACTACCCAGTACGCTTATATTATGCGTGGCTGTGCGTGTCCGTGCGTATTATAGTATACGTATGCTTGTGCGTGTACCATGCGTGCAGGTATGCGGCTATGTGGTCACATGCAAGTACACGTATGCGCTCATACACGTAGGCTATGTGCTCTCTTGGTCGAATGTGAGGCAATGTCGGACACGAAAGAAACAAGATGATATGCGTGGCGAGGAGCCAATGCACGGTGTACGTGGAAGAAGGTTGGGGGACATAAAGGGGAATTATAACAGTATAATTACAAGTTAGAGACGATTTCTGTGTGCGTGTATATGTATATATATATATATATATATATATATATATATATATATATATATATATATATATATGTATATATATATATATATATATATATATGTATATATATATATATTCATAAGCTGAATGAAGTTGATAGGAAGTCCTTCCTTAAACTTAAGAAGATACAACTGAAAATAGTTAAATCTATTAGCGCAGTTGATTTTAATCAATATATATATATATATATATATATATATATATATATATATATATATATATTTATATATATGTGTGTGTGTGTGTGTGTGTGTGTGTGTGTGTGTGTGTGTGTGTGTGTGTGTGTGTGTGTGTGTGTGTGTGTGTGCGCGAAAATCACCAAGGAAAATAATTGAGTTATGACCGAGCGCTTTCGTCTATTTGCACATCTTCAGGGTACATGAGGAAAGCGTTTGGTTATTATTCTATTATTTGCCTTGGTGGTTTTTCTGCGTATTTTGAATCCGATACTAGTTTTACATTGTGAAGCATGATAGTCCTTAAAACCTTTTCATCGGTTTTGTATGCCGACACCTCAAAACAAGACACTTTTTTTTTTCTTTTCTTTTTTAAGAGCCACATGACATACAAAACTGATAAAAGTGTTTTGAACAAAGAACGAACGTGTAGAACTGAACAAACGAATATGAAGAATGAAAAACAGAAAATAATAATAAAAAGAAAGACAGACGTGGGAGATGATAAAATGCTGGGAGACGAAAATGTGGATGACAGAGAAGTCAGTGATTGAAAAAATGCGATGTTAGCGTATATGTAATGTTAGCGTATCGTAAAACGTCGGTGATCAAAACACGGGAGATGTAATTGCCGCGAATGAAAATGTAAGTGAATATAAATGAGAAGACAATGGACAGATATCTGCGAATGCCTATCGGGAGTTATCAAATATTCATTTTTGGCGGCGAGGTCATATACCCGACACGAGTTTGGCGTGCCAGGAAAAGCTAAGCTTGGTAAGGAAAATAATACAATTGGGGAGGAGAGAAGGGGTTAGATTTTTACTTTTTATTTTATTTTTTGTCTATATTTTTTTTCAATTTTATTTATTTACTTTTTTTTTACTTTATTTTATTATTTCATTTTGTTTTATTTTATTCTTTATTTAATTTTTTTTTTTTTTTTTTTTTTTCATTTTATTTTTTTTTATTTCATTTCATTTTATTTTATTCTTTTATGTATTAATTAATTTATTTATCTATTTTTATTGGGAGTGATATATTTATTTACTTTTTTTTTACTTTATTTTATTATTTCATTTTGTTTTATTTTATTCTTTATTTAATTTTATTTTAATTTTGTTTTATTTCATTTTATTTTATTTCATTTCATTTTATTTTATTTTTCATTTATTAATTAATTTATTTATTTATCTGTTTTTATTGGGAGTGGAATATCACTCCCACGGGATTTGTTTGAGCCCGTGTTGTAGTTGCTTAAGGAAGACACACCTTGCAGAGATATAGTGGAATGGACTATTTTGTCAGAGGAGCATGGAGGGGAGGGGGGGAGGGGTTAGAAAACTGCTGAGGTCAACGATACGTCGATGAGAAGTGGGTGGAGTATGGGGGAGGGAGAGGGGGAAGGGAGTGGGGGATGGAGAAGGGGAAGGGAGTGGGGGGAGGGAGATGGGGAGTGGGGGGAGGGAGAGGGGAAGGGAGTAGGGGGAGGGAGAGGGGAAGGGAGTGGGGGAGGGAGAGGGGAAGGGAGTGGGGGAGGGAGAGGGGGAAGGGAGTGGGGGAGGGAGAGGGAGAAGGGAGTGGGGGAGGGAGAGGGGAAGGGAGTGGGGGAGGGAGAGGGGAAGGGAGTGGGGGGAGGGAGAGGGGAAGGTAGTGGGGGAGGGAGAGGGGGAAGGGAGTCGGGGGAGGGAGAGGGGGAAGTGAGTGGGGGAGGGAGAGGGGAAAGGGAGTGGGGGAGGGAGAGGGGGAAGGGAGTGGGGGGAGGGAGAGGGGGAAGGGAGTAGGGGTGAGGGAGAGGGGGAAGGGAGTAGGGGGAAGGGAGTAGGGGTGAGGGAGAGGGGGAAGGGAGTAGGGGTGAGGGAGAGGGGGAAGGGAGTAGGGGTGAGGGAGAGGGGGAAGGGAGTAGGGGGAGGGAGTGGTGGGAGTGGGGGGAGGGAGTGGGGGAGGGAGAGGGGAAAGGGAGTGGGGAAAGGGAGTAGGGGAAGGG
>NC_134780.1:86020135-86030135 GCF_046742065.1 Oratosquilla oratoria | reverse complement strand
AGAAGGCAAAAATACACGAAAGGAAGGGGAGTGAGCTTCGAACGCTGGGAGTGGGAGTGGGAGTGTGTAGGAGTTAGGGAGGAGAGAGACCGGAAGGAGAGAGGGATGGTGGAGAATAGGAAGGAGGAAGGGAGGAAGGGAGGAGGGGAGGAGGGGAGGAGGGGAGGAAGGGAGGAAGGGAGGAAGGGAGGAAGGGAGGAAGGGAGGGAGGAAGGGAGGAAGGGAGGAAGGAACGAAGGGAGGAAGGGACGAAGGGAGGAAGGGAGAAGGGAGGGAGGGAAGAAGGGAAGAAAGGGGGGAAGGGGGAAGGGAAGGAAGAGAGGAAGAGAGGAGGGGAGGAAGGGAAGAAGGAAAGAAGGGAGGAAGGGAGGAAGGGAGGAAGGGAGGAAGGGAGGAAGGGAAGGAAGGGAGGAAGGAAGGAAGGAAGGAAGGGAGGAAGGAAGGAAGGGAGGAAGAGAGGGAGGGAGGAAGGGAGGAAGGGAGGAAGGGAGGAAGGGAGGAAGGGAGGAAGGGAGGAAGGGAGGAAGGGAGAAAGGGAGGAAGGGAGGAAGGGAGGAAGGGAGGAAAGGGAGGAAGGAAGGGAGAAGGGGAGAAAGGCGAAAGGGAGGAAAGGGAGGAAGGGAGAGAAGGGAGGAAGGGAGAAAGGGAGAAGGGAAGGGAAGGAAAGGGAGGAAAGGAGGAAGGAGGAAAGGGAGGAAGGGAGGATGGGAGGAAGGGAGGAAGGGAGAAAGGGAGGAAGGGAGGAAGGGAGGGAGGAAAAGAGGAAGAAAAGAACGAGGAATTAAGTGCGAGAAAAAATGCGACTGAGAGACATTGAAGAATGAAAAAGTTACACAAGCACGAGTGCACACACAGACATAATGAGAGAGAGAGAGTGAGAGAGAGAGAGAGAGTGAGAGTGAGAGAGAGAGAGAGAGAGAGAGAGAGAGAGAGAGAGAGAGAGAGAGAGAGAGAGAGAGAGAGAGAGAGAGAGAGAGACGGTGGGGATGGGGTAAGGGTGACTGAAGAGAAAAATCCAGAAATGTACGGAAGGAAAAAAAGGCGTGGGGTGAGGAGGAGGGGAAGATGCGGGCGAGAGGAGGAGGGGAGGAGGAGGAGGAGGAGGGGAAGAGGGGAGGAGGAGGGGAGGAGGAGGGGAGGAGGAGGTGGGTTGTGGAATTACCTGCCAAGATGGTAACGGGAAATCAACTGAGGAAATCGTGAAGGGAAGGGGAAACGAGAGGAGAGACGTGGAGAGAGAATAAGGGAGGAAGGAAGAGAAGGGGAGGGGAGGGGAGGGGAGGGGAGGGGAGGGGAGAGGAGCGGAGGGGAAGGAAAGGGGAGGGAAGAGAGGGGAATGGGAAAGGTTGGGAGAGGAGATGTGAGGGGAGAAGATAAGAGAGGAGGAGATATGAGGGGAGAAGATAAGAGAGGAGGGGAGGGGAGGGGAGGGGACGGGAGGGGAGGGGAAGGGTCGAGGGTGAAGGGAAGGAGGGAAGGGGAGGGGAGGGGAGGGAAGAGGAGAGAAGGAAAAGGGAGAGAAGGGAAGGGGAAGGGGAAGAAGGAAAGGGAAGGGGAGAAGAGGGGAGGGAATTGGAGAAGGGAGGGGAGAGGAGGAGAGGGGAGGGAATAAGAGGAGAAGAGAGGGGAGGTGAGGAGAGGGAAGAGAAGGGGAAGGGAGGGCTGAAGGGGAGTGTAAGGGGAAGGGGGAGTGAAACAGAAGAGATACGGTGATAGGAAGATGGGCAGGAGGAGATAGTGAGGTTGAAGACTCTCAATAAAGTGTTTAAGAAGTGGGATGAAACGGGGATGAAGGGAGGGGAAAGGGGGAAAAGAGGGGAAGGGGGAAAGGGACGAAGGACAAGAAGAAAATGGAGTACATTCTCGTAGAAGGAAAAAGGGGAAAAGGAAAATGGGGGGAAAGGAAGAAGTGAAGAAGAAGAATTGAAGAAAATGGGATTGATTCTCAGTGAAAAAAAAAATGCGAATAAAACGAAACGAGAGGGACAGAGGGAGGTTAAGGGAGGTTAAAGGAGGGAAAGGGGAGGATACACGGAGGGTAAACACAACGGAAGATCAAAGGTGGGAGGGGAGGGAGGGGGGAGAGAGTTGGGGGGGAAGGGAGGGAGTGGGGAAGGGTTGGTGGTGACAGCAGATGTCCCAACGAAAGATGTGCCGAGAACGCAAAGTCAGGAATAAGATTTATGAGCTTCTGCGGTCCTCCTGGTGCTCCAGGTCTGGGGTAGTGGTGCTTAGCCTTGGTGCAAGTAGCCCCAGGGTGATAATGATAAAGAGAATGGCACAGCGATGGTACTAGTATCGGTGATAATGGTGATCAAGACGTAGCGTGGATTGTGACATGAATGGTGACAATAATATAGTTCCAGTTGTGTGGTGCAATCAGTGATGACTGTGGTGGTGGTGGTGCTGAAGACGATGCATCTGGTGCAAGGGTGATGGTGATGTTGCAGAAGAGAGTGTTGTTAGTGTTGACAGATCTAGTGGCTATGGCGGTGGTGAAAATTATTTTTAGTGGTGCTTGCTGTAGCTGTGGTGGCAACGGTGATAGCCGTAACAGTGATAGGTGTCAGGTGACAGGTTGTGTGTGTGTGTGTGTGTGTGTGTGTGTGTGTGTGTGTGTGTGTGTGTGTGTGTGTGTGTGTGTGTGTGTGTGTGTGTGTGTGTGTGTGTGTGTGTGTGTGTGTGTGTGTGTGATTCGCCATGGTCTTGGATCACGTGTTGGACTCGTGATCGACAGCGATTTCCCTTCGGAAGAGTGCTCAGAGCTCATATATGACCAATCCATGGGTAATGCTGTGACCTTACACACACACACACACACACACACACACACAACTCCCCGCTCACGAGAGTTGGAGTAACGACTCGCAGCGCAGCGATACTGAAATAATTTCAGCCCTGGACAGGATTCGAACCAGGTACGGCCGGTACTGTCATACTGACAGTCTGGCACTCTACCAACCGCGCCACCGAGTCGTGTGTGTGTGTGTGTGTGTGTGTGTGTGTGTGTGTGTGTGTGTGTGTGTGTGTGTGTGTGTGTGTGTGTGTGTGTGTGTGTGTGTGTGTGTGTGTGTGTGTGTGTGTGTGTACGTGTGTACACTTATGCGCATGTGCATGCCAATACATCAGTCTTTCTGTCCATGTACAGAAGTCGTCTCTGTACGTCCGTTTTTCCTTGAAAACCGTCTTTGTAGATTCGCTAATTCAGTCTCCGTAGATCCTCTTGTACACGCCCATCTAACCCCTGTGTTCTGTTTGCTGTCATGATTGGGGATTTGATTTTACCCCAGTACCTCCTCCTCCTCTTCCTCCTCTTCCTCCTCCTCCTCCTCCCCCTCCTCTGCTCCACCCTTCGTTGTTTGCTGTCCTTGTTTACTTTGTACTTCTTGTTTATCTGTTTCTTTTACCCTCGTCCCAGGCTCTGCCTCCGCGGCTTCCTCCCTCCAGACTCGTTGGAAAACCTTCGTCTTCCACTCTGTCGACCTTTTTCCTTCATCTGTTCCTCTTCCTCCTTTTTTCTTTGTTCCTTCGAGGCTCTTTCTACCACATTGTCGTCCCACGGCTCCCCTTCTCTATTGTTTACTTATGGGGATCTTCGCCCGTTCTCTCTCTCTCTCTCTCTCTCTCTCTCTCTCTCCCTCTCTCTCTCTAAGACACACATACATATATGCACACGATATATATATATATATATATATCAAATCAGCCATCCTGAGTCCACTACTGAACAAAGGCCTCCTTCATAGCATTCCATGATTCACACGACCGCCAAGTATTATGTTTTCTTGCAGATTTACGAAGTTGAAGGATAAAGAGGAATCACTGTTGATTATCTTATTGTGTGTCGCTTCAATACAACGCACAATCTTTTTATTTTCATAGTTAACGTTTCTCAATTCTTCTCCGATTGTTTCCAACGTTTCGGAACTTCCTGGTTCCATCTTCTGATCTGATGTGCAGGGTCTGTGGTGATCTTATTTATACTCAGGGTTGGAACCATTTGTGTTTTTGCGTGAAGGGGCCTCCTCTGATTGGCTGCCATGGACCAATAGGGGATACTGGTTACAGGAGGACTGGGATACCTCTCCTAGTGCTTGTAGTTGATCTGTCTGGGCTCAGTCTCTTCCTTGAGGCAAGGCCTGCAGATCTTCGGCCTGGATGTTGATACTAGGATGGTTGCTTTGTATGTATATGACTTCTAGGAAAACTAGACTACGGGGATCCGATTTCCTATGATTGTGTTGTAAAATACGGTATATATATTCATTAAGGTAAGGTCTGAAGGTCTTCGACCTGGATGTTGATACTAGGTTGGTTGCTTTGTATGTAGGAACAGAACCCTACGGGGATCTGATTCTCTGTCTATGATTTTTGTGTTGTTGTCAAAGTCTTTTCTTGTTAATGATTGTGTCGACGAGGCGTGGTGTGACTTGATTGATCCGTTGGACAGGTGGCATGTTAAGCGTCAACAACCAGACATATATACATTTTATTAAATTAGATTAATTGAATATTTATTCCATACCGCTGTTCAATGTTGTCATCATAAAAATGATGTATCTCACTTGAATAATAATTGGGTATTATGGTCATAATAATCGGACGATATGACCACAGCTATCGGACATTTTGATTAGTCACTCCCCGGACATATTGATAAAGACATTTCGGTGGCCGGACATTTTGACTTGACACACACACACATACACACACACACACACACACACACACACACACACACACACACACACACACACACACACACACACTCAATCACACACACACACACTCACACACACAAACACACACACACTCACACTCACACACACACACACACACACACACACACACACACACACACACACACACACACACACACACACACACACACACACACAAACATACACACACAACTTCTCTTTCATCGTGTCTGCCACCAGGCTATTTTATTCGTCTCCGTGTCGCCCTCTCATCAGGGAAAGAGGATAAAGACCTAACTTCTAGATGAGACCAAATGAATCACACTTATCCAAGACAAATGGCCCCAGGGAGCTATCGCCCCATAAGCTTATTACTCCTTGATGAACTGGAACTCGAATCTAGATGATCATAAAGACGTCACTCCAACGTCTAGATAACAGTTTTATGTAACTTTGAAGAAGTTATGATACCATCTAGAGAAAGTTCAAGAGTTGGGGAGTCGTTTGTGGCGAGGAGTTCAGGTCGGGAGTCTCGCAGCTGCGGTTCGTGGAGTTATGTCCGCTCTATGTGGTAAGAACTACTCCTGGGCAAAGGGCAGTCACTGGTACAAATGTCTATTGATGAGAAATTCATCAGAAGCAACGTGATGAGAGAAAAGAGCCCTTATGTCAGAAGGCATTAAGCTGTGACCCAAGAAGCCATCTTTGCCAACGTGGCAAGACTCATAGAGCGAGCACATACCCCCTAGAAACACATGACAAAATCCCAACGGACAAAATCCCAATCTGCATAGCGGACAAAACTCAATAGAGAAACTGGGGGGGGGGGGGCATAACTTAACCTAACCTGACCTAACCTAGCCTTACCTAACCTAACCTAACCTAACCTAACCTAACCTAACCTAACCTAACCTAACCTAACTTAACCTACCGATTGGGGTTTTGTCCGTTGCGGTATTGTCCGTTCACCGCCCTAGGGAGACATTGAAACCGAACCCGTGTCGATACAGTTTTCGGAGAGATCGAAACAGTAGCGCCAAAGGGGCACACAACAGGCGTCGAACGTAGTAATGAGCACCATGGACCGATTGGTTATGTAGTTCATCTTTATCAAAAACTAAACATTCAGTTCCTGGCTAGAAAAGAGTAAAATATTTTTATAATCCACACAACTATTGAGACGCTTGTCGAATCGAAAGCTGTTGTTTTGACTAACGCCAAATTATTTTCTTCTTGTTTACACCACTCTAGGGGACTAACCACACAAGTATTACATGGTCAATATTACATACATACATATACCAACGGCTTTTCCCTCTTACAAAGGAGGTAGCCAAAAAACAAAGGCATAAAAACTAAAAGTCCAAAAGACTATAAACTAACTGAGCAAGTGGGTCTGCCCCACATCTATCATAACTCTGACTTCCTTCCATTTCATTCTTTCCTTCCACTAAACCCCCAAATCCCCCCTCCCTCCCTCCCTCTTCCCCATCTTATCTATCCTGCCCTCTACCTCCCACCCATTCCATCCACACGTACTCCACTCCCATTCACCATCCTTCCCTTCCTCATATCTTGGCTCCTCCTGGATGACGGGTCATCCCTGCATCTTGCCCACTGCCCTGGGTCAGAAGCAATGTAGCAAGACACAAGGTACCCCCACGGACCAGAGCCACGCAACATTATCTTATGGGATTGGAGATTCCTTTCCACTCTTCCTCCTTTCTGTAACTAATCCTTTTTAAACCTCTCCTATACAATATCAGTGGCTCCATTTTTCGGTGGAATATTGTACCCAAGGATAGAAGCGCTGGCCATTGCTGACAATTTTTTTTTTTTTTTTTTTTTTTTTATACAAATTAGACCAGCAAGGGGTTGAAACTATTTTAGTGCCACTCTGTCCCCCCTGGCCATAATTTGGGTAGTCAGACCGCAGCTCTAAAATCACAATGTTACTGTCACATGTGCACTTAAAAGTTGTACTCGCTAACTAGGCAGCCAGTAATTAGAGGACAAATAATTAAAGCTCTTCGCTAATTACACAGACTAAGGCACAAGAGTATCTTGAAGGAAAAAGCCTTTTCGTGAAACTGGTGCCCTTGGTTAGGTTGGTGGGAAACTAGTGCACCCTTCACAGGAACAGTTGCGACGCTGGTCTCCATCTCTCTCTCTCTCTCTCTCTCTCTCTCTCTCTCTCTCTCTCTCTCTCTCTCTCTCTCTCTCTCTCTCTCCCTCTCTCTCTCTCTCTCTCTCTCTCTCTCTCTCTGCTGCGTGCATGTGAATGTGTGTGCGTGCATGAGAGAGAGAGAAAGAGAAAGAGAGAGAGAGAGAGAGAGAAAGAGAAAGAGAGAGAGGGGGCGAGCAGTGGAACCAACTCCATTTGGCAATGCTAGTCACTGAACTCAAACGATTCTTGCTTTGACATATATATATATATATATATATATATATATATATATATATATATGCATGTATGTATGTATGTATGTATGCATCTCTGTATGCGAACACGCATTTATGATAATGTGAAAGATCATATGGAAATTCGTTAACAAAAGTGGATAGTGAAAAAGATCTCGGCGTTAATTATCAGTAGCGACCTCAAATCATCAAAGCAGTGTATTTAAGCCTCTGAGAAAGCAAATAAGATTTCTGGGATTTGATTGCGCGATCTTTTGATTTCAAAAGTCATCAATTCATTAACAAGCTATATAAATCGTTAGTTCGTCACATTTGGCAATATGCTGTTTCCGTATGGTCACCGAATCTCATTAAAGACATGACAGGACTGGAAAAAGTACAACGGGGGGGGCCGGGGGGGGGGAGCCACAAAACATGATTCCAAATATCTCAAAAATAAATCATACCGAAAATCGTCTTAAGCACATGAATCTGTGTTTCCCTAAAAAAGCCGTGACTCAGAGGTGACTTGATAACAGGTCTTTAAGATTTTAAAGGGAATTGGGGGGGGGGGACAACATCAAAAGTGACAAATTTTCACAATTGGTAATGAGAATCATGACAAGAAACAATGGTCTCAAACTGTCCGGAAATAGATTCAATTTGGAAGTAGGTAGAAGAAACAACTTTGCCAACCGTTTGTAGTTAATGAATGGAATAAACTTCCTGCACAGGTAGTGCAATGTAGTACAGTTCGAAGCTTTAAGAATCATTTAGATAAATACCTAAGTAAGATTGCTGTCTGTAATTATTATAATTTATGTTATATTATTTGTTTTTGTTTTGTTTATAATTTGTCTGTCTGATTTTCATTTATTATTAGTTATTATGTCATTTCATTTTTGATTATCATTTACTATTGTACCTGTTTGTTTGTTTATTCAAACTATACCCATGCATTTATTTATGTATTTTAATTGTTATATACATTGTTATAGTTTTAATTTATTATTAATATGATTTTTTTTTTTTTTTTTTTTTTTTTTTTTTTTTTTTTTTTTTTTTTTTTTTTTTTTTTTTTGTTTTATTTTGTTTTTGCATCCGACTAGGAATATGGATCTCAAAAGGTCTCCTAGTCGGCATGCTTTTGCCTTTGTTATCCTTTGTAATTGTGGATGAATTAATATATCTTAAAGAGATGCCTTATTCTCTCCTTCAGTGAATAAAATAATCTTGCTTTTGCTGGAATGATATACGAGGCGCTTCTAGCCCCCCTCACCTACCAAAAAGTAAAGAAAACAATATACAAAAGTTTGACTTAACTTATGTCCAGACCTGGGGTGTGCATGACATTACCATCTTCTTCGACATGTTGCTTTACTTTATGCCAAACCCTGTGGCACAGACCCCAGAAGGTTGAGTGCGGCTATGGGTGTAACATATGGGTGTGTTACTATGGACTAGATGACATAGGGAGAGTGATCCACGATTTGGCTTGTACCCCTTATTCTGATTAAGATATGTGTGCGTCGGCCTAAGGACGGACGTGGCGTGGTCCCCAAGTGGGGGATTGACCGTGAAGGCCTAGTGACGCGCTACAAGTACAGAGGTCAGACTGACTAACTGAATGGCCTGGCCGCTCGGGGCAGGCTGTATGTATACAAGTGGCCATCCTGACGCCTGACCAGACGCGACCTAATTGCGGTGACCCTTTCTGGCCTTTCCGACCATTGAGTCAGATCAACTACCACACAACTCTACCATGCATAAACTTGCACTTTACGCACAAGCATGCTTGTGGGGTACATGTACATCACATGAGCTACCTAAGAGACGTCTACCTCGTCCACCTTTGTGATAATGCAATGAAGAATGATGCTTTGGGTGGGTATATCGCATATCAAGAATTATGTGTTTGGGTGAAGTTATTGCGTAGGTTCAGTGATAGGGCGGATTGGGAGAGGAACTGCCCATAGGACCTGTTTCCTTTCAACAAAATGACGAACTGCAAACCTTTTTTTTGACCCACGACAGGTGATTTTATGCAACTGAAGGAGGTCCGCGATCGGTCGAGACCCGCTCGAAACCGGACTCTCATTCCCCTAAGTGCACAAAACCCACAAACTGTGTCTCTCTCTCCTGACGAGATCAATAAACACTAATTTTATCCTATTTATGACTAAACGATCCCATTTAGCTCAAAAAACACCCCACACCATATTTTCGTAAGTGTTATGGCGAAAAAATTCTAATCAGCTTAAGACCCCCTATTCCGTGTTTTCGTGAGTTTTTGGCACAGTAGTAGATTCATCCGTGTTTTTCGGCGACTGACGCCGAACCTGACGTTGTTGCCATCGCCCGACAGAGATCATCCTCCTCCTCCTCCTCCTCCTCCTCCTCCTCCTCCTCCTCCTCTTCCTCCTCCTACACCTCCTCCTCCTCCTCCTCCTCTTCCTTTTCCTCCTCCTCCTCTTCCTCCTTTCCCTCCTCCTCCTACTCCTCCTCCTCTTCCTCCTCCTACTCCTCTTCCTCTTCCTTCTCCTTTCCCCCTCTTCCTCCTCCCCCTTTCCCTCCTCTTCCTCCTCCTACTCCTCTTCCTCTTCCTTCTCCTTTCCCCCCTCTTCCTCCTCCCCCTTTCCCTCCTCTTCCTCCTCCTCTCCCTTTCCCTCCTCTTCCTCCTCTCCCTTTCCCTCCTCTTCCTCCTCCTCTCCCTTTCCCTCCTCTTCCTCCTCCTCTCCCTTTTCCTCCTCTTCCTCCTCCTCCTCCTCTCCCTTTCCCTCCTCTTCCTCCTCCTCTCCCTTTTCCTCCTCTTCCTCCTCCTTCCCTTCCTCCCCCTTTCCCTCCTCTTCCTCCTCCCCCTCCTCCTCGCTCATCCTCCTCTTCCTCCTCCTCCTCCTGAT
>NC_134780.1:86010135-86015135 GCF_046742065.1 Oratosquilla oratoria | reverse complement strand
AGAGAGAGGAGTAGGGAGGAAGAGAAGGCGGCGAAGTAAGAAGTTGTTGGTGTGTAGTGGAGCGTATGGAGGAGATGGGTGTGAGAAAGGAGGAAGAGGAGGAGGAGAAGGAGGAGGAGGAGGAGGAGGAGGAGGAGGAGGACGAGTAAGAGTAGAAGCAGAAGTAGGAGGAGGAGTACGAAGAGGATCAAGACGAGGAGGAGGAGGAGGAGGAGGAGGAGGAGGAGGAGGAGGAGGAGGAGGAAGACGAGTAAGAGTAGAAGCAGAAGTAGGAGTACGAAGAGGATCAAGACGACGAGGAGGAGGAGGAGGAGGAGGAGGAGGAGGAGGAGGAGGAGGAGGAGGAGGAGGAGGGGTACGGAGAGTATCAAAATGAGGAGGAGGAGGAGGAAGAGGTGATAGGTGAGAAGAAGAGGTAGGTTCCGAAGGAAGAGCAAGAGGAGGAGGGAGACATGAAGAAGATAAGTAGGAAGAAGAATAAGATGAGGAGGTGGTAGGATAGAAGAAATGTTAGGTTGGAAAGGAAGAGTAAAAGGAGCAAGGAGGAGAAAAATGAAGAATGAAGATGTGTAGGAGGAAGAGGAAGAGGAGGAAGACGAGAAGGAGAAAGAGGAGGGGGAGAAGAGGAAGAGGAAGAGGAAGAGGAGGAGAAGAGGAAGAGGAGGAGAAGGGGAGGAGGAGAAGAGGAAGAGGAGGGGAGGAGGAAAATAGGAAGAGAAGGAGGAGGGGAGGAGAAGAGGAAGAGGAGGAGGGGAGGAGGAGAAGAGGAAGAGGAGGAGGAGGAGGAGAAGAGGAAGAGGAGGAGGAGGAGGAGGTGGAGAAGGAGGAGAGGAAGAAGAGGAGGAGGATAAACTGAAGGAAAAGGAGGAGGAGGAAGAGGAGCAAGAGTAGGGAGGAGGAAGAAGAGGAAGAGTAGGGAGGAGGAAAAGGTGGAGGAGTGAAGAAGATAATGAGATAGAGTAGTTCTCATACCTTTTACGAAATGTCTCGTTTCAAGACTCGTTCGGGAGGAGGCAGTTATCTTAAAGTGTAACCATTTTCAAAATTAAATGTGTCTAATTTTACCGAAACAGGTCTTTTGTACTTACCAAAGTCAGTAATAGCTAAATAAATTACACAAAAATTCTTTCGTTTTTCAGTCATTGCAATTTGAAATTATCCCCAAAACGTCGTCTGCTTCAGCCGCTCTCGTAAAACTTACGCGTGGCGCTATCTACTCCCCAGTGACGTCACGGATTATGTTCATTCTTCATGCATCATCATTATGTTTGATGAATGATGATCGTGTCGAGTGCCGCTGTCTATTTGATATCAAATTTAGGAATTATGAAAATGAAAGAACTACTGAGGAAAACATACAATCAGGAAGAAAAATAGAAGGAAAGAGACGGAGAATGGTAATATATTAGCAACAGAGAGAATGGCAGGAAAAGAAAGCTTGCGATAACCACCCAACAACAATTGTATCATTCACGTACAGAACAAACACGGTGAGCTAAATGATAGGGCTAGATTCTCTTATGGTAATACATTATGCACAACAAATTACAATAATATTTTTGGGGGAAATTTTGATTAAATCTACCATTGTTTTTTGTGCCCAAAGATAGCATTTTAGAACCAACATGTACACAGACGAACAAATGATGCACCAAAATGAAAACATCTTCTGAGGGATATTCCGATTCAAATTGACAGTTCATGACTATGCCGTCTATTGACACATCTTGGCTGTTGTCAGAGATGTTTAAGGAGTCGAGACGACTCCCAAAAGACGATGGAAAAATCTTCTCAACATCGTTAAAGGAATTGTCTGTTTCGTTACAGGACGCTTGGGTTGGTACATGAGTCATGACGTCATCAGAACTAAAACCAAGAGATGACGCTGAATCCTGTGTTTTAGAATGTAAATTACTAAACGATGAATATTTTCGTCAAAAAGCTTCTCAAATAATACTCTCTTGAAATAAGATTTTTTTTCTTATTTTTATTGAAAATATATATCAATACAAAAGGAAAAAAATGCTGTTTAACTGGACTTGCTGATTAACCTTTAAGAAAGTGGAGATAAAGAGCCAATTTCTGTGTGTACTCTCTCTCTCTCTCTCTCTCTCTCTCTCTCTCTCTCTCTCTCTCTCTCTCTCTCTCTCTCTCTCTCTCTCTCTATCTCTCATGTCACATCCAACCCTCCACGTGACGATGTATCACATGACAAGCCACCCAATCATGTCTTCTTCGTCACAAGCGTGTCCATTCTTACCGTACCATGACATCACGTGAGGTCTTCTCTCAATTGCCGGGACGTGCCACATCAGCAGCTGAATTGTCTTACCTGAAAAGAAGAGAGAGAAAAGTGTTAAGACAAACAATCCAGACGCGTTACTTTAAGCTGAGGTAAGTCTATGTGTGCTCTCTCTCTTTCCCTCTTTCTCTTTCTCGCGCTCTCTCTCTCTCTCTCTTTAAATATAAATATATATACATATATATATATATACATATATATATATATTATATATATATATATACATATATATATATTGAATATATGTATACATATATTTGTATTACAATCCCTCCTGGGAAGGACAAGTTACAACTCGAGATCGCCGTGTGTCAGCCAGCATAAATCCTTTAAGGCAAGTGACGTCAGTAAAGATGACAACCGTTTGGAGCCAACAAGAACAAGATACGAGGCGTGTTTGTTTTTTTTTTTTTTTTTTTAAGTACCGTTTTTAAATAAAAATGAAACAAGTAAACTTTTCGTAACAATTTCATTTTCACATAAAATCCTGTACTGTAATCTACTTTTCAACATAATTACGGAATCATCTGACCGTGTTTAAGTTTGTATTTGAAATGCCTCCTTCGATTGAGAATGCCGCCGACTGTGAAATACGCGCTGTGATTCGTTTTCTTACTGCTAAAGGCGTGAAAGCAGCTGAAATTCATCGTCAGATCAGTGAAGTGTATGGAGAAAATATTATGAGATTTGGGATGGTGCAGAAATGGGTGAGAGCTTTTAAAGATGGCCGTACAAATATGCATGAAGAAGAACGAAGTGGACGACCTTCACTCATGCACTCGTTCCTCATCATGCACTGTGTGTCTATGTATATATACATACATATATATATATATATATATAATATATATGTATATATGTGTGTGTGTGTGTGTGTGTGTGTGTGTGTGTGTGTGTGTGTGTGTGTGTGTGTGTGTGTGTGTGTGTGTGTGTGTGTGTGTGTGTTGGAAAGTGGTTTTGCACTGAGTGAAGGAGTTAAAGTAAGATAAGGAGTGAGTGAGGAAGGGAGGGAAGGAGGGAGAGAGGGAACGAAGTAGATGGGAGATATTAAGAGAAAAAATAAAAGAGAAAGTGAGACAGGAAGTTAGGGAGAAGGAGAGAGAGAGAGAGAGAGAGAGAGAGAGAGAGAGAGAGAGAGAGAGAGAGAGAGAGAACAAAGGAAGAGAAATCGACAAAAATACAAACCGGAGGTCAAACACACCAAAGAGAAAAAAAACAAAAAAACCTGACGTCACACATACAGAGGAGAAAGAGGGGAGAGAAAGGGGGAAGAGGCACAACGACAGTGAGGTAGATGGATCGGTTCCGGAGGAAATAAAGCAGAAAAAGGCGGAACGGAAAAGACGAAAACGGAGAGAGAAATACTTCAATATGTCCAACAGCGGGAGACGCCTTAAAAAAAAAAAAAAAAAAAAAAAAAAAAAAAAAAAAAAACCGCTTAGCATACATATGGGAAGCGTTCGCTTTCAACCGGCGACAGATCGCTTAATCGGAAAAAAAACTCCGCGACGACTCTAAATTCTATTTTTTTTTTTTTTTACTTAGGTGAATTCTTTCATCTTTTGAAACGACACACTACAGACGGGCTTAATTACCTTTTGAAACCTTTCTGTGGTGAAAAGTAAATCGAGCATGGAGATGATTTACACACGCACTCACACACACACACACACACACACACACACACACACACACACACACACACACACACACACACACACACACACGCACACACATTACTAAATGTGGACTAAATTGGATGACAAATAATCTTTGAATGATAAGGTTTTTCACTGTTTAAAGATAAATTTTTGTCACCCAGAATAGAGTAGATAAAGACGATCGTAGATAGGGGAGGGATGGAAAGGAGGGAAGGAAGGGAGGGAGGGAGGGAGGGAGGGAGGGAGGGACGGAGGGAGGGAGGGAGGGAGGGGAGTGGAGGGGAGTGGTGGGAGGGAGGGAGGGGAGGGGAGTGGAAGGAGGGGAGAGAGGGGAGGGATTGGAGGGAGGGGAGGGAAGGAGAGGGATGGAAAGAGGTGAGGGAGTAGAGGGAGGGAAGGAGGGGAAGGAGGGGAGGAAGGGGAGTGAGGGGAGAAAGGGGAGGGAGGGGAGGGAGAGGAGGAAGGGGAGGGAGTGAGGGAGGGGAGGGAGGGGGATGGAGGAGAGGGAGGGAAGGAGGGGGAGGGAAGAGGGAGGGAAGATAGGAGGAGAGAGGGAGGGGAGAGGGGGGGGGAGAGAGGGGGAGGAAGGAGAGGAAGGGGAGTGAGGGGAGGAGGGGAGGAGGGGACCGGTTCTTGAGGGGAGGGAGGGGAGGAAGGGCGAGGGAAGTGAGGGAGGTGAGGGAGAGAGGTAGGGAGGGAGGGAGGGGAGGGGAGGGCTCGTAGGGAGGGCTGGGGGAGGGAGGGATGCGGGGAGGGAGGGAGTTCTAGGTGGATTATAGGTGAGTAGACACGGTGGCCACGTGACTGGCACGAGCTGCCAGATGCCTAAATTGGACAAACAAGATGAACACCGGGAGATAGGTCTTTAAAGTGGACGGATCTGGAAAGATGGAGGGATGGAGAGGAGGGATCAGCCCTGCCAACGCATCTACGCTGGCACTGACACCTTGACTGACAAATTGACTGTTGTAAATTTGGCTGTTGGCATTTTAGCTGTTGACGCCCTGACTTGTACACATGTTGATAAGTCTCGATGT
>NC_134780.1:85996283-86009635 GCF_046742065.1 Oratosquilla oratoria | reverse complement strand
GGGGGGGGGGGGTGGAAATGGTTTCTATATGGTTTGATTTATTTTTATGTGTTGGTTGGTGGTGAGGGTTTGGCAGGGAAGTAGGTTGAATGGTGTGGTTTTTTTTGGTAGG
Organism: Oratosquilla oratoria; assembly: GCF_046742065.1. NCBI lineage: Eukaryota > Metazoa > Arthropoda > Malacostraca > Stomatopoda > Squillidae > Oratosquilla > Oratosquilla oratoria. The sequence goes on along the minus strand of NC_134780.1, from coordinate 86,009,523 downwards.
ATTGTGTTATGGACAACATGTGTGGGTTAATAGTTTGATTAATGTAGTGGTTATGTTTTGTTGGTTTGTTATTTTATTTGGTGTGTTTGTTGTTGTGGGTGTTGTGTTTGTTTGGTTTGTGGTGTTTGTGTTAAAGGTATTTTTATGTTTGAGGTGGGTTAGGGGGGGTTGTTTATTTGTGTGGTGGTTTGGGTTTAAGTTGGTTTTTATTTGTGGTATTTAATTTTGAGTGAGTAAGGAGTGAGTTTGATAATGGGTGTAAATATACATAATGAATAGAAATGAAGGGGATAGATGGTGGGGAAGAAAGGGGGAGAGTAGAAGATTGTGAGTGTAGTGGAATTATGGATGAGGTGGGGAAATGATGTGGGAGGGGGGTGGTAAGAAAATGTTGAATTAGGGGGATTTTGGGGTATAGGATTAAAAAGAGTGAGGGGGTTAGAAGATGAGTAGTGTGTGGTGTGGGTGTTAGGATAGTTAAAATATTAGTTAGAAAAGTTATTGAGGGGGGTGAGGGGGGTTGGTTGTTTATGGAAAGGTTGGATCGGAGGAGGGTTGATGTGGATTAAGGGAATGTAAGAGTAAAGGAAAATTGTTTAAAAGTTATAAGGGGATATGTGATATGGAATAGTTTGTATGTTTTTGTGTTTGTTTTGGGTAGAGTTAAGATTAGGGGAGGTGTGTTTTATTTTATAGGGTAAGGTGAGAGAGTAAGAGAGAAGAGAGAGAAGAGGGAGAGAGAGAGAGATTTGGGTGTATTTTGGTAGTATATGAAGGTATTGTAAGGGGGTGAAGGTGAGTGTGATATTTTTTTTTTTTTTTTTTTTTTTTATTTTTTTTTTTTTTTTTGGTTTTTTTTTTTTTTTTTTTGTGTTTTTTTTTATTGGTTGTTGTTTTGGTTTTGTTTGTTTTTGTGTTATGTTGTTGGTTTGTTATTTGTTTGTAGTTTGGTTGTTGATGGTATGGATGAGGTGTGGGGTGAGTTTGTGGAGTTTAGAGGGTTAGGTTAGTATGGGGGGATAGTGTAAGGGGATGTTGGGGTTGGGAATGGATGGTATTGTATAGGGGGGGGATTTGGGGGGGGGGGATAAGTAGGAATTTGGGGGGTTGAGTGGGAAGGTATGGGGGTGTAATGGGGTGGAGGGAGGTGGAGATGGATTGGGTTTTGGGGGGGATAGGGGGGTGGGGGAATTGGAAAGGGTTTTGAGGTTTGGTAAGGTTGATTTGATAAGAGGAACGAGGGTTTAGGGATACTGAGTCAATCGGGTTGGTATTATGTGGATGGGGGCGGGGTGGGCGTGGTTGGGGGTTTTGGGTTGACTGGTGGGGGGAGACAAGGGAGTATAGGGAATTATGGTCATTTGGTCAATGTATCGAGATGAGAGGAGGTGACCATACGGATACAGCATATTATGATTTAGAAATTGTGATAGGTTATTTAGTGGATGATACTGTTTATGGAGTGATGGACTTTTGAAATCAAAAGCTTTAGTGCAATCAGGCGGCAGACATCCTTGTTTCGGTTTTTGGCGGTCAGCAATGAGGCTGTAATTGACACTGGCGGGGATGATTTGGAGGTCGGAGACGGGGGATTTTGATACCGTGTAGAGTTTTCTCGATGCCACGTTTGTTAACGAAGGTCCAAATAACGGGTAATCGGACTTACTCGGTTGTAGTGGTACCGTGTGCTTGACCTTCTACTTTTTACTGGTGGAATTTGTCATGACTCACTTTTTGCAGACCATTGCTGTAATTTATCAAAATCTTCTGGAAGTATGTAGTGGGTTTGAGTGATCCACTTGCCACTATGCCCCAACAGTTTCCCACTGTGTTGTATCTTCAGCAAATGTGGAAACAGTAGATTTCAGTCCATGGTCTTATTTCATGTATATATAACTATAAATAGATGTGGCCCAAGAACGGAACCCTGAGGAATGCCACGTCAAACAGTGCCATTCAGAAGTGTTTCCAGTTAAAAACAACTCTCTGTTTTCGACTGTCAACCAATGACTAGTCCAACCCTAAAGAGGCTACCACGTATTCCATGCATAGCTATATTTAGTAAGTAGTCGTTCGTGTGGGACGTTTTCAAAAGCTTTTGCAAAGTCTAGATATATTATCCTCTATATTGTGGTCTTTGGGCATAATTCGAGATTACTGTGTTGAAGTATACGAGTAAGTTAAGCACGCTAGAACGTTTCCGTCTGAAACCATGCTGGCTATCATTTTTATCAAACGGTTTACGTTCTAAATGATATTCGAGAGCATCACGGAGGATAGTGTCCATTATTGTTCCTAAATTGAAGTCAAACTTAGAGCGCGATAGTTATTTGGTTTCTTTGATTCACCTTGGTTGAATATGAAGTTAACGTTTTGCCCGAACTTCCATTCTCTTGGGACTGCTCCGAATATGATGGATTTCTTGAAAATACTTTCTAATGGAACAACAATCTCATTTTTCATTTCCTGGAAAATTCTTTTATGCCAACCGGCATCCCGGTGTGTTATATTACAACTTTGAGGGATGTTCTATACACCTTTTAATTTAGTGTCCTGTGTTAGATTTACCGTAGTGAGTAAGTTTAATCCCCAGAATTTTCACTAGTTTCAGTTTGGATTTCTCTTTGTTGTTTCGTTGACTAATACTGAGCTAAAATAATTGGGTAAGGATATTACACATTCCTTCATTTGAAATTATTCAAGTTGACCGTCAACAGATAATAGTGGACCAGTGTGATTCCTAACAACCTTTTTATCTCGTATGTAACTATAGAATTCTTTGGGATTCTCTTAGGATTGATCAGCGATGTTCATTTCGTATTGTCGTTTTTTTTTCCTTAGTGTCCTTTTTAAATCTCTCTGTAATATGATAGCACTCTAACTTTCTTAGTCATGAGATGCACCCCGAGCACTTATATTTCTTTATAAGCCTGTCTCTTTTTAGCAATACGTTTTTCAGTTTCGTCTTTCGAGCCACTTTGGGCGAGCCTGATTTGGGAACGTCTGTCCCTTAAAAGGAATGTAAGTTTGAATAATTTTAGTGAGCCATGGTTGGAAGAATTCCCACTATCTAAATCGACAGGTCTGTTCGTTTAATTTTGCACTCCCAATCCTGGAAGCTGAAGCTCCTGACGTAGTTCCTATGAACGGACGTTTACTGAAAATCGGGTATGAGAACGCTCAAGTATCTATTCCAAACTTGGTTTAGAAGTTTGAATCTAACTAAGTTGTGATCGCTATTTGCAAACAGATTCCACCGCACTTTCTACATCAGTTACACATGCATTTCGCGGCTAGTGAGCATAAGATCGAAAAGTTTTCCATATCTTGTGGCTTCTTTTACATGCTGAATTAAAAATTGTCACCAAGAGAATCAATCAAGCGACTACCTATATGGCCATGTTCAAGGGTCATCCAATCACATGTCAAGAAAATTGAAATCACCCATTAGCAATAAAATCCCCTTGCAGAAAACTAAAACAGTTCTTGAAAGAACAGTTTGTCGTCTGCTGAAAATAATGTCTTTGGCCTATATAATTACACCTATATTAATTTTTTGTATCCATGTTGTTGTGGGTTAACTCAAACCACAAACTATCATAACATCCTGTTTCACGTTCTCTAAAACACAAGCAGGAACATTGTTTTTAACGTAAAATAAATACCCAACCCCACCTTTTCGTGTGGTTTCTAATCCTGATGAAAGTATTTATATCCCGCAATATTAAATGCAGCTTCGAACTCTGTACCATTTAACCATGTCCAAGTTATTCCTATCATATCGAGATTTTCGCTTTTGACATAACCCTGTATTTTCTTGAAATGTGTTTCTAATACTACGAGCATTAAAGTACATGGTTTTAAGAAACTCCGATCGTGATGATGCTTTTTGACAACATTTTGATTTTCAATATCATGTCTTATATTTTCATTTTGTTTTTTATTTAGACCTTGCTCTATATTATTATTATTTGGTCCTTCAAAGAGCATTCAATGACCTCATTAACAGTTCGCCTATCATAATTAACTTTTCCCCCAGCAACGGACATCGGGTCGATCACGGTCATCCGATCTCTTTTGTACAATTTGTCCCTCCTAACTCAAACCGCGATTCACGCCGGCTTCCCGTCGTTCAGTGACATTATGTCCGGCATCCCTTTCTAAAATTATATTTTGTCCTCTCAGTGACAATTATATCCGTATCCGTGATACTTTTTCGCCTGCACTATTCTAACATCCCATCGTAATCTTGTGTCTGAGCCCACTGTCATTACATCCTATCAATGGATATGTTGGCCTTCAATTGACATTCTGTCCGGTATCGCCTTCCTTCAAAATTATATTTTGTCCTATCACTGACATTATAATATCACTAACGTGATAGTTTCTCCTACATTCATCATGAACAGCCTTTCGTGACATTTTGTGTTCGCCTCAATCATCTATTTCCCATCGTGATCGTTTGTCCTCCACAGTCATTACATCCACTTGTGTACATTTTGTCCTATGAACATTACATCCTAAATGTGACATTTTGTCCTCTAGCGACATTACAACCTATCATGATATTTGGGCCTACAGTGACATTCTGTCCGGTATCCGTCCCTAAAATTATATTTTGGCCTTCACTGACATTATAGTCTATCCGTTTATTTTCTCCTCCCCATTATCATTACTTCCTATCGAGATATTGTGGTTCTGCCACTATCATTACTATCCCATCGAAATCTGTTTGTCCTCCACTGTCAGTACATCCCAGTGCGACATTTTGTCCTATGACATTAAATCCTAATGGTGACATTTCGTCCTCTAGCGACATTATATCACGACAAATTATATTTTGTCCTATAACTGGCACATTGTTCTACATTAGATGCGATAACTCTACCCGGGTTTCCCAAGTACATTCTATTTCCCCTCTCCCTTTGGGCTGCTACCCTAAAAAAAAGAGCTAGCTTCATTACAAACTCCCACAAATGAGGTGTGTAAGAACAAGCTTTTGCCTCTGCGGGTAAGGTGGATCCCATCAGAAGTCGAACAAGTCATCGGCGCCTAGAAAAGAGATACCATAGCCATGAAAGTGGTATCCCAATGGTGTGGCACAACTGCGATTTAGCCTATCATTGATCCCTAATGCTCTACTGTTCCAGACACGAGCACTCCTCGTAGATCCATCGGGAGGATCCCACAGACGACGTGAACGCTCCCACTTACCTTCATCTCCTGAAGGAGTCCTTGTAAATCCGAACAAGCTCCTCTGATCTCACGCCTTACCTACAATCGTTACTTCCCGTATGAACAATCGTAAAACCGTGGTCTTTCCGTCCTTGCTCCCTGATGGACTGGGTACAATCGACGATCCCATCGGCCCGGTTGACATACAAGCTTGCAAACTCGCTTTGTCTCTCCGCTGCTGGATGGCGTCATAGCCTCGATCCATGGAGTCCCCCACCACCATGAACTCCTGGTTTTCAGCCACTTCAAGCCTCCAGTAGAGCAAAACGATTGGCTAGAGCCAGCGGTTGCGCCACTGGGCACACGTCTACCGAACGCGGGCTCGGACAAACGGGACCCCCACGGAGCGCCACTCCGCCTCATGGCATTGACAGTAGGTGAAGAAGTGGAACGCTCTTTTGGGTTGTGGGGAGGGTGCATTCTTCTCACGACGCGACGCTCCTGAGTAGACGAAGTTTCCTCCTCACACATCCTGAGACGGACCTCTAGGGTTCACACAAACCTTCACAAGCCAGTTCACTTCTCCCCTTCAGCTAGTACAAACGGCAACGAAAAAATACAAATCAACAACAACAAAAAAATCAAAGCGGTCTCTAATGAACTAAAGACGTGGAAGCTTACTCTGCTTACCTTATACTATTTCTCCTACCTTTGGAGTTCGGTAACAAAAAACTGGTTTGAAGTTTTAATAGAACACTGCACTTTAACTTATATCTGTAACTGTATAGCGCTATACGTATAAAATCAAAAAAACCAACACAACACAATCACTTAACTCTATTCGGATATATAAATCTCACAGGTATTCGCTAGCGGGTGTCTGTGCAAGTAATCCGAGGTCTCTAGCTGAGGCCACGAGCGGACTGAGCTGAGGTCACGAGCGGACCGAGCTGAGGTCTCTCCCTTCTCCTCCCTCTCTCTCCTCCACCGCATCTCTCTCTCTCTCTCTCTCTCTCTCTCTCGTGTCATTGTTGTGGGGTGTGCTGCCGAACGGACGCCTTGGTTGGAGCTCCTAAAAAACTAAGTCTAGCGTGTGATTAGCAAGTTCCCAACATTCAGCACTAGGCCGATGCCTACAAGAAGACGCAGTGAAGGGTGTAGTGTCATCCAAGTGTTGACAAATTCTCAAACTTTGTTAAAATTACGATCTGAAAATCGTGCACAGAGGGCTCGGGACCCCAACAAACAATTTTCTTCAAAACTGCGCAATCGCAGTACGAGGCGAGTGACGCAAGGACTGTCCTACCCAACCGGTTGACATCCCTAATTGTTGCCAACTTTTCCACCTACAACACCAGGCAGCACCATGAACTACTCTGGTCCGTCCACAGGGATGGATGTCGTGTCCGACCTTGCCCTTAGTGACGAGGAGGAACAGCTTTCACAGAACTGGCCTTATCTTCCGCACAGGGAACATCAGCACACCACACAGGGAGTGGGTGTCCTCTCACCCCCTATAATTCCGAGTTCTACCTCCTCTAAACCCCCTATAGGACCTTAGATCTAACGCCAGTAGTACCACAACATCACCTGTTGCCAAGACTCACAAGACAGACAAAGGCACTATGCAACCTGTAACCGCTGACAAACCTTTGCCCCGTCCCTTCGTCCTCCCCTTCTCACGGTACCCACTCCTCCTGCCCCCCATTCACTCCCGTCAGCTGCTCCAGCCTTGGCTCCCAGGGAGGACGATGTCAAGCTGAGTTTCCAAGAGATAACCCCTCCTGTGAAGTGAATCTCCGTTGGCTTACTGAAGTCAACCAAAGCCTTTCATCTCGATCGAGATTTGGCTGAAGTGAAGATGTCTTCTAATCACGTCACTGTATGCCTACGTATCGAGGCGTCGCAAGGACACTCATTACAGTGTTTCAAATGGTTGATTTTCATTCCATGCGATGTGTTATTCAGGATTCACTTGAGCGAACCCCCGTGAGTTCCCATTCTTACCTCGTTACTCGGTACCCTACTTCAATAGATACTTCCCTTGCCAAGACTCGACAAGGTGTGCACACTGCTCGAACGGTATCCACCAGGATGGGGAATCCTATAAACCGTATTGTCATCACCTGGAGTCTCCCTGAACCCCCACCACCTGGTTATTGAGTTTTCCCGTCGCCCCGTGCCTCCCTCCCTGTGAATGAACGCAGGATGACGGACGAGAAGCCTTCTGGTGCTACAGATGCTGGGGCATAGGCCACATCTCGCGCTAGTGATCTGCTTCGGGGCCAGATGTGCGTGGTGTGCTGCCAAACCACGATTACACGCTCACGCCCCGCCACAGTGTTCCTCCTGCTTCATCTACTCGCTAGCACTGCTGGAGATGCCCCACCAAATTCCTCGCCTCTACGACACCCTGACCCCTCACAGGGGGATGTGTGTTCGGTGCAATAGGCCTGGGGTTAACGTCTAGCACGGCTGTACCAAACGGTCACCGTAACACTGCAACAGGTCACAATCCCACCACCTCCGCCACCCCCCGCTCACTCATCTCCACGTCACACTGATTCAGCTGACATCATTGCTCTCCGGAAGTCAGTTGCCACCCTGGATTCCCGCTGCACTGCTCCTCACGGCTCGTTTTTGACACCATATTGCCCGTATATGAACAGTATCCCCAGCAAACTGTTTACTGCAACACTCCTGATCAAGTTTGGTTGAATCACATCAGGTTGTCTTCACCCACCAATCACTACTCTTACTGATAAACTTCTGACAACAAGTCACCTCCCACCTTGAAAAGATAACTAGTGGTGCAGCCTCTAAGTGTCTTGCCCTTGCCCAGTAATTCCACACGGTAGTGCCCTACCCCCACTTCTGCCACCCGCCACAGTAAGACTAAACTTCGCTAGTCACATTAATTTTCATACCATCTCCTGGAATGCCTTTGGTATTAAACACTCTTCTAAACTCACGACACTTAAAACCTATGTGAGCAACATCATCCACAAGTCATATTTATACAAGAGGCCTTTCCTGGTAATGCTCCACATGAGGAGGAGGCTCCGTTGCTCACAGGGTATTCCTCATATGTACACTATACCAGAAATGGCCTAATTAACCTTTCATTCAATCATCCCTGCCTCACCCGCTCGTTGGTTCCTCTGCGTCAACCTGATATGACCTTGCTCAGCTCATTTGAGAGTATTACTATTTTTCCGTATTGACTTCAGGGGGATGAATATAGTTTGTGCATTAATAATTAAATCAGTTAGATTGCTATACCTTTCATCCAACAGACAACTGACCTGTCTGTTGAGCCCCCACCTCCTCCAGTGACCCGACCCCTGGTTATGTATCAAGACCTAACCGGCGCCGACAAATTCCGAAACGTCCGAAACGTCCGTTAACGCAAGTCCGTATGACATTTCATAGTCAATTGCAAATAGGTTTTTATATCGTCAAGAGTGTGCTCTCTTGAAATATGTTACTTGGACGTTATTCGTACTTTTTATTTTTTCCAAAATAATATTAAATCATATTTCTTGATGATCGCGAGAGCCTAGACTATCTTCCCACTTTTACGTTACTCATTAGGTGCTCATTATTAGTTAAAACTAAGTCCAAAAGAAGTTAAAAGTCCCAAGTTTTTTACAGATAGACCGGATACGGAAGGAAAACTGTTAAGAGCAGTCATAATTTTTTACGAGAGTTATAGGGGCTTGTGTTAGGATGAGAAATGAAGAGATTGAGTGTGGATTTGGAGGTAAAGGTGGGACTATCGACAGGGATGTGTTATTGGCTGCGCTGGATGTAGCAATTAATATAAAGTGGACGGGGTGATGTGCGGACGGAGTAGTGAAGTGCAAGGGGAGCGCGGTAGCGCATGGGAGTGTGAGATGGGTATAAGAGGAAGAGCTAGAGTAGCAAAGGATGGAGTGTGGAGATAGCATGCGCAGTGGCTGTTTAGCTGAAGGCCGTGCATCAGTGAGCGTTCTATTTGGGTAGACGCTGAAGATGATCATCAGGCTGAGATGGGGACATATCACAGTAACATATAGAGAGATTGCGGAAGTCCGAACCACAAGAGTTGTGGAGGGTGTGGAAAAAAAGGTAGTTGGAGATAAATGTGGGTAAAAGTAAGGAGATGGAGATGTACAAGGGGAGAAAGTGGCAGCAGAGACTGGAAGTGATAATTAAGGGAAAGAGACTGGAGGAAGTGGAATAGTTTTAGATAATTGGGTGCGAATGTGGCGCAGAAAAGGGAAGCATTGGGGATGGAGGTGGAAATTTAGTTTGAAGAGTAGCGAGCAAAATGTCTCGGTGGAGGAAAAAAAATAACAGTAGACAGTTGGGAATGGATGCGAAGAGGAGATTTGTATAAAGGAGTGATTGTGGCCGATAGCACTGTTACGGGGCAGAAACATGGAACATAAGAGAGGAAGAGAGAAGGATTTTGGAAGGTGTTTTGAGATTAAATGCCTGAAGAAATATGATAGAAATTACTACTATTAGAGTAAAAAGGAGAAAGAAGAACAGGTGGGAAAGGAGTCTAGATAGTTAATGTAAGAGGATATTGGAGTTTGACACATGAAAAGAATGAGTGAAGAAAGAACTAGTAAAAGAATGGTGTAGAAGGCAGTAGTGGAAGGATTTGAACAGAGGGAGCGACCTCTAGACGAATGATGATGGTAAAAAGCGGCATTGAGGAAAGAGGGGAATAACGTGGAAGGAAGTACGTGATAGGAACAGAAAATAGTTGAAATGGAAAGGGTGTGAAGATGATGCTTATGCATGAGGGATGGTGGATGGGGTGAGGAGTATTTATGAAAAAGAAATTGACGCAATCTAACATTTTCTCCCGCTGTCTCATTTTACTACATGATGACGGAAGAGGGGACCCGAATTGACCATTGCATCCAAGGGGAGCAAGGCTTTACCCCTATCCCAACATTCCCCAACCATCCCCCCAGCTACACCCACACGCCCAAGCGACCGCGTAGTGAGAGCACACGGATGCCCACAACGCCCCCACCACACTACGGGTCTTATGCATGCATCCTCCCTTAGCCCCACGTACCCCCCAAAATATTACAACCCACACATCCCGACAACATCAACCCAACAGACACAATAATCAATATTCTAACCCTTAAACTACGCAACCCACAATATTCGTATACTGGACTAGCAATATTTGTACATACTGCAATATACCACCGTATTGCACAAGATACGCATATGTTTACATACTATGCAAATTTCATACACATATCATATTTTAATATATATCACATTATTTCACAACATATGGAAAAAACTTAGTCTGTTAGGTCTTCTGGTGAAGTGTAATATATCTCCCGGCAGATCAAATCCATGCGACTCCGACCTAAAAATGAATCTTTCGACATCTCCTAAATCTCCTACTATTTCAATATAATTATAACATCTATATGGTCTAATATTTCCTAGGTACGTAAACATATATACATTATTGCAATTTTATCATATATAGGGCCAATACACTCACAACGTTCCCAGCGTGTCTTTTCTCCTTCACTTCCAATCTTCAACTGAGCCGGACGGCGTCTGACGTCATAGCCTTTTGAAATCCTCGACTTGGTATGTATGTAAATACATTATCCATAAATTACCCATACATCAGAAGAAACTAAAGCAAATACTTTCTTGAATTTCTATGTAATAAATACAATGTAGATATCTACATATACGCAGATATGTTTATCTTCCGAAAAATTACAACTCATCGTTTATGCTCAGATCATCTCGAAAATAGATAATGATTGCCATTGTTCAATAATAAAAGAAACAGTTAAATAGTAAATAATAATAAATTTACATATAACTAATAATAAATGAGAATCAAACAGACAAATTATAACAAAAATATACATACATAAAATAAATGCGTTCCAATGATGCCTTTTCATAAATACATCGACTTAAGCGTTTTAGAATAAATATTTATATCATATATTCTTTACTATATTACTATAAGTAATATTCAAGCCAATGATATTAAACAAACTCGTCATCTTATATATATAAGCATTGAATATTGGTTGGCAATTAATCTATGGCGGGAAACTGCGTCTGAATATTTCAAACGGCTGTTTGTGAAGGCGGGAACATGAACGTACAATAACTGTATTCATTTCAGCATAAAAGCATATAAATATATATATATATATATATATATATATATATATATATATATATATATATATATATATATATATATATATAATTGTAACTATCTACAATGAAAAAAAATGCGTAAACGTACTCCGCATCATATTGCCATAAAAACGAAAATATAAAAAAAATCGTTCAAATATCGAAATCATTGATATGCTTTCGCTCAGATAAGTTTCAAATGTATATGCGTACATATCAATGTGCATGTGTGTATTTACCTAGTTGTATTTACCTAGTTGTATTTTACGGGAAGGGGAGCTATGCTCGTGAGGTCCCGTCTTCATTTCTCATTTTATCTAAACAATTTTTAAATTCATGTATTGTTTTTGCACACACCACTTTCTCATCTAACTTGTTCCAACTGTCTATTACTCTGTGAGGAAAGCTGTTCTTTTTCAAATCTCTTCTATAGCTGTCTTTTTTTATTTTCTTTCCGTGTCCTCTTGTATTTCTGTCATCCCATTTTATCAGATTCTCTCTATCAGTAATTTCTATGTGTGTGTGTGTGTGTGTGTGTGTGTGTGTGTGTGTGTGTGTGTGTGTGTGTGTGTGTGTGTGTGTGTGTGTTATGTACCATGGTCTTCGATCACGTATTGGACTTTTTTTTTTTATTATTATTCATTACGCAATAGCGTCCTACAGTGGGGGGAGGTTTTCATAATGAATGTAGGAAGGCAACTGGGATGGAGATGCTTACACACGTACACATACAGTTATATATACACACACACATACAATACATGAGTTTCAGGTAACATAATATAGAACACTGGGTATTGTACATTCATTCAAAAGGGAATAAGACTGAGTGTCACGGGTGAGTCGGAGTGAGTGTTTCCAAAACCGTTAGTTGGTGCTTGTGCGTGTGCTTGTGCGTGTGCCTGTGCGTGCGTTTGTGTGTGTGTGTGTGTGAGAGAGAGAGAGAGAGAGATTCACCATGGTCTCGGATGACGTATTGGACTCGTGATCGACAGCTATTTCCCTCCCGGAGGAGAGCTCATATATGACCGATCTATGGGTAATACTGTGACCTCACACGCACGCGCGCGCGCGCGCACACATACACACAAAGACTATGACGATGATCCTGCTGCTGCTGCTGCCGCCGCTGCTGCTGCCACTGCTGACGACGACGACGACGATGATGATGATGATATGATGATGATGATGATGATGCTACTGCTGCTGCTGCTGCTGCTGCTGCTGCTGCTGCTGCTGCTGCTGCTGCTGCTGCTGCTGATGATGATGATGATGATGATGATGATGATGACGACGACGACGACGATGATTTTTTTCTTTTGTTTTGTTTATTACGCAAGAGCGTCATATAGTCGGGGGGAGGTTTCTATAATGAATGATGATGATGATGATGATGGAATCTCGTCAGATTCTCATCAACCGTTGTGAGTTCGTTTGGATAGAAACGACTTCGGTTACAATATTTCGACTGCGGTTTGTGTGTGTTCCTGTGTGTGTGTGTGCGTGCGTGTGTGCGTGCGTGTGTGTGTGCGTGTGTGTGTGCGTGCGTGCGTGTGTGTGTGTGCGTGTGTGTCCGTTCGCTAGAAAAAAAAATATATCGTACGCATCTTACTTCGAAGGTTATATCGTCGACGAATGTCTTTGTCCCGCTAAATTAATATTTGTTTAGTATAAAACAAATTATCTTTTAATTATTATTGTTTTTATTTCTCTCCGTTCCACCATGTACTTTCCAACCGTTTTGTCAGTTACTCTGCGTTCGTGTGATTTCAAAAGACTTGGGTCGATATCGTTTTCTTGGAAGATTTTGCCTTTCTCAATATAAATTATTCGTTTTATGTGAAAATTCAATTAATCAATTGGATATAAT
>NC_134780.1:85986283-85991283 GCF_046742065.1 Oratosquilla oratoria | reverse complement strand
GACTTGTGATCGACAGCTATATCCCTCTATTTTGTAACCATTATTATCATTCTTATCATCATCATCATCATCATCTTTCGAGAAGGATATAGCTGTCCATCACAAGTCCAAGACGACGACGACGACGACGACGACGATGATGATGATGATGACGATGATGATAGTGATGATGATGATGAAGTATGGAATAGAGCTCAGACTCATATATGAGCAATCTATGGGTAATGCAGTGACCTTACATGCACACAGACCTACCAACTCCCCGACCACCAGAGTTTTAGTAACTCCCCGCAGCGCAGCGATATTGAAATTATTTCGCCCCTGGGCGGAATTCGAACCCGGACAGACGTAGTGGCAGCCGCTAACTCTACCACTTAACCACGAGTCGTGTGTGTGTGATTCACCTTGGTCTTTGGATCACGTGTTGGACTCGTGATCGACAGCTATTTCCCTCCAGGAAGAGAGCTCAGAACTCGTATGTCCGATCTATGGGTAATGCTATGACCTCACACGCACACGCACCCCCACGAGAGTTGGAGTAACGACTCACAGCGCAGCGATATTGAAATAATTTTGTGTATGTGTATGTATGTGTGTGTGTGATTCACATCATCATCATTATCATCATCGTCATCATCATCATCATCATCATCATCATCATCATCATCATCATCATCGTCATCATCATCATCACTTGAGACAGTGGTTCCTAACCGTTTCCACTACATGCCGTTGGTATATGGTGCCGGCGAAAGCAGGTAATTGGACAAATGCGTGGAGGTTTGTAGTTTTTGTTTTTCTTATTTATTCAGGTGTCTAAAATCGAATATGTACAGAACTATTTGGTATTGTAAATTGTGAACGAACTAAATATTTTTGTTATTAAAACAGTAGTGTTATTGTTGTTGTTGTTATTATCTATTTTCGGGGGCATTTTTTATTACTATAATTTAGCTTTATGATATTTGATTTCTTGTATTCATTTAGCAGTTGCTGTCTTTCTTGGCTGGGCCAGTTGCGTGACAACAGTAAAGTCGTCTGCAACGCCGACTGCGACTTTCCAATTGTTTGAAAAATTACGCTGTGGTCTTTAGAAACTTTTCTGTCGTCGATAACTCGCCCTCGTCTCTGTCCTTACTATTGATTATATTTACTTCATTTCTAGTAGAGCTAATAACTATTATTATTATTATTATTTTGTTATTCTTCAAAACGTAACAGAAATACCGTGGGCATCTTTCACAGTTATAAAAAATATGCGATGACTTTGCAGAATGTTGCGTCATGTTCGGATCGGCTACTTTCCTGTGTCAGTGAGCGTCTGAGCGATGCATTACGTTCAGTCTCAATGTATCGTTCGTGACGGATTTCGACTTCCATGACTCCGCCCACTTTATACGTCAGCCAATCAGCGTCTAAGGGGACTAAACGAGTTTGTCTCCGTTTTGTTGTGGCTGGCGTTCTTGTAAGATCGTCGCGCGGTTTTTTTTTTTTCTGTCTTGTTGGTGGGTACCCATATTTGATTATTTTCAGTCATTTTTATTGTTATCACAAAGAAATAACCCAATAAAAAGTGATCATTTAGGCAGCGAAGCAATATAATGATAGGTAGCTAGCGTGCAGTCAGTCGCGTGTTCCGGGAGATGGGCGGGCGGGCAGGTGGCCATTATTAATCAGTTAATATTTCTCGGAGGACAGTTTGGGCAGAAATGTAGAGGGAATTTTCCGTCCGCTGGAGGTAATATTTATATTGAAAAATTTCAGTGCAATTCTACCTGCATGCGCGCGCACACATGTCTCGGTGGTGCAGTTGGTAGAGTCCCAAACTGTCACTACGGCGGTCCGGGTTCGAATCCTGCACAGGGCTGAAAATAATTTCAGTATCGCTGCGCTTCGAGTCGTTACTCCAACTCGGGGGCGGGGAGTTGGGTGTGTGTGTGTGCGTGTAAGGTCAAAGCATTACCCATAGATCGGTCGTTCGAGCTCTGAGCTCTCTTCCGGGAGGAAAATAGCTGTCGATCACGAGTCCAACACGTGATCCAAATACCAAGGTGAATTACACACACACACACACACACACACATATATATATATATATATAATATATATATATATATATATATGCATATACATCTTAACCACATTAACTTTTTCCATTTTAATTCCCTGCAAATACGATCTCGAGACAAATAAGGAGCTCTACGAAAGCATATTCGGAGACAAATGTACAGTGACTTAACCCACTGCGCTATCAAGGGGGAAACAAATTGAGAACAATTTCTTATATGTATACTCGACTCACCCCCCGCCAATGTAGCGCATTCGGTAGTATATACACAAGTGGGATAGTTATATAAGTATATATATATATATATATATATATATATATATATATATATATATATATATATATATATATATATATATATATATAAGAAAGGTTTAAGTAGGCGACTGAATAGGTCTCCCATAGATGTATATGTTGAGGCATTAATCTACGCGTTCCTTTGGCCGTTGCATGACTTTATCTCGCAAATAGGGGAGGCGAAACTACAGCAATGCGCGTACAATTTGAACAATAGCGTAGGTTTGAATACATTTCTAGTCTTTTACGGCGCGCAAAATCGAAAACGTGTAACACGCGTACCTAGATGAATATTTACTCGTAATCCAAAAGGATCACGTGGTGGACTCGTGATTGACAACTGTTGCCCTCCCGGAAGAGAGCTCAAAATTCGTATATGGACCGATCTATAGGTAATGCTGTGAACATAAACGCACACACATATCTCTTTGCTCATGGAAGTTGGAGTACCGGCTCGCAGTACAGCTATGCTAAAATTATTTCAGCCCTTGGCGAGAATCGAACTGGGACCGCTGGATTAGCGGTTACGAACGGTACCACTGCGCCATCAAGCCGTGTGATTTACCTAATTGTAGTGTACAACGTGAGAGGAGCAACGCTCGCGGGATCCCGTCCATCTGCTACTCACCCCTTTATTCTATCTCGCCTCGAATTTGTATAATTCAGACTTAGTCTATATCCATGATTTCTAATTATCCTATTTAGATTGACATACATATGTCGCCTCGTTGTGCAGTCGACTCGTTGTTGCCACTTCCCTGTCGTTTGATTGTTTTTTGTTATCTTAGTCTATCGTATTGTTATTATGAAGCTATTTACTTTATTTTTAATTATTTATATATGTAATGTGTTTATTTTTTCTCGTAGAGGATTTCTGTATGTATGTAACAACGTTATCCCCACCAGGATATTATTTTCTTACAAAGAAAAAAAAATGTCGACACTATGAAGACAATAATTTTAAGGGTTATTTGATTTTTAGAATAATGAAATTGAAAGGTACGTATATCCAGCTCATCATTAAAAGAGTCATTTCATTAGTATATCAGGTCTTGGATCACGTGCTGGACTCGTGATCGGCAGTTGTAACCTTTAATCTGATCTGTGATGTCAGACTTGTTGCAGTCGACCAACATTTAAGTTTGGCCGATTTATGATTTCTTTATCGGCTGTGTAACTTTTTAGTTGCCCGATGTTGTTCAATTATCTATTTATGCATTTATTTATCGGTTGTCATTTAAGTTGTCATGTACTGATGGATGATATGTGTGTGACGTCACTGTTCTCAGTTCAAACGTACATTTCGAAAGATCGAAGCAATTGTTTAAGCATTGAAGAGCCAACGGTCGCGGAAGGGAGGGAGCGGTAGGGAGGATGAGGAAGGGAACTTTGCCACAAGTATTGGTGTCTACGATGTGACTTTTATTTGATTTATTTGTTGACGTGTTTATTTATCTTATTCACTTATTTATTCTATTCATTTGTTTATTGGTGCATGTTTCTTTTGCGGATTCACAGACAAGCGACGCCGATTTGATATTGGCGCATTTGATCTAATCTGATGACTGATAGATTGCTATCGATTTTCTGTGAATTTTTTTGTCAGGTACTTGACTAAACCATTACTCAGTCATCTAGATTCTTATGTGTATATATATATATATATATATATATATATATATAGTTACGACTACAGGCTCGTCGTAGTGAAGATTTCATTCAGACGCACATGCGCAAATATTCTCTGCCTTCGGACGTCGTAAGACGTTGGTGTGGCAAAAAGGTGCCTACGTGCGATCTGGGGAAAAAAAATTACATGTGAACTAATACTTTGGCAACGGCGTCCCTAACCTACATTTACGTACGTATAGATTTTCATATAAAAACTATTAAGTTTCTGCTTATCTAAGATTGACAAGGTAACTTTATCAAATATTATTATCTATTCATTGATGTAAAGAATATCCGTGTATGTACTAGGAAGTATTCCTAAACACTCTTGTTAATCGTCGCGTCTAGCGACACTTGGCATCTCTCCGGATCTATTTTTATTGCGGTGGTGGTTGAGACGAGGAGTATGATCAAGTTATCGTCTTCGTTTATTTGTGCATAAATTTTCATATTATATATATATATATATATATATATATATATATATATATATATATATATATATATATAATTGCAACTATCTACAATGAAAAAAATGTGAAAACCTACTGCGCATCATATTCCCATAAAAACGAAAAATAAGAAAAAATCGTTCAAATATCGAAATCATTGATATGCTTTCGCTCAGATACGTTTGAAATGTATGAGTACAGTACCAACGGCCAGTTTGCATTTCACAGGATATATCTCCTAACATGTGTAATAAAATAATGCATATCATGAGAAATATTTTTACCAAATGTTCTGTTTACAATAGAAAACATATATATACACATAGTACGTTCGATTATTTGGATATGTATGCGTGTAATATATATATATATATATATATATATATATATATATATATATATATATATATATATATATATATATATATATATATATATATATAAATATACTTTTATATTAGTATAATTTCGTTATTAAGATTATTGAAGTGGTTTTTCAATTTCATACACAA
>NC_134780.1:85973783-85976283 GCF_046742065.1 Oratosquilla oratoria | reverse complement strand
TTGGTATATTTTGGCGGCGACTGCGTGTGTGTGTGTGTGTGTGTGTGTGTGTGTGTGTGTGTGTGAGAGAGAGAGAGAGAGAGAGAGAGAGAGAGTGTGTGTGTGTCTGTGTGCGTGTGTGCGTGTGTGTGTGTGTGCGTGTATACGTGCGTGTGCGTTCGTGTGTGTGTGTGTCTGTGTGATTGACCATGGTCTTTGATCACGTGTTGGACTAGTGAGTGACAGCTATTTCCCTCTTGGAAGAGAGCTCAGAGTTCATATATAACAAATCTATTAGTAGTGCTATGACCTTACACGCACACACATCTTTGACAGAAAATCAAAGTATTAAGATTATGTGTTCCTGAGCCTAATATAAGAGGAACTTGGTAAAAAAAAACCATTATGAAAATGACCTACATATGTCAATTCACTTCACACCAAACCTATAAAACCTCAATTGTACAAAAAAAAAAATAAATAAATAAATAAATAAATAAATAAATAAAATTGTCCTGACTAAATGAAAATGGGTGATTTTGGAAATGCATTTTTATGTATAATGTGTAAAAATGATGCATGTCATTATTTTTCTTTTATGAAATTGTGTTTCTATGTGAAAAATATATTCTTTGTATGAAATGATGTAGTAGTACATACATGAACGGAAGTGGAGTGTGAGGAGGGAGAGAGAGGGGGAGGGAGGTGCGCAGGGTGCCTCTCTCTGTATGCACTGGGGGGGAGAGGAGGTAGTAACCGGATGTGGATTGTGTGTGTGTGTGTGAGAGGGAGGGAGAGGGGAAGGCAGTCAGTATGTAATGGCAGCACTCAGATAGATGAACCTTGTGGCATTCAATAAATGTCTCTTGCGACGCCAAAACTATACTATGATGATAGCAAGATCTAAGAATATAAGGTCTAATCACTTCCGACCGAATTTCGAGGGAGTTGGCGCAGCGGGCCCGTGAACGTCACCTGGCTGCTCAAAGTGGGGTTAGCGGGTCCTATAGCTGTCAGTTGAAGCTGGTCCGTCGTTCGAAAATGACGTCGCCTTCGCTCGCACTGCTCCACGCAATTAGTTATATTCTGACAAATATTATATACAATATATATATAAACATATATAAAATATTATAGTTCCTGTCTATATATATGAATATATGATATATAATATATATATATAAAATATTATAGTTCCTGTCTTCCTTGGCGTTTCACAGTTTTCTTTAGTGTATCACAAAGAGAAAATGGACTCATCCAAATGACGTCAAAAGCTGCGCAGAAGTATGTAAACGGTTTGACCTGTATATTTAGACCTTGGATGATAGTAGCCTATGGTGGTGAGGCGAGGAGGAGCACTGTGCCACCTTGGCACTCACTCACTCTCTCTAGCTAGAACCCTCATCCACAGTCACGATGGTTAGATTACTTTCATTTATTGTCTCCACCGTATCATCACAACCACGTTGAAACACATCAGAGTTAGTTTACAAGCTGTGCTAACTCATCTTCGGTGTAGTATATAGTACGTTTCATTTTTAGTTACGACAACCTAAAATGAAATTGAAAAAACTGCATAATGACAATTCCTTCTCTATTATAGAGTTGTGTATACAATTATAGTGTGTTTTTTTTATACCTAAACAATACACAATTTTTGTTTCTAAACTACCATGTGCAGAAATATAATGATGAGACTTTCCCCATCCGATGTCAACAATCGTAACGTAAAAGGAAGAGGTGTGCCAATTGGATACACACTACCTTAGCGGGGCTATATTATATATGCAGATGGGGAAAAACATCATTAATTAACCACTGAAGAGCCAACGGTCGCAGGAGGGAGGGAGGGAGGGAGGGAGGGAGCGGTAGGGAGGATGGGGAGGGAGGGGCTTTGCCACAAGTATTGGTGTCTACGATGTGACTTTCATTTTATTTATTTGTTGACGTATTTATTTATTTTATTCATTTATTTATGCTTTTCATTCATTTATCTATTTCATCCATTTGTTTATTGGTGCATGTTTCTTTTGCGGATTCACCGACAAGCGACGCCGATTTGATATAGGCGAATTTGATCTAATCTGATGACTGATAGATTGCTTTCGATTTTCTATGAATTTTTTATGTCAGATACTTGATTTAACCATTCCTCAGTCACCTAGATTCTTATGTGTACACACACACACATATATATATATATATATATATACATACATATTATATATATGTTATATATATATATATATATATATATATATATATATATATGTATATGTTTTGTAGGATATCCGTTTATGTACTCGTTCAGGAAGAGCTAAAACGACGTCGATACAACATACACACACACACGCGCGCGCGTACACACAGGCACAAACATACGCACACACACGCGCGCGCGTACACACACACACGCGCGCGCGTACACACACACACGTACACACACACATACTTACACCGCCAACTGTCATGGGGGGTAGCTGACGGTGGAAAGAGCCACCCGAACACTCCAAACACTCCA
>NC_134780.1:85956283-85968783 GCF_046742065.1 Oratosquilla oratoria | reverse complement strand
TCAGTCACCTAGATTCTTATGTGTACACACACATATATATATATACATACATATTATATATATGTTATATATATATATATATATATATATATGTATATGTTTTGTAGGATATCCGTTTATGTACTCGTTCAGGAAGAGCTAAAACGACGTCGATACAACATACACACACACACACACACACACACACACACACACACACACACACACACACACACACACACACACACACACACACACACACACACACACCCGGTGGCGGATTGGTAAGGCACTGGCCTAACAAGCCGGAGAACCGGGGTTCGATTCCCCGGCCGGGCGGAGACAAGTTGGGTTTGTCTCCTTTCACGTGTAGCCCCTGTTCACCTAGCAGCGAGTAGGTACGGGACGTTAGTCAAGGAGTTGTGACCTTGCATTCCCGGTGTGTGGAGTGTGAGTGGTCTCAGACCTACCCAGAGATCTGCTAATAATGAGCTCTGAGCTCACTGCCGTAGGGTGGTGTCTGGCTGTCTCGAAAAGAGGCTGCAGCAGATCCGAGGTGAATACACACACACAGGCACAAACATACGCACACACACGCGCGCGCGTACACACACACACGTACACACACACATACTTACACCGCCAACTGTCATGGGGGGTAGCTGACGGTGGAAAGAGCCACCCGAACACTCCAAACACTCCAAACACTCCAAACACGCCCGAACACTCCAAAATCGACGACTTGTAAGTCCCAATTACATATAAACTTACAAGTTGTTTGAATAATTTGTGCCCCACATTTAGTTCATGGTTATAAACTGGACAAATTTAGATTTAAGAAGGAGGAGGAAGAAGAAGAAGATAGGGAGGGAGGGAGGGAGGGAGGGAGGACAAGGAATAAGGACGGGATTGAGTGAGGAATGGAGGGAGGGAGGGAGGAAAGGAGGAGGAGGAGGAGGAGGAAGGAGAGTAAGAGGGAGGGGAGGAGGAAGAAGAGCGGGCGGGAGGGAGGGAGGGAGGAAGGAAGGAAGGGAGAGAAGAAGGAAGAGGAGGGGGAGAGAGGAGGATAAGGAGTCTGGGAGGGAGGGAAGGAGGAAGAGGAAGAAGAAGGGAGGGAGGGAAGGAAGGAAGGAAGGAAGGAGGAGGTGAAAGGGCGGGCGGGAGAGAGGGAGGAGGAGAGGAAGGAGGAGGAGGAAGAGCTGGGAGAGGGAGAGAGAAGGAGGAGGAGGAAAGGGGGAGGGAAGATCATAATGATGATGATGAGGAGGAGGAGGAGGAGTGAGTGGAAGAAGTGAGGGAGGAGGAGGAGGAGGGAGTGGAAGAAGTGAGGGAGGAGGAGATGGAGTGGGAGGGAGGGAGGGAGGGAGGGGAGAGAGGTACGAGGGAGGGAGGGGGAGAAGGGGCGGGAGGGGGGGACGAAGAGGAGGGAGAGGAGGAGGAAGGAGGGGAGAAGAGGAGGAAGAAGAGAATTAGCGGGAGGGAGGAAAGGAATAAGAAAGGAGGAAGGAGAGGAAGAAGAGAGGGAGGAGGAGGAGGGAGGGAGGGAAGGAGGACGGAGAGGTAGGGGGAGACGGGACGAGAGGGAGGGGAGGAGGAGAAGGAAGAGGATGATGGGCAGGAGGGAGAAGGAGGGAGGGAGGGAGGGAGGAAGAATGAAAGGAAGGAGGGAGGAGGAGGAGGAGGAGGAGGAGGAGGAGGAGGACGGAGAGGAAGAGGGGTGGGAGGGAGAAGGGGCGTGATAACGTACAGAACGCAACGCGCCCGTCCATCTTTTCATTTTGTTTATTTTCCATTCTTCTTCTATCATACTTGATCTTAACTTTGCATTCACACATGCAGAGCAATGTAGATAGTGGTCTGGTGGGCCAGGGTGGAGGAGGAGGAGGAGGAGGAGGAGGAGGAGAGTGGAGCGATGGTCGAGCTAAATATAGAAATTTTCTTCAGATAGATATAATAATATTTTGTTATTATTGGGGCTGCACCTCGTAATAACATACGACCAACATAAAAACTCACTTGAATGAAAAGTGTGAGAGGAAGTTGTATATTTAATCCTCTAAAGCCATAGCAGCTAATTTCATTTTCTTTGAAGCACTGACGGCATATACGTTTTCTTTAAATCTAAGTATAAGTGCATTTTTATTTTGTCATTATATGTATCTCCGTTGTTGGCTACTGTCAACAATAACTAGTCAATAGTCGTCACACACACACACACACACACACACACACACACACACACACACACACACACACACACACACACACACACACACACACACACACACACACACACACACACCTCGTAGCGCAGTGGTTAGTTCCCGGCTGCCACTACGGAGGTCCGGGTTCGAATCCCGCCCAGGGCTGAAATAATTTCAGTATCGCTGCGCTGTGAGTTGTTACTCAAACTCCGTGGGCGGGGAGTTGGGAACGTGTGTGTGCGTTGAAGGTCACAGCATTACCCATAGATCAGTCATGAGCTCAGAGCTCTCTTTCAGGAGGGAAATAGCTGTCGATCACGAGTCCAACACGTGATCCAAAGACCAAGGTGAATCACACGGTTGGTATATGGTGCGGGCGAATGCAGGTTTGGACAAATGCGTAGAGGTTTGTAGTATTTTTTTTTTCTTTTTTTTATTCAGGTGTCTAATATCGAATATGTACAGAACTATGGTATTGTAAATTGTGAACAAACTAAATGTTTTTGTCATTAAAACAGTAGTGCTGCTGTTGTTATTATTATTTATTTTTCGGGGGAATTTTTAATTGCTATAATTTAGTTTTATAATATTTGATTTCTTGTATTCATTTAGCAGTTGCTGCCTTTATTGGCTAGGCCACTTGCGTGGCAACAGTGAAGTCGTCTGCAACGCCGACTGCGACTTTCCAATTGTTTGAGAAAGTACACTGTGGTCTTTAGAAACTTTTCTGTCGTCGATAACTCGCCCTCGTCTCTGTCCTTACTATTGATTATATTTACTTCATTTCTAGTAGAGCTAATAATTATTATTATTATTATTATTTTGTTATTCTTCAAAACGTGACAAAAATAGCGTGGGCATCTTTCACAGAGTTATAAAAAATATGCGATGACTTTGCAGAATGTTGCGTCACGTTCGGGTCAGTGAGCGTCTGAGCGATGCATTACGTTCAGTCTCAATGTATCGTTCATGACGGATTTCGACTTCCATGACTCCGCCCACTTTATACGTCAGCCAATCAGCGTCTAAGGGGACTAAACGAGTTTGTCTCCGTTTTGTTGTGGCTGGCGTTCTTGTAAGATCGTCGCGCGTTTTTTTTTTTTTTTCTGTCTTTTTGGTGGGTACCCATATTTGATTATTTTCTGTCAATATTATTGTTATCACAAAGAAATAACCCAATAAAAAGTGATCATTTAGGCAGCGAAGCAATATAATGATAGGTAGCTAGCGTGCAGTCAGTCGCGTGTTCCGGGAGATGGGCGGGCGGGCAGGTGGCCAGTATTAATCAGTTAATATTTCTCGGAGGATAGTTTGGGCGGGAGATGTAGAGGGAATTTTCCGTCCGCTGGAGGTGATTTTTATATTGAAATTTTCAGTGCAATTCCACCTGCATGCGCACGCACACATGACTCGGTGGTGGAGTTGGTAGAGTCCCAAAATGTCACTACGGCGGTGCGGGTTCGAATCCTGCACAGGGCTGAAAATAATTTCAGTATCGCTGCGCTTCGAGTCGTTACTCCAACTCGTGGGCGGGGAGTTGGGTGTGTGTGTGTGCGTGTAAGGTCAAAGCATTACCCATAGATCGGTCGTTCGAGCTCTGAGCTCTCTTCCGGGAGGAAAATAGCTGTCGATCACGAGTCCAACACGTGATCCAAATACCAAGGTGAATCACACACACACACACACACACACACACACACACACACACACACACACACACACACACACACACACACACACACACACACACACACACTTATATATATATATATATATATATATATATATATATATATATATATATATATGTATATACATCTTAACCACATTAATTTTTTCAATTTTAATTCCCTGCAAATACGATCTCGAGACAAATAAGGAGCTCTACGAAAGCATATTTGGAGACAAATGTACAGTGACTTAACCCACTGCGCTATCAAGAGGGAAACAAATTGAGAACAATTTCTTCTATACTCAACTCAACCCCGCCACGATAGCGCATTCGGTAGTATGTACACAAGTGGGATAGTTATATAAGTATGTAATATATATATATATATATATATATATATATATAAGAAAGGTTTAAGTAGGCGACTGAATAGATCTCCCATAGATATATATGTTGAGGCAATAATATAATCAATCTACGCGTTCTTTTGGCCGTTGCATGACATTATCTCGCAAATAGATAATGGAGTTGACTCCCCGTAGAGTTTGATGACAAACCATGTCAGTGGGAGGCGAAACTGCAGCAACGTGTGTGCGTACAATTTGAAAAATAGCGTAGGTTTGTATACATTTCTAGTCTTTTACGGCGCGCAAAATCGAAAACGTGTAAGACGCGTATCTAGACGAATATTTACTCGTAATCCAAAAGGATCACGTGTTGGACTCGTGATTGACAGCTGTTGCCCCCCAGGAAGAGAGCTCAAAACTCGTATATGGACCGATCTATGGGTAATGCTGTGAACATAAACGCACACACAAATCTCTTTGCTCATGAGAGTTGGAGTACCGGCTCGCAGTGCAGCTATACTGAAATGATTTCAGCCCTGGGCGAGAATCGAACTGGGACCGCTGGATTAGCGGTTACGAACGGTACCACTGCGCCATCAAGCCGTGTGAGTTTACCTAATTGTAGTGTACAACGTGAGAGGAGCAACGCTCGCGGGATCCCGTCCGTCTGCTACTCATCCCTTTATTCTATCTCGTCTCGAATTTGTATAATTCAGACTTAGTCTTTATCCTTGATTTCCAATTATCCCATTTAGATTGACATATATATGCCAAAGTTTTTTTTTTTTTTTTTTTTTTTTTTTTTTTTTTTTTTTTTTTTTTTTTTTTTTTTTTTTTTCTTTTTTTTTTTACGTTGGTCATTTGACGAGCTCCGAGTAGACGCTAACGACTTCCTGAACACGCTCGTAATGAGCTTGGAATCTCCCAATCGAACGAACTGCCATTAGATGTGGGCTCCTCTCGCTCCCCAATTAACTCTGCGCATTTTGAGGGCCGGCCGACGTGCTGGCTGCCGTTGAGTTTGTGATTATTCGCAACATAAAAATCCTCCAATTTTACGCTTTGTTTATCCTTCTTCTGTTTTTTTTTTTTTTTTCTATTTTCCCCGGGCCCGGCACAGATTTTCGCATATATTATGAGCATCATTAAACGAGAAGAGTGACAATTTGCGCCGGGAAATAACTTTTGTCCTAATGTAGCGCTCTGCGACAGCTTACTTGTGGTGATGGGCAGGCTCGGTAGTGTGAGTATTATTTGGATGGCGCTCGCAGCGTTGGGCGTATTGGAAAAGCCTTTGCCGCTTATTTCGATGCAGGGAAAGGCTTCTCCCACATAAAAGCCTCAGTCTCCTCCGCCTGCAGGAAGAGCAATTACATCTAAATGAAGGAACTAAGGACGCGAGGGCTATTGTCAAAATACTGGACAGATCATAATACTGGAAGAATTCTTTGCGAGCGATATAGGCGACGTGTGCGTTCGTTTGTAAACGAAAATAACACCGTTAGGAAGTTTTCTAAAACACAAGACTCGAAGAAGTTACTTCTGAAGCGTCGAGCTCATTTCGTGAAAATGTTACTTAATCACCCGCGTTTCTAGCGTCGATCAACCGAATCTTCGGCTTTAAATTTACGGTGCAAGGAAAGCCATAGCTTGTAAACAGGAGACTTAACGAGCATCGAAATGCGCAACGAAGCGAGATTAGAGATCATAGCTGCCATCACAAGTGAAACGAAAAGAGAAAAAAATTAAATGAAGTGGACAAATTATTTCTCTGCCGTTCCAGAGGTATTCACATATTACGAATCGTATTATTTTCATTAGTGAATAACGCGCGGGCTTTATACACTACCAACTCCCCAGTGGTGGCGGTGGCAGCGGTGTTTGGGGGCTGAGGAGGGGGCTGGGAGGGGGCTGGGGGGTGGGGGAGGAGGGGGACGCCGACTCGTACAGAAACACATATTCGTCTAATTAACTCACTTGCACGTAGAGTACCAGACAAGCTCCGGTTCCACGAAATTGTGGAAATAGTTACTACGCGGCAGAGATTCGACTATTAGAAGGGAGTTGCCTACTACATCCTTTTTTGGTGATCTTTAAATTTGGAGCAAAAAATCGAAACATTTCTATATTGAAATCCAAATGAACGCTACACCAGCTTCACTACACTCCCACCGCCACCACCACCACACGATCTATTCATTGTGTACCATAATGTCTCTTACTGTATTGAACTTCCGCCGTGTTCATTAAGTAGCCTGATTAGAAAATTAATCAGATTGATACTGATACTGTTCATTTAGCCCCTTTCATTATTAAGACACACACACACACACACACACACACACACACACACACACACACACACACACACACACACACACACACACACACACACACACACACACACACATACACACACACACACACACACACACACACACACACACACACACACACACACACACACACACACACACACACACACACACACACACACACACACACACACACACACACACACACACACACACACACACACACACACACACACACACAGACAAACAGACACAAACACACACACACACACACACACACACACACACACACACACACACACACACACACACACACACACACACACACACACACACACACACACACACACACGATTCGTGGCGCAGTGGTTAGAGTTCCCGACTGCCACTACGGATGTCCGGGTTCGATTCCCACCCAGGCGTGGAATAATTTCAGTATCACTACGCTGCGAGTCGTTACTCCAACTCTCGTTGGCGGGGAGTTGTGTGTGTGTGTGTGTGTGTGTGTGTGTGTGTGTGTGTGTGTGTGTGTGTGTGTGTGTGTGTGTGTGTGTGTGTGTGTGTGTGTGTGTGTGTGTGTGTGTGTGTGTGTGTGTGTGTGTGTGTGTGTGTGTGTGTGTGTGTGTGTGTGTGTGTGTGTGTGTGTGTGTGTGTGTGTGTGTGTGTGTGTGTAAGGTCACAACATTACCCATAGATCAGTCATATATGAGCTCTGAGCTCTCTTCCGGAAGGGAAATAGCTGTCGATTATGAGTCCAACACGTGATCCAAGACCATGGTCAATCACACACACATATTTTGTTCTTTTCAACGCCGGACAATTTCATTCAGCTTTGAGCTGAGCCACGTTATGAAATACCTGAGAAAATGATCACGATCCCCCAACAAAATATAGAATAAACCTCTGGAGGGAGAGAGAGAGAGAGAGAGACGCTTAGAAACTACAGCAGATGTCTGTGTTAATTAGATTAGTGCAAGAGGAGAATGAAGATAATAATGATAGGGATAACAGTTATAATTATTATTAATATTCTTTTTCTTCTTCTTCATCTTACTAACATTTATTGTTATCATTATCATTATTATTATCATTGTTATTATTATTGTTATTATTATTATCATTATTATTATTATTATTATTATTATTATTATTATTATTATTATTATTATTATTATTATTATTATTATTATTATTATTATTATTATTATTATTATTATTATTATTATTATTATTATTATTATTATTATTATTATTATTATTATTATTATTATTATTATTATTATTATTATTTTTTATCATTTGACAATGTTTGAAATAGACTCAACCACTGGGATTCGAACCCTTGCCTAGGCGGCTTATTATTATTATTATTATTACTGACCATGCTATTATTATTAAAACGAAACGACTTTTTATTATTATTAACCAAGTCATTTCGTTTTAAGGGTCGTATAGCATGGTCATTATTAAGGCATTATTATTATACGTAAGCGCCTAGGCATTATTCGAATCCCAGTGGTTATCTATTTATATTATTATTATTATTATTATTATTATCATTATTATTATTATTATCATTATCATTATCATTATCATTATCATTATTATTATTATTATTATTATTATTATTATTATTATTATTATCATTATTATTATTATTATTATTATTATTATTATTATTATTATTATTATTATTATTATTATTATTATTATTATTATTATTATTATTATTATTATTATCATTATTATTATTATCATTATTATTATTATTATTATTATTATTATTATTATTATTATTATTATTATTATTATTATTATTATTATTATTATTATTATTATTATTATTATTATTATCATTATTATCATTATTATTATCATCGTCGTCGTCGTCGACAAGTACTTGAAGCTCCTTTATTTGGCAAGTAGCATAGTATTGACACTACTGGAAGTGATGCAGTCCAGGATCTTAGCACTGTACTTACCACGACAGAGAGGCAAAACTTGTCTGGTGGATGTGATCTCAAGTCACCTATTGTCGCCGGCGACAATTCGCCATCGATTTTATCTCAATCGCACCGTCGCGTAGTTGAGATGTAGTTTAGTAGGAAGTGGTGGATACGTGTATGGTAGGGATAGTTTTCCTAAACTATTGGACTATTGGTGTGTAACGTTGAAAGGTGTAGTACGAGTATAAGATGATCTACACGCCTAACCGGCCACGCGTCTTCCCCTCCAGCGGCGATAGGGGAAACGAGAGCCGGTAGGAGGGAAAATCACCGAGGGTGGGTTGAGGGAGAGGGCTGTGGGTGAGGTTTTGAGAACCTATAGGGAAGTAGAGGGGACGGAGGGTATAGAGAGAGCTGAGTAAGGGAAACGGGGGTGTGAGGATTTGTATGCGGACTTGTATTGAACTGTTGCCAAATAAACATATGGTTTTGGGCCTGGAGACCCACAGGGACCTGTAACATATGAGTGTGTTACTTGGGCTAGGTGACGTAGGGAGAGAGTGACGCGCAGTTTCGTTTGTATACTTTATTCTGGTGAAGGTACTACGTGTGTCAGAGGCAGACGGAGCGTTGTGGTCCCCGAAGTGGTGGAAGACCGACCGCGAAGGCCTAATGACGCGTAACAAGTTGAGTACAGAGAAGAACTAACTGGCCTGCCCACTCTGGGTAGGCAGTATATATACGCGGGACTGACCCGACGCCATGACACGACTTGACCTAACGCGGTGACTGTCTCCGGCTTTTCTGACCAATGTCAATACCAAGTCCCGACCGCATACCTGTGGGGTATGCTTGTGGGGTACATGTACACCACGGACCAATGTGTCAAGTACCTACACAGGTTTCGTTTTCTACTGGCGCCACATGATTATACTGAGTTCAAGGGACGTGGGGAGGGAGTCACTATGAATTTTTGTTTGGTGAAGACCACTTTTCTTGAACCTGATTCTGATCCTTGGTTGAATAAAATCGCGTGACGGCACAAGCATACCTAAGATTCGTTGACGTACTCCATAACTGCTCCTCTGGCCGGCTCCAAATGAACTTTAATCTAATGAAGGAAGAGGGAGGGAAGGGAAGAGCAGAAGACTGGTTAGAATGGAGCCATGCATAGGTCAGACCCTATATACTGTATATATATACACAAAAGAGAGAGGGCAAGAGAGAGAGAGAGAGAGAGAGAGAGAGAGAAGAGAGAACCCTCTCAATCCCGGTAGTTTCCCTCAGCTGAAAGAAATCGCTTGGCGACAGACAATAAGAAACTCCCAATTCTTAAATAAAAAAGTTACTAACCTTCAGAAGATCGCAGTTCAATACCATTCATTTATTCATTCGTTTATATGTTTATCTATCTACTTGTTAATTCATATAGCTGTCTATTTAGCTAGTTGTTTATTTTCTATCTATTTATCTACATGTTTATTCATTTATTCATTTGTTTATTTATTTATTTATCTATTTACTTGTTTATTAATTTTTCATCTATTAATTAATTTGTTTGTTTATGTATTTATTTATTTGTTTATTTATATATTCATTTATTTAGTTATCTATTTATTTAAGTACTTATTTACATTTTCGTAATTGATTAATTAATTCATATATTCAATTACTTATCTACTTACTTATTTATCTATCTACTTGTTTACAAATCTATTCATTTTTTTTTTTTTTTTTACTAAATGGAGGATGGAGACAGGAGTCACGTGACCATCCCTAACCCCCGTCCAGACCTCCCTCCTCCCCCTAACCCCCCGTCCCCCTCCCCCGTCCCCCTCCCCCTACCCCCCGTCCCCCTCCCCCCGTCCCCCTCCTCCCTCCATCTCTTCACCAAATCCTCCTCGCATCTGTGGGCCAATCAAAGCCAAACCCGACCGTAATTACCCCCAATGTCCGGAGATCCCATCACATCACATCACATCACATCCCATCCCATCACATCACAGATCTCCTCCCGGATGATCCTGTCAACAGGCAGTGGCAGGGATCAAGGATCGGGATCAAGGTCTTCCGGGTAAGGAGTACACCAGTACTCGCCCAGACACCGTAGCGGCTCCGGTAGCATCAGGGTACACTCATAGTACACGTATATCGTGTAAGTACAATGTGCGTGCGTGTGCATGTACATGTGTGTGAGTCCGTGTGTGTGTGTGTGTGTGTGTGTGTGTGTGTGTGTGTGTGTGTGTGTGTGTGTGTGTGTGTGTGTGTGTGTGTGTGTGTGTGTGTGTGTGCGTGCGTGTGTACGTGTGTGTGTGGGGGGAAAGGAGCTACCCTCATAGCATTTTCTCTTTTATTGTCCAATTATCGTGCATAGTGAATGTGTGTGTGTGTGAGTGTATTTGTTCGTTTGTATGCGTATGTCTGTGTATGCGCGCGCGCGCGCCTGTGCACGGGTGTGAAAATACGTACTCATGTCATTTCCAGCTGTTTTTGAAAATGAATTGATAATTACATCGCCGAGGGGCGATCTAATGGTGAATACCGCCGCCTACCATTTGATAATGAAAAAAAAGAAAAGAAAAGAAAAAAATATTTGATGAAGCTGTCACTAAACAAATTACGGATTAACAGATGAATCTCAGCAAGTTGACGGACTTGATTATCTTTATTCATGCTGTCGCCAGGCGATTTTATTACGCCGAGTGACGTAAATTCGATCATTTGAAGCCCTGTGAGGCCAATGCATATAAATCATGCGTCATTAGCCAGAACAAAATCATTAAAGCGATTTACCTTTTTGACGTTGACCGCGGACGGAAGTGTTGGCTACACAGGCTTTAACCACTCAATACTTTACACACGTTTATAGCACCCCTCCGGACCAGAGCCACGGAGTATTCTTACAGGAGTCTAAACAGAGGGATTGGCTACTCAGCGCGTGATATGAGGAGTCTGACCTTGCGTGGGTTGAGGGTGGGGGTGGGGGTGGGGGTGGTTGTGGGGTTGGGGGTAGGGGTGGGGTTGGAAGGTCCACCACAGTTGAAACGAAACAAGAGAGTTGATGGATTGGCGTGGCATAAAATCAGCAACAACAACAACAACAACAACAATATCGGGCAGGAGGGAAGTCTTTCATGACCACAGCCAGCCACAAGAAATAACAATCATGGACATGCACGTCGCTGAATCGGGGGGGTTGACCCAACTGTGGCGCCAGCCTTACTTGGAATGGAGATGAATCACCAGTGAAGTTTTTAGAGTCAAGCGTAGCGTTCCATATTCGTCTGACATGAAAGCTGCCAGACCAGTGGATAAAAAGCGATACAATAAGTAGACAAGATAAATGAATTAAAAATAGATCAATAAAAAAGTGGGAATAACAAACTTTTGAGACCGAATGAAAAGTGTGAGTAAAAAGTAACAATAAAGATGACATGAAAGCTGCCAGACTAGTGGATAAAAAGCGATACAGTAAGTAGACAAGATAAATTCATAAAAAAAAAAAGTGGGAATAACAAACTTGCGAGACCGAACGAAAAGTGTGAGTAAAAAGTAACAATAAGGATGACAAATTGATAGAAAAAAATAATGATTGAAAATATCCATTTCGCAATCCAGATCGGGAACATGAGGCACAAAAAAGGGCCGGGAAAGGCTAGGCCATGTCCGGGAACACCCAATCCAGCCTCACAACGAGCATTTTGTCGCCAATAAGCACCTCTTCTCTTCTCTTCTCTTCTCTTCTCTTCTCTTCTCTTCTCTTCTCTTCTCTTCTCTTCTCTTCTCTTCGCTTCTCTTCTCTTCTCTTCTCTTCTCTTCTCTTCTCTTCTCTTCTCTTCTCTTCTCTTCTCTTCTCTTCTCTTCTCTTCTCTTCTCTTCTCTTCTCTTCTCTTCTCTTCTCTTCTCTTCTCTTCTCTTCTCTTCTCTTCTCTTCTCTTCTTCTCCTTTCTTCTCTTCTCTTCTCTTCTCTTCTCGTCTCTTCTCTTCTCTTCTCTTCTTCTCCTTTCTTCTCTTCTCTTCTCTTCTCTTCTCGTCTC
>NC_134780.1:85943783-85953783 GCF_046742065.1 Oratosquilla oratoria | reverse complement strand
TGATATTCAAACATTGTGACGAGTGTCAGCATGAGTTTGATTGGCAGGGCGCGGATGTTTTGCACAAAAAACAACAAGAAGGGTGGCGGGCTGGTTTTGGAAGCGTGGGCTAGTGACGAAAATGGCACAAACAGATCCGCCGCACTTAACCCCATTTTCAGAGGGTTCGAAACATTGGGATGGAATTACCTCTTTCTGAGTCCGGTGTTGTCTACTTTTTTCATATGTATGTATATATATATATGTATGTATATATATATATATATATATATATATATATATATATATATATATATGTATGTATATATAAAACAATCGTTTTTTTTTTCTTACCACCTACCTCACTGACTTCCTCTTTCTCTCTTTCCCTCACTCACAAAAATGCGCATACACGTGCACAAATAACGAATTGTACACAATCACACACAAAATACGCAAACACACTCACACAGAGAAACACAGACGCACACACACACGCATACACACTCACCCATACACACACACACGCGCGCGCGCGCGCACACACACATATACTCTGAGCTCTCATTCGGGAGAGTAAAAGCTGCCGATCACGAGTTTGATAGGTGACCCAAGACCGTGTTGAATGAGACACACACACACACACACACACACACACACAGAGAGAGAGAGAGAGAGAGAGAGAGAGAGAGAGAGAGAGAGAGAGACAGACAGACAGAGACAGAGAGAGAGAGAGAGAGAGAGAGAGAGAGAGAGAGAGAGAGAGAGAGAGAGAGAGAGAGAGAGAGAGAGAGAGACAGACAGAGAGAGAGAGAGAAAGAAAAAAAACACATTCAAAAATCAACCATATATGAATACACCCAAAAGACATACAGGCATATAATACAAAGTCACGCACGAACGCACGCAAACTCTAATTAGATACACAATGAGCTATCACAATTATATATATATCTAATTCAATTTCTTTTTTTAGCTGTCGTGTTTGCATGCACTACTTGGAATATGGAGCCTCAGGTAATTTGGGGATTTCCTTCTGTAATTACACAAATTGGGGTAACAATCCATTTTTCTCCACTTTATTTAACGAAAACGAAAACGGTTTAGCTCAGAGATGACGTCAGCACAATGATGACGTCAACATGATTATTCGGGACTCTGACGTCACTGTTATGACATCAGGGTTCTGACGTCATAAATGTGACGTCAGAGTTCTGTGTCATTTTGTTCTGATAAGTACCACAATCGATCGATCGAGGCGTCTAACTTGAATCAAAAAAACTTGGCCACCTGAGTCTAAGGAATCATTAAAAAATATTATTTACAATACTCTTTCTCCCTCCCTCTCCCCCTTCCCACCTTCTCTCTCTCTCTCTCTCTCTCTCTCTCTCTCTCTCTCTCTCTCTCTCTCTCTCTCTCTCTCTCTCTCTCTCTCTCTCTCTCTCTCTCTCCTCCAGCGCCGCCTTCCTTACCCAGAGACCCGGCAGCAGGAGGTGGGAGGGAAGGAGGGGGGGTCACAGATCAATTGCCCATCCAAGTTACCCACCCCCTCTCCCCTATTCATCCCACTCTCCCTCCTCCTCCTCTTCCTACTCCTCCTCCTCCCCCTCCTCCTCCTCCTCCTCTTCCTCCTCCTCCTCAAGTCTTTCAGATCAAAGAAGACCTTTGTCCTTTTATCTCCGATTCCTATGTCTGTTACAGATGCCCGAGTTTGTATATATGTTTATAAATGTATGAATGCATCATCGCTAGTGTATATATATATATATATATATATATATATATATATACATGTATATATATATATACATATATATATATATATATATATATATGCGTGTGTGTGTGTGTGTGTGTGTGTGTGTGTGTGTGTGTGTGTGTGTGTGTGTGTGTGTGTGTGTGTGTGTGTGTGTGTGTGTGTGTGTGTGTGTGTGTGTGTGTGTGTGTGTGTTATATATATATATATATATATATATATATGTGTGTGTGTGTGTGTGTGTGTGTGTGTGTGTGTGTGTGTGTGTGTGTGTGTGTATTTGTGTGTGTACGAGTACATATATATATAATCCATTTTCGCCGCTTGGGTATCCTTCAGTGCACTGGAAACTTGGTGAGATACGAAGACTATGCCTTCCTTCACTGTACAGACCGACCGGTTCTGAAACGAATCCCTCGAAACTCCTGCGTAAGTATACTCTGTTCTTATTCTTCATTCGAAGCTTAGGCTCACCACGACAGTGACTCAATCCTATGGCTTAATCCTATACCAGTGTTTCCCAACCTTGTTTTCAGGCGACCCCCTATATGATCCTCATGGTATGACCACGATCCCACTAAGCTATTTGTTATATGTGTTAATATATATGACTAGTTGTTGACTGTAAGAAACAGAGGACAAGTATGATAAACATATGTGTAAGAAAGGTGATGTAAGGTTATAAAAGACAAAGTTAACATCATCATGGTTATTGTACTGAATTCCTATAATTTTGCAACAACAAAAAATGAGCACACAAGATGTCTTGGGAAACAGCGTCCCATACCTTCCATCGTTGGTAACGCCAATGTGATTCATATTCCCTCATCTATCTATTCATTTATTCGTCTGTCTATTTTTCTATTTATTTACTTACTTATCTATTTATCTATCTGTCTGTTTATTTATTTACTCATTTATTTAGCTATTTATTTATCTATTCGTTTATTTATTACTAATTTATTCATTTATTTATTTACTTACATCTTTATGTATTTATTTATTTGTTTATTTGTTTGTTTACTTATTTGTTTATCTATTCTATATTTAATTACTTATTTATTAATTTATTTATTTATTCATTTATTTATTTATTTGTTAACTTATCTGTTTATCTATGATATATTAATTTACTTATTTGTTAATCAATTAATTAATTAAATAATTAATTAATTAATTTATTTATTTATTTGTTGGTTTGGTTACTTATATGTTTATCTATTATATATTTATTTACTTATTTATTCTTTTTTTTTACTTATTTGTTTATCTATTCTATATTTATTTACTTATTTATTAATTAATTAATCTATTTATTTATATATTTATTTGTTTGCTTATTTGTTTATCTATTATTTATTTATTTACTTATTTATTTATTTACTTTTTTCTACTTATTTGTTTATCTATTATATATTTATTTATTTATTCATTTATCTATTTATTCATTTATTTTCTATTTGTTTACTTATTTGTTTATCTATTATATATTTATTTACTTATTTATTCATTTATTTATTTATTCATTTATTTATTTATTTATTTATTTATTTATTTATTTATTTATTTATTTGTTTACTTATTTACTCATTTATTTATTTAATCATTTACTTATTTACTCATTCATTTATTCATCTATTTGTTCGCCTATTTATTCATTTATTTATTTATGTATTTATTTATTTATTTATTTATTCATTTATTTATTTATTTATTTATTCATTTATTCATTTATTTTCGCATTTATTCATTTATTCATTTTTTCATTTATTCATTTATTCGTTTATTCGTTTAATAGTTTATCCGTTTATTCATTTATTTATTCAATTATTCATTCATTTATTCATTTATTCTTTTATTCAGTTATTAATTTATTCATCAATTTATTTATTTATTTATCTATGTATTTATTTATTTATTTATTCATCTATTTATTTATCTATGTATTTATTTATTTATTTATCTATTTGTTTATTTATCTATTTATTCATTTATTTATTCATTTATTTATCTATTTATTTATTGCTGTGAGTGTGAGTAGAAATTTGTTTGTGCACAAACTTTGCCTACTCTGGTAGGTGGTATGCGCGCACCCGTGCGAGTCCCCATCTGATCATTTAAGCAGAAAGGCACAATTTGTAAGTTTGTATTACATATTACCTCCATCAAGCGCCAGAGTTAGAGCAGAAAAAAGAAAAACAAAGCAATTATTGCTTTGACGGTTGGCAAGTTACCATATTTTTAGAGAATTTATAAGTTGATATTTGGGAGGAACTTCTTTATTGAATGGATTTTAAAATCATTTGAAAACCTTGTGTGCGCAGATTTTTCCTTTATGTGCGCTACTTGTAAAACGTGTGTGCGCACGTACATGCGCACAGCTTGTCGATCACGAGTCCAGCACGTGATCCGAGACCATGGTGAACCACACACACACACACACACACACACACACACACACACACACACACACACACACACACACACACACACACACACACACACACACACACACACACACACACACACACACACACACACACACACACACACACACACACACACACACACACACACACACACACACACACACACACACACACACACACACACACACACACACACACACACACACACACACACACACACACACACACACTTCCTGTGCAAGAGACGAGGGTGCTGCGTGGATAAGGTATCGTATGCATCACACCCAGAGAACGTGATACGCGTGGTTACGTAACACGAGGCAGTGGGCCGTATCACGCTATCACGCAGCTCCATTATGGGTTAGCGTTTCGTAGAGCGCGCGGTGCTAAAGATCTGATAACACAACGAACACAATACCAGTTACCCCTCTCCGCCAAGGACGCGCCAGTCGGGGGACATCCTCCTCCCACTAAATTGCAACTTACGGTTCCTAACCTTTCCTGGCTTGAGGCACTCTTGCCGAGCCTTCCAGAAGTCCCCAGCACCCTTATTAGAAAATCTAAGTTCTAGTTTGTCAGTATTTTGTTGGTTACACACTCCCCGTACGGTGGTACGGGGAGTACTAGGTTCGAATCCTGCCCAGGGCTGAAATTATTTTAGTATCGCTGCGCTTCCAGTCGTTACTCCAACTCTCGTGGGCGGGGAGTTGGGGGGGTGAGTGTAAGGTCATAGCATTACCCATAGATCGGTCATACGAGCTCTGAGCTCTCTTCCGGGAGGGAAATAGCTGTCGATCACGAGTCCAACACGTGATCCAAAGACCAAGGTGAATACACACACACACACACACACACACACACACACACACACACACACACACACACACACACACACACACACACACACACACACACACACACACACACACACACACATACATTGACAGAAGAGATCTCTTGATTACTTACGGGAAGGCTTTAAGAAATCACGTTAACAAATTAAAGAAGACTACACGACTGAAGGATGTGAAGAAGTAAAGTTTTTCATACAAATGCATAAATACTTGGAATAGCTTAGAAGGTGACACAGGACAACCTAGAACAATACATGAATTAAAATACAATTAATTAAATATACGGGAGAGAGAAAGTGATAGAGAGAGAGAGGGAGGGGGAGAGAGAGAGAGAGAGAGAGAGAGAGAGAGAGAGAGAGAGAGAGAGAGAGAGAGAGAGAGAGAGAGAGAGAGAGAGAGAGAGAGAGAGAGAGAGAGAGAGAGAGAGAGAGAGAGAGAGAGAGAGGAAGATACAGAGAGAAAGAGAGAGAAAGAGAATGAGAGAGACAGAAGGAGAGAGAGAGAGCGGAAGAGAAAGGAGGGAGAGGATGATAGATAGATAGATAGATAGATAGATAGAGAGAGAGAGAGAGAGAGAGAGAGAGAGAGAGAGAGAGAGAGAGAGAGATAGATAGATAGATAGATAGATAGATAGATAGATAGAGATAGAGAGAGAGAGAGAGAGAGAGAGAGAGAGAGAGAGAGAGAGAGAGAGAGAGAGAGAGAGAGAGAGAGAGAGAGAGAGAGAGGGAGAGAGAGAGAGGGAGAGAGAGAGAGAGAGAGAGAGAGAGAGAGAGAGAGAGAGAGAGAGAGAGAGAGAGAGAGAGAGAGAGAGAGAGAGAGAGAGAGAGAGAGAGAGAGAGAGAGAGAGAGAGAGAGGTGAGAGAGAGAGAGAAAGGAGGGAGAGGAAGACAGATAGAGAAAGAGCGAGAGAGAGAGAGAGAGAGAGAGAGAGAGAGAGAGAGAGAGAGAGAAAGGAGGGAGAGGAAGATAGATAGAGAAAGAGCGAGAGAGAGAGAGAGGGATGGAACAGTGGGGGCCGCCCCCCCCCCCAATCTCTACTAATGAACCGAATTCCTTGTGGCGCCCTGTGCCAGAGGCGGCCGACTCGCCGTTTTTGTTCAACAGAACACTTGAGGTGGTTCCCCCCCCCCTTACTCCTCCTCGAGTTCAATAGCGGCACAGAGCAGCGCCGTCTATCTATATATAATACGAGAGCACATTTCGGGACCACCGGTATAAGGCTGAGGGATGGAAAGGGAAAATGTACCGAAAGAGATTAAGGTGAAAAGTAATGCGAGGATGGTGTAATTTACTATAGCAGTAGGTATGTATATGTGTGTATTTATATATATATCTGTGTGTGTGTGTGTGTGTGTGTGTGTGTGTGTGTGTGTGTGTGTGTGTGTGTGTGTGTGTGTGTGTGTGTGTGTGTGTGTGTGTACATATGCGTGTATATATAAATATATATATCTATGTTATTCAGTTTAGTATATCAAAATAGCACTGCAAATTACCGTAATGCAATAACAGTGCAATTTTGCCGTAAAAGCAGTACAGTGTAATGCAATTGTACTGAAATTTATTGCACCAATTTCGTGAAAATATTTGCATTTATTTCAAAGAACTTATCTAGTACACTGCATTAGACAGTGTAGTTTCGAAAGCAAAACGATGACAATTGGTCTCTTACAGGAGAGACCTGGAGCAACTGCTTGATTGAATGATAGACTGATTGATTGATTGATTAATTTGCTGATTGGGAGTATGAGTTTTTCTCTGACAGTGGACGACGTTGATGGAAGGCGTGGTATAAATAGTGTAGACAACATGTATGTCAACTGGTGCATGGAACAAGAATTACAAGCAATTAAGTGAGTTTGTACGTTTGACAAGTAGCACTTCATACGTGAAATGTGCCTTACATATGATATCTAATTAAAGTCATGCGAATCCTCTTGATTACTGAAACAACTGTGAAGTACTTGAGATCATTTGTTGTAGTCATGCCTACAAGGAGGGCTTGCAGTTATGAATGCTTGGCGAAGTGTTTTCTATTTCATATACATTTCATATACTATTACTTTTTTCCACTTATTGCCCTAAAACTGATGTAGCCTACAAGTACATGTCGCTATGAAAGGCTCACGGCAAAGTTTCCCATCCTTGTTTTAGGCGACCCCCAATATGATCCTCACAATACGATCGCGACCTCTCTGATCTATTTGTATACGTGTTAATCTATATGACTAGTTGTTGACTGTAAAAAGTAAGGGACAAGTACAATAAATATATGTGTAAGAAAGGTAATGTAAGATTATAAAAGACAAAGTTAAAATAATTGAATTGTATTATAACAATTTGGAAGCAACAAAAAATTTAAAAAACGCTTGACAACCCAACTTGGGGTCGCGTCCCAGGGTTGCGAATCAGTGGCTTACGGTATGGTTCCAGTATGACATCTCAAACAGCA
This sequence comes from Oratosquilla oratoria, assembly GCF_046742065.1. NCBI lineage: Eukaryota > Metazoa > Arthropoda > Malacostraca > Stomatopoda > Squillidae > Oratosquilla > Oratosquilla oratoria. The sequence continues at coordinate 85,946,313 of NC_134780.1, read as the reverse complement.
TCGGTATAACATATGATAATAATAATAATACCGATGATGTTTGAGATGTCATACTGGAACAGTTGAAACATCACACATGACTGCCGGACACAGCACGGGCCGGGAGATGGGAGAAATGGAGTGGACGGAATGAAAGACGCCCAGGACAACTCAGACATAACACGGTGACAAAATATCACGGTGACATTTATTTTCATATGTATTTCATATTTATTCTTATTATTATTGATTATGTATCGATGCTAATGATTATGTTGTATTATAATGTGATATACCATGATATGATTTGGTATATTATATTGTATATTATAATCTATATTGTATATTGTATCATAGATCGTGTTGTGTTGTATTATTATTATATTACTATTATTGTATCATATTGTACCGGTGCTGTTTGACATGTACTGGAACCAGCCACCAACCACTCCACAAGGAGGGAACGTGGGCCTGACTCACTATATACACCGCCAACTTCGACCCAGAGTAACACTCCTCTGAAGAAGCTATTGTAAGCGAAACCGGTCAGGAATAAACTCGATAATCAGATAAAGACCCGTGTTTCCCCCTCCACCTTTCCCATAATTTGTCCCAATGTCTCTACATATATATATATATATATATATATATATATATATATATGTATATATGTATATATACATATATATATATATATCAATGCTGGGACATTGTGACAAGTTGATGAAGGTGGAAAAAGAAGTCACGGGTCTAGTTCCGAGTTTTTTAGTTTATTCCTGACCGGTTTCGCTCTATGTTTCTTCAGAAGGAATAAACTCAAAAACTCGGAACTAGACCCGTGACTTCTTTTTCCACCTTCATCATATATATATATATATATATATATATATATATATATACATATACAGTATATGTATATATATATATGTATATATATACATATATACTGTATATATAATATATATATATATCAATGTTGACAACATTTTGCGAAAGAGGGGGGTAGTATGCTTAATGTGGCATGTCAAATTGAGTAATAAGCTGAACAAGTTTGGGAACCACTGTAGCGGTGGAGAGTGTGCTCGGGTGTCGCAAAAGTCACCGGATAAAGGGTATTCCACGTCCCTTACCCCGTTTTCTAACAACCCGGTGAACTCCGCAGAGTCGCCTTCCCTCATCCCGTTTTCTTCCGGATGAGAACAGATACCTCTTTGTCCACTCGCCGCCGGCCACCCGATATCCGGCAATTCCCGGACATACCCAGAAACCTCTTATATCTGCTCCATTATCTACGCTATCTCTTGTCAGGCAAATCATCCCTTAGTGTGATACAATTGTTATACAATAGACTCGGCGTTGTACTTCCATAAGGGCGAACATACATGGTACGATGATTGTATACGTTTCAAGTATTCAATACCTTAGAACAGTGCTGTCCAAATATTTTCGCCTATTGTACGCTTTATTACCTTCTACTGTTATGTACCCCCACCCCCGCCCAATATGGTTAAACAAATTCAGTTTTATTTAAGATAATGCAAATGATATATTGTGTGTGTGTGTGTGTGTGTGTGTGTGTGTGTGTGTGTGTGTGTGTGTGTGTGTGTGTGTGTGTGTGTGTGTGTGTGTGTGTGTGTGTGTGTGTGTGTGTGTGTGTGTGTGTGTGTGTGTGTGTGTGCGTGCCTGCGTGTGTGTGTGTGTGTGTTCGTGTGCGTGTGTGTGTGTGTGTGTGTGTGTGTGTGTGTGTGTGTGTGTGTGTGTGTGTGTGTGTGTGTGTGTGTGTGTGTGTGTGTGTGTGTGTGTGTGTGTGTGTGTGTGTGTGTTACGTGCCCGTGTTCTATCGACAGCTATGCTTCCCCTTCCCATATCGTGGAGGGTGGGGGGGCAGGTAATTCCTAAAAACTGGACAGTTTCATCTGCGCATGCGCCTGTAAGCTATTGGATTAAATTGTATGTTCCATTTCTTGGTTACTTTAGGTTAATTTTCTTTGTATTCACGCTAATTTTCTATCAATGTTATCATGTTAAATTGTATAACAAAGTTATGTATATTTCGTCAAATAAACGTTAACTAGTAACTGTCGAGCTTGGGCAAGCTAGCGGCCCCTACTCGTCCAGTCTCTTATCTCCTACTCTCTCTCTCATACTTTTTCGCACGAGCCGTTTAAAGACGTACCCAGTACCCAGTCCCCTTCCAATACCCTTGGGGGTATACGGTATTGTATAATTGCAAGGCCGGCCATACACGTGCAGTTTAAACTGACAGTTACAACTGTTCAGTTATAACTGTCAGTTGAAACTGCACGTGTGTGGGTATCTCGGTGATACTGACATACCCACACACGTGCAGTTTCAACTGACAGTTGTAACTGAACAGTTGTAACTGTCAGTTTAAACTGCACGTGTGTGGGTATCTCGGTGATACTGACATACCCACACACATGCAGTTTCAACTGACAGTTGTAACTGAACAGTTGTAACTGTCAGTTTAAACTGCACGTGTGTGGCCGGCATAAGACAGGTAAAAACCGAAGAGAAACTAGTGATACTG
>NC_134780.1:85933783-85936283 GCF_046742065.1 Oratosquilla oratoria | reverse complement strand
TTCTAGCAAATGGTGACATTTTATACACATCGGAGAGACCATCCTTGGCTCCTCCTTCATTCATATTTTTACTAACCTCGTCAGCTTCATTTTGTGGTAAGGCGGATATGTGAGAAAGCTTTAGGAAAAGGTAAAGATATCATTTGTGCCTTTGTGGATTTGGAAAAGGCTTATGACAGGGTAGAGAGCAAGGCACTGTGGGAGGTATTGCAGATATATGAGATAGGAGGAAAGCTGTTAAGAGCAGTCAAGAGTTTTTACGAGAGTAGTGGAGCCTGTGTTAGAATTAGAAATGGAGAGAGTGAGTACAGGACGTGATAGCCTGTTTGATCGTATCTGCCTCCACGATTCCAATAATATTTCGGAAGAATGCCCCTCCGTGGTGAGGTTGTTGGACAAGAACGTTCCTCGGCGAGGCATCTTCCAGATACTCCCACGGGATCTTAGCTACAGATCTTAGACATAATCTAATTAAATCAATCAACCATTCGAAGTTCACTGTTTGGACAAAGATCTCTTTCTCCCTACTTCCATAGCCAGACATTTCAACTGATATACATGCATGATAAATCTTCTTTCCATATTATCCAGGATACTATCGTGTGGCTTGTTTAGGACCTGATGGTACAAGCTATCGTTAGAGAAGGGTCACGTTAATTTTACTGCAAACGATGTGAAGAAGCGACGTCGCTCTCCTGTTGCCTGTGGCCATAGATAGTGTCCGCAGACGATCCTGTTAAGTGTGGCCATAGGCAATGTCCGCAAACGATCCTATTAAGTATGACCGTAGACTAAAACCCCGTCCATTACATTAACAACATAGACAGTGACCGCAGGCGATTAACTCACCGCCTTCGTCTCTGTAGAAGACAAACCAGCTAAGATTGGAAAAAGTACAACGGCGAGCCACAAAACTGTCGCATCCGACCTAGTTGTGGAGCAATAGGTCTCCGGTCGGCTTGCTCCGCCTTTGTAATCCTTTGTTTGTTTTTTGTAAGTGTTAATCGTATTTGTCTTCTGCAGGCAAAGAAGGCGAGATCATCACCGAGGACAATATTTTCGCTTGTGTCTGTAAACACTGTATAGGCGGAGCCGAGGACTGCTTGGGAGGAGAAAAGACATTATCGGAAGCACTCTATCTATACATCACTGTGACATTATCTATATATTTTCTTCTGGCTGACGACAGGGAATTTTCATGTCGCTAAGGACAAGAGGACTAATCCTGAAGGATTTCTGGATCGGTTGACAATGTGCCGAAGAACGACGGAAGGTGACAGCAGCGATATAAAGACGGTGGTGGTGGTACTGTTGATGATGTTGATGGTAATGATGATGCTAGTGTAGGTGATGATGACGGTGATGGTGCTAGATGTGGTGCTGGTGATTGTGGTGATCCACCAGTAGGGGTTTTTCTCACCAATGTCACCCTCCTTGCGTCGTCGTCGTCGTCGTCGACATCGGCGTCAAAGGATTACAAAGGTGGAGACCTTTTGGTCCATAACTAGGTCGGATGCGGAAAAAATATAATAATGATAAATAAAGAAATAGATAAAAATTATAATAATATAAATGATAATAAATAAAATAAATGAATGTATAGGTAAAGTTAAATAATAAACCAACAGCTCCGTCGTTGTTGCCGTTATAGTTATCGATGTTGGTATTGCATTGTTGTTGTCATCTCTTGTCGTTGTTGTCGTCGTCGTAGCGATAATGATAACTTCATCGGTGACAAGAAGAGCGAGAGTGGGAAGAAGGGAAGGGAGGAGAGGAAAGGAAGAAGAGAAGGAAGGAGAGAAATGGGAAGAGTAGGAGTTAGGGGAAGACTAACAAGAAAATGGAAAAGAAGGAAGGAAGGAGAGAAACGGGAAGAGCAGGAGGAGTTAGGGGAAGGCTAACAAGAAAATGGAAAAGAAGAGGAAAGGGGATAAGGGGGAAAGATGGAATAGGAGTTACAGTAGGAATAGAAAATAAAATGGGAAAGAATGGGAGGATTAAAGAGGGGGAAGGGAGAGTAGGAAGAGTGATGGGGAAGGGAAGAAAAGAGAAGGGGAATAGAACAAAGAAAATAAGGAGTAAAAGGGTTCATAGTAGAAGAATGATGTAAGACTGAATTGAATGGAACGAGTAGAAGAAGGAGGAGTAGTAGGAAGAGGAAGAGGAGGAGGAAGGTGAAGAAAGAGGAGGAGAGAGAGTAGAAGGAGGAGAAGGAGAAGAAGGAAGAGGAGGAGGAGGAGAAGGAGGAACAATAGCAAGAGGAAGAGGAGGAGGAGGAGGAGGAAGAAAGAGGAGGAGAGAGTAGAAGGGGGAGGAGGAGAAAAAGGAGGAGGAGGAGGAGGAGAAGGAGGAGCAATAGCACGAGGAAGAGGAGGAGGAGGGGGAAGAAAGAGGAGGAGTGAGAGTAGAAGGAGGAGGAGAAGAAGGAAGAGGAGGAGGAGGAGAAGGAGGAGGAGTAATAGCAAGAGGAAGAGGAGGAGGAGGGGGAAGAAGGAGGAAG
>NC_134780.1:85926283-85928783 GCF_046742065.1 Oratosquilla oratoria | reverse complement strand
CTGCAATTAAAAAAGAAAAAAATGACTAACTCCAATTGCTAGACTTACGACAACTACCGTTAGATCTAAACAAACCAGTAAATTTTGACTCGGAAAATCAGGTCGAATTTTACTTTCTATTGGTAGGAATTATTCACCAGGTCTGTGGAAAGATTTCAAAAGCGCGGACTGCAATTTTTGAATGGTACAATGTCGTGCTTAGGATTCAAAGGTAAATTCAAATAATAGATAATAATAAAGTAAATTTGTTATAATGAATAAATTAATCTTTTGTTAGTCAGCATAAAAGCACTAACCGTTTCTTGGAGAAGCTTGAGATATGTGTATTTCCTCTGAAGGTGGACCTCATTGCTGAATAAGACAGCCTGGCATCGTCTAGAATTAAGACAACAAGTTCTTTGTGTCGTTAGGCATCGAGGGACCTTAGGGCTCGGATAGAGGATTGGAACTGTGCAGGTTGTTTAGTTCAGTGATGTCACGTTTTGTGATGTCACTGACCGCTTTGAAAACTAGTAATTCATGTCAACATATATCGGAGGTCTTCTTGAATACTCACGGAAATCGAAGACGCTTTGGAATGACCTTAGGTCTCCGAGCGAACGTGCCTGAATGCGTTACATTCCTTTTCGCTCTCCCTGATCTTTTCCCCTCTCTCTCTCTCCCCTCTCTCTTTCTCCTCTCTCTCTTTCCCTTGTCTTTCCCCCTCTCGTCTTCTTCTTCCCCTTCCTGCCTTCTCTCCCTCACCTCTCCCCTTTCCCCCCTTTTTGCCCTTTCCCTTATCTTTTCCCCTCTCTCTTTCCCCTCCCTCTTTTCCCTCTCTCTTTCCCTCTCTCTTTCCCTCTCTCTTTTCCTTATCTTTTCCCCTCTCTCTTCCCCCTCTCATCTCCTTCCTCCCCTTCTTGTCCTTTCCCTTATCTTTTCTCCTCTCTCTTTCCCCTCTCTCTTTTCCCTCTCTCTTTCCCTCTCTCTTTCCCTCTCTCTTTTCCTTATCTTTTCCCCTCTCTCTTTCCCTCTCTCTTTCCCTCTCTCTTTTCCTTATCTTTTCCCCTCTCTCTTCCCCCTCTCATCTCCTTCCTCCCCTTCTTGCCCTTTCCCTTATCTTTTCCCCTCTCTCTTTCCCCTCTCTCTTTTCCCTCTCTCTTTCCCTCTCTCTTTCCCTCTCTCTTTTCCTTATCTTTTCCCCTCTCTCTTCCCCCTCTCATCTCCTTCCTCCCCTTCTTGCCTTCTCTCCCTCACCTCTCCCCTTTTTCCCTTCTCGCCCTCTACCTTATCTTTTCCCCTCTCTCTTCCTCTCTCATCCCCTTCCTCCCCTTCCTGCCTTCTCTCCCTCCCCTCTCCCCTTTTCCCCCTTTCGCCATTTTCCTCTTTTTTGTCCCCTCTCCCATCCCCTTCCCATCTCCTCCCTCCTCTTCTTTCTTTCTCTCCCACTCCTCTTCCCTCTTCTCCCCTTTCTCATCCCACCTCTCTCTATCCCCCCCACCCCTTTCTCCCTTTTCCACTATCTTTCTCCCTGTCCTTCTCCCATTCATAATGGCTCCCTCCCTCCCCCTCCCACGCCCCCCCTGTCCCCGTCCCACTCCCCTCCTCCCTTCAGGGGCGACAATTTTCCTTTCAAGAACTTTTGCTCTCAGGAAGAAGTCCGCCGGTCGCCTGAGTTCCCAACCCTCCACTTGTGACCGAAATGTCCGTCCAATTCACTCTTCCCTTTGCGATCATTGCGAGAAGTTCATTAACCTTTCCTATAGTAGCAGGAGAGGGGAGGGGGGAGATGGAGAGCGGGGAAGGGGAAGGCGGAGAGCAGGAAGGAGAAGGGGCTTCCCTTCTGCTGAACAGAAAGGACTGACGATAGGAAGAAAATGTATAAAAGTGATTGCCATTGGCCTTAGATTAATCAAAATAAGCTAATAGCCCATAATTGCAGGTAGTGGGAAGAAAACGGGGATGGTATATTCCAGTTGAATATCATTTCAAATAAAATCGACAGGCGACAATCAGAAGAAGTAACAGCTCGGTACCGCTCCTGGCTTTGAGTAGAAAGGAGAAAGGGCTGATTGACTCTCGGAGAAAAGGAAACTGCACAGAAAAGGGGGTAGAATACGGTGTCTAAGAATCTAACGTTTCAAAGGGGATTTACATACATACATACATACATACATACATACATACATACATACATACATACATACATACATACATACATACATACATACATACATACATACATACATACATACAGTACATACAGTACATACAGTACATACAGTACATACATACATACATACATACATACATACATACATACATACATACATGCATACATACATATACCAGAAGGCCCTTTATCCTTTGTGAAGGGAGTGACTAACAAGGCATTAACAGTCAGTTGTGTGGTCCTTCGGTTCCCGCCAGGTCATGAGAATTCCGAAAGGTTAACCCTTACGTTTCCCTTCCGTCCAGTCACGCAGCATTTATGCGCAGTTATGACGCACAGTACGTGGGG
>NC_134780.1:85918783-85923783 GCF_046742065.1 Oratosquilla oratoria | reverse complement strand
TGAGGGAAAGGAGGGGAGATGGAAGGGGAGAGGGAGTGAGGGAAGGGGAGAGGGAGTGAGTGAGGGAAAGGAGGGGAGATGGAAGGGGAGAGGGAGTGAGGGAGTGGGAGAGAGAATGAAGGAAGGGGAGAGGGAGTGAAGGGAAGGGAGAGTGAGTGAGAGAAGGGGAGAGAGAGTGAGTGAGGGAAAGGAGGGGAGATGGAAGGGGAGAGGGAGTGAAGGAAGGGGAGAGAGAATGGAGGAAGGGGAGAGGGAGTGAGGGAAGGGGAGAGGGAGTGAGGGAAGGGGAGAGTGAGTGGGGGAAGGGTTTGAGGGAGTGAGGCAAGGGGAGCGGGAATGAGGATGGGAAGGGGAGATGGAAGGGGAGAGGGAGTGAGGGACGGGGAGAGGGAGTGAGGGAGGGGAGGGGAGATGGAAGGGGAGAGGGAGTGAGGAACGGGGAGAGGGAGTGAGGGAGGAGAGGGGAGATGGAAGGGGAGAGGGAGTGAGGGACGGGGAGAGGGAGTGAGGGAGGGGAGGGGAGATGGAAGGGGAGAGGGAGTGAGGAACGGGGAGAGGGAGTGAGGGAGGAGAGGGGAGATGGAAGGGGAGAGGGAGTGAGGGAAGGGGAGAGGGAGTGAGGGAAGGGGAGAGGGAGTGAGGGAAGGGGAGAGGGACTGAGGCAAGGGGAGAGGGAGCGAGGGAGGGAAAGGAGGGGAGATGGAAGGAGAGAGGGAGTGAGGGAAGGGGAGAGGCAGTGAAGGAGGGGGAGAGGGAGTGAGGGAGGGGAGGGGAGAGGGAAGGAGAGAGAGAGAGAATGAGGGAAGGAGAGAGAGAATGAAGGAAGGAGAGAGAGAATGAAGGAAGGGGAGAGAGAGAATGAAGGAAGGGGAGAGAGAGAATGAAGGAAGGGGAGAGGGAGTGAAGGAAGGGGAGGGGGAGTGAGGGAAGGGGAGAGTGAGTGAGGCAAGGGAGGAAGGAATGAAGGAGGGAAGGGGAGAGGTAGTGGAGGAAGGGGAGAGGGAGTGAAGGAAGGGGAGAGGGAGTGAAGGAAGGGGAGAGGGAGTGAAGGGAAGGGGAGAGGGAGTGAAGGGAAGGGGAGAGGGAGTGAAGGAAGGGGAGAGGGAGTGAAGGGAAGGGGAGAGGGAATGAGGAAGGGAAGAGGGAGTGAAGGAAGGGAAGAGGGAGTGAAGGAAGGGGAGAGGCGAGTGAAGAAAGGGGAGAGGGAGTGAAGGAAGGGGAGAGGGCGCGTGGGAAGGGGAGGGGGAGTGAGGCAAGGAGAGAGGGAGTGAGGGAAGGGAGGGGAGAAGGAAGGGGAGTGTCAAATGCCTGTTCGGCCTTCTCCAGAGTGACCTTAAGTCGAAGGTCATCTTAGGTCACCCTCGAGCTTTGATAACCCTCGAGGCGACACTTCGGGATCAACCTCGACGTTGGCGCTATGTGGGGGTAGACCTCCAAATGTCCTGAAGAATATTTATGGTCTATTATCGCCTCCGCGATCAGCGAAATTCCGCCTCCTGCCGCGAGATGGCGTCATGATCAAAGGCGTTGGTGTGGTGTCTTCGTCCAGGGGCAACCACGAATTGAATAGAATCGCCTGACGGCAGCCAGAGGCAAATATGTAAAGAAGGTAAAGGGTGGGCAGGTGTTCAGTTACAAAGGATTACAAAGGCGGAACATACAGACAGGAGACCTTTTGGTCCATAGCTAGGTCGGATGCGAAAAAAATATATAACAATGATAAATAAATAGATGAATAAAAATTATGATACTATGAATGATAATAGATAAAATAAATAAATGCATAGGTATAGTTAAATGATAAACAAACAGGTAAATAGTAAATAATAATAAATTGACAAATAACTAATAATAAATGAAAATCAAGCAAATAATAATAAACAGACAAATAATAACAAACAAATAAACAAATAATATAAGATAAATGGCAGGCATTACAGCATCTTGCTTAGGCGTTTATCTAAACGAATCTTAAAACTTTGAACTGAACTACATTGCACTGCCTCTGCAGGAAGTTTATTCCATTCATTAACTACACGGTTGGCGAAGTTGTTTCCACTTCCAAATTAAATCTATTTCCTGACAGTTTGATGCCATTATTTAGAGGCATGAAACTCAGTCTCGTTCGATGTGAATTCTAAGCTTGCGATCTATTTAGCGTGACTAAAGTTAACGTCAGAGTTTGGGTCAGGAAAATGTGTGTGTGTGTCCAGCAATATGATTAACTTGTTTGTAAGTGATGTGCATCTGACTGCTTACGTTGATTTACGTACTTGATTTCTCTCCGTTTTCTCCTTTTCTGCATGAGGGGATGGAGAGGGGGGGTCGCCGAAGTAAAGAAGCGGCCTTGCTGTGGATGTGCTGTGTCTTGCGACACTGCTTCTGACCCAGGGCAGTGGACGAGATGCAGGGATGACCCGTCATCCAGGAGGTGCCAAGATAAGAGGGAGGGAAGAGGGTGGAGGGGAGTGGAGTATGTAGGGGATGGAATGGGTGGGAGTAGTTCCTATGCCTTTTTCTTTTGGCTACCTCCCGTGTAAGGGGGAAAAATGCCTTTGGTATATGTATGTATGTTCGTACTTTATAGTTATATGTTTGGTAATTCCGTCAACAGGTTATGTTTTCGGTCGTGTTTCTTTGTTTGGTCTCTAGTAGCTTTATAAAAAAAATACTATGAACATGTATTGTTCTCACACACACACACACACACACACACACACACACACACACACACACACACACACACACACACACACACACACACACGCACACACACACACACACACACACACACACGCACACACACACAGACACACACACACACACACACACACACACACACACACACACACACACACACACACACACACACACACACACACACACACACACACACACACACACACACACACACACACACACACACACACAGACACACACACACACACACACACACACACACACACACACACACACACACACACACACACACACACACACACACACACACACACACACACACACACACACACACACACACACACACACACGCACATGGCGCTGTGGTTAGAGCTCTGGCCTGCCACTACGGAGGTCCGGGTTCGACCCTCGCCCGGGGCTGAAATAATATCAGTATCGCAGCGCTGAGGGGTGTTACTCCAACTCTCGTGGGCGGGGGAGTTGGGTGTGTGTGTGTGTGCAAGGTCATAGCATTACCCATAGATCGGACCTACGAGCTCTGAGCTCTCTTCCAGGAGGGAAATAGCTGTCGATCACGAGTCCAACACGTGATCCAAAGACCAAGTGAATACACACACACACACACACACACACACACACACACACACACACACACACACACACACACACACACACACACACACACTGTCTAGCCTGGCAGAAGTTTCCATTCTCCGAGTCCTTCTCGGTTACTGTATATAAATAATCTATTTATTAATTCTTTTGTCCTTCCAAAGGTAGGATGTGGTTTACATAAATTTGTGATACTCCTCGAAGAGAATAAGTCTTGGATAAAAATATGCTGTACACTACAAAGGTTTTGGGTTTTTCTACATCTGATACTGGTGACTGCTACTTGCCCTGGCTGTCCAGACACGTGAAACAGGTGAATGGCTTCGGCCGTAGCAAGAATCCTACTTCCCCTCTCCCACGGCGGGACTGTCCTGCCCTACACCTCATACCTCTACTATTTGCACATTTTCACGATTGGTAAACATGTTGAAGGGATAGGTGGAGTGGTAGGGGGAGGTGAGGGCAGGGAGGGAGTGGGGGGATGGGGGATGGGGAGGGAGAGGAAAATAGTTATTGGTCTCAATATTTACTCGGGGGGGTCGGTAGGGGGAAGGTGGGAGAGGAGGGGGGGTGACCGGTAGGGGGAGGGGGGAGGTGGAGCTATTGTTTATACAGGGACGATGGATATCACAGTTGATATTGGATACGTTGCCGCAGGCTTAAATAAAAAAAAAAAAAAAAAAAAAAAAAAAAAAATGGATCGCCGTTCGAGTCCGGGATTCACGGAGCGAATTTTGATCGAAAATATTTCGCCGGCGAACGTTTCACCCCGGTAGCTTCGCAGGCTTTAAGAGACGACACACGAGAGTCATTAGAATCGCATTAGGAAAAACGGTATTGAGTCATTAGTGCGGTGATGGTATGATTATCAAAATTTCGTCCGAGAGTATTTCGCCAGCGAAGATTTCGTCCAACTTAGATTTCCCCCGCTTTGATAAATTGTCTTTAATTCCCTTGTTAGTATCATCAGTATATATCTTTGGATATTTGTACAACACTGAATGGGTCCCAGTGATTAGAGATACATTTTAACAACCGCAACGCACTTTAATTCTGAGCCATCAGTATCGGGAAACCCAATGGGGGCCACATGCAGAAATTGAAATATGGTACTGCCGAGGACTCGAACTCAGCGATCATATGACAAGTGCCGTAGTAACTGTAGTTGGTTAGTTACTACAGCACTTGTCATATGATCGCTGAGTTCGAGTCCTCGGCAGTACCATATTTCAATTAAAGCGCGTTGCGGTTGTTAAAAAAATAAATCTTTGGATATTTATTAGTATTATCAAGGTATTAGGATTATAGTGTGTTAATAGCAACACCAATGAAGTCACGTGACATGTTCATTGGCGAATTTCTTTTCGTGGATTTTAATCTTAGCGTGTGGAAAACGCTGAAAAATACGGAAACTTTACAAAGGATTACAAAGGCGGAGCATGCCGACAGGAGACCTTCTGGTCCATAAGTAGGTCGGATTCGAAAATAAGCAGATAAATAAATAGATATTAATAAATAAGAAACAAACCTAATTTGTAAATGATAATAAAGAAACAGATACGTTATGATAAACCTACAGCATATCCTCCTAGGCAATTGTGAACACGTCAGAATTTATCAGTGGTTTCAAGCTAATTCATATCAATAACATAAGGGCTCTGCAGTCACATACCAAGCTTACGACCTGT
>NC_134780.1:85906283-85913783 GCF_046742065.1 Oratosquilla oratoria | reverse complement strand
GAGAGTTTAAATTTTTTTGGGATGAAATGCCTGGGAAGTATGGTAGGGTTTACGAGGCTGGATAGAGTGAGAAGCGAGGAGGAAAAGAGGAGAACGGGGGTAGAAAAGGAGTTGGGAGATAGGGTTGATGAAAGAGTATTGGGATGGTTTGGACTTTGGACGCAAAGAAAGAATGAGTGAAGAAAGATTAATAAAAGAGGTGTGGAAAGTAGAAGTGGAAGGAGTGACCATGAGGGGACGACCAAGGATGAGGTGGATGGATGGGGTAAAAGGGCATTAAGAAAGAGGGGAATGTCTGTTGAGGAAGGAAGGGAGAGGACAAAAGATAGGGGTGAGAATGGTTGTGTATGGATGATGCTGTGATACATGGAAAGGAGGGAGTGGGAGATGTGGGGTGAGGGAGTATGTGTGAATGATACTTTGACTCAGCAGGAAGGGATTTCTCCCTGTCTTCTCTTTTTCTGTATGACGGGCCGGAGAGGAGGGGGGTCGTCGATTGAATGAAGCGGCCTTGCTGTGGATGTGCTGTGTCTTGCTGCATTGCTTCTGATCTAGTGCAGCAGGCGAGATGCAGGGATGACCCTTCATCTAGGAGGAGTCAAGAAAAGAGGGAGGGGGTGGTGTTGAATGGTAGTAGAGTATGTGGGAATGAAATGGGTGGGAGTTGATTTATGCCTTTGACTTCGGTTACCTCCCTTGTGAGTGGGAAAAAGCCTTTGGAATATGTACACACACACACACACACACACACACACACACACACACACACACACACACACACACACACACACACACACACACACACACACACACACACACACACACACACACACACACAACACCACACACACACACACACACACACACACACACACACACACACACACACACACACACACACACACACACACACACACACACACACACACACACACACACACACACACACACACACACACACACACACACACACACACACACACACACACACACACACACACACACACACACACACACACACACACACACACACACACACATTATATATATATATATATATATATATATATATATATATATATATATATATATATATATATGCGGTTTCACAACTAAGGGTTGTAAGGCTTCATTCTCCACATAGAACATAAAAGTTTGAGCATAAAGGACTTCCAAAGGAGAGTCCATGTCGACACCGTCTGTCTGGACAAAGAGTTTACCTTGAAAGAAAATCAATAAGTGTCAAATTGATGTTGTGCTGAAATATAATATATATATATATATATATATATACATATATATGTATATATATATATATATATATATATATATATATATACATATACGTTTACACATATACATATACGTATACATATACATATACATATACATATACATATACATATACATATACATATACATATACATATACATATACTTATACACACAACGTACATATACATATACATATACACACAACGTACATATACATATCTCCTCCTGCGAAACACAAATTTACATGCACCGGTATTTAAGGCATGCATGTATAATTTCTCCGAGGACCCACTAATCCTTGATGTACATCCATGTACGCAAAGCAAATGTACACACACACACACTCACACGCACACGCACGTACGCACACGTTCAAAAGAGGAATGTGTCGTGATGTCACATTGGTGGAGGCTGTAACCTTTCCCTCCCCTCCACATCCTCCGCTCATTTACTCCAAATACTCTCTCTCTCTCTCTCTCTCTCTCTCTCTCTCTCTCTCTCTCTCTCTCTCTCTCTCTCTCTCTCTCTCTCTCTCTCTCTCTCTCTCTCTCTCTCTCTCTCTCTCTCTCTCTCTCTCTCTCTCTCTCTCTCTCTCTCTCTCTCTGCATGTCTCTTTCTCTCTCTCTCTCCTTTGCTTTTATATCCATTCAACTCTTTTATTTACATAATTTTCTTTAATCTTTTTTCATCTCTTTCTCATTCATAATTTTTTTTCATTTCCTAATTCCTGGTTTATACTAACCGAGAATGGATGAAGTTTCCCAAATACATTTGCTTCTGGGACCAAATAAATCTGTTTAGGAAAGGACCTTCCCCCTCCTGCCTCCCGCCCCATGCCCGAACCTTAAAGGATTTCATCACGGCCAACTGCGCCAGGCGATTTTATCAAACCTCTTGTTCCATTTTTCCTTCTCTCGTTTTTTCTCTTCTTCTTCTTCCTCTCTTTCCCCTCCCTTCCCCATCCATTCCCTCTTCTTATCAATCTTATTTCTCTCTTAGCCACTTGCTCACACTCTCTTCCTCCTCTCTTTTTTTTTCTTCTTCTTCTTCCTCTCTTTCCCCTCCCTTCCCCACTCATTCCTTCTTCATCTTCTCAACTTTATTTCTCTCTTAGTCACTTGCTCCCACTCTCTTCCTCCTCTCTCCCACTGTTTCATCTCTCTCTATTCCTATTCACCTCCTCTCCTCCTCTCTTCTTCTTCCTTCTCCTCTTCCCCCCTCCCTCTCCCCGTTCCACCTCCCTTCACCCTTCATCTCATCAACTTTAACAATCTTCTACCCTGTTTCTCTCCCTCTCCCAGTGCCTCATCCCTCTCCACTCCCGACAGTTCCCCTCCTCTCCCCTCCCTCTCCCTCTTCCCTCACTTCACTCCTCCCTCTTCCCTCTCCTTCCTCCCTCACGTTCGGTTTCCCGCCACCGGGGGCGATCAAACGTTCTGGGAACTGTGGGACGCCAAAGAAAGGCTCCTGATGCTGACCCAGGTCCCTTAGGCCTAACAGCAATCTTTCTCTCTATTCTATATAGAATATATATATATATATATATATATATATATATATATACATACATATAATATATATATATACAGTATATATACATACATACATATATATATATATATATATATATATATATATATATATATGTGTGTGTGTGTGTGTGTGTGTGTGCATGTGTGTGTGTGTGTGTGTACGTGCGTGTGTGTGTGTGTGTGTGTGTGTGTGTGTTTATCTGATCAAAATACAGGATAAGAGGTTCACTCATAAGAACATGTCCTTTTGCTTCCATAGGTCATACATGCATTCGCTTATGTTGTGTGTGTGTGTGTGTGGTTGCATGCGTACTTGCGTGTGAGTGTGTGTACGAGTGTGTGTGTGTGTGTGTGTGTGTGTGTGTCCATGTGTTACACCTGAAAGCATAGAGCCATCTGTACCCAGCCACGATCCAGCTGATTGGCGTAATTGTGCCAGCTGCACTGCGTGTCTCTGTCCAGTGTTTTAATGTTTACTCCGTGCTCCGTGTATCCGACACCCCACCCACTCCACCACCTCCAACACGTGCCTCGTTCCCACGATTTTATTATGTAAACATGGCTGTCAGGTCACGTGTCCTGGGCGTGGATGCTGTATCCGGAGTAAAGTCTGGGGCTAATATTTGTAAGGCCTCTGGGAACAGTGAGTTGATTGAGACTTTATCATGTCAACAAGACGAGGTAATCACGTCATGTGGTAATATTGATTCAAAGATCCTGACAAGGTCGCCGCTCATTTGGGATCTGTTCCTATTACTCGCAACAAAGTGAACTGCCTTCGAATGATCAACGCTGAACACTTGTTCATTAGGGAATGGTTGTTCATTTCTGATATGTTTCGAGATGTTGTGTTATTCATGGTCACAGCCATCCCAACACGCTCGACACTACATTTATTCAACTTTAACAAGCCGGAGTAAATGACTGTGGTGTGGCACAGAAACTGCATCGTCTCCCAGTGCACCCTCATGAATCGTTAACTCCTCTGTTCAACCGATGTAGTGTGATTACATTGGACGAGAATGATGGCTTCGACAGCAACAAAACTCCTCATAACGTAGGGTGCTTATTTTTTTTAATTGTGTAATAATACTAATAAAAAAAATCTATCTAGGATAGCCTTGGTAACTTGAGTACACATAAGACTTCGTCTGTTCATCCATGGCGAATTACGAAGTCAGTTTTCTTCGTCTTCCTTGCCAGGGATGAACTTGTTCATACGACTGTACATTCACCGCTCGTGACAATCTCACCCAAATCAATACAGTGACCCACGTTTCAATCTCTCTTCTGTCCAAGGGCCAGGCGATTTGATTCATCTGAAGAAACTCCAATTCTGGACAGAAGGATTCCCGGTTCATCGAAACCCCTTTCACCCCGATTCATCGAATCCCTTTCGTCCCGGGGTCGTTCCTTTGCTGAATAGAATCGATTGGTCTTGGTTCAAACAAAATCAGTTGAATGCGTCTTCGTGTGTGGGATTCACCATGGTCTTGGATCACGTGATGGACTCGTGATCGATAGCTACTACCCTCCCGGATGAGAGCTCAGAGCTCATGTATGACCGACTTATGGGTAAAGCTGTGATCTTACACGCACACATACACCCAACTCCCCGCTCACGAGAGGGAGTGATTGAGAGAGAGAGAGAGAGAGAGAGAGAGTGCGTGTGCGCGCGCGCGCGCGTGTGTGTGTGTGTGTGTGTGCGTGTGTGTGTGTGTGTGTGTATGCACGCGTGGATGGGATCCTGGAACCCAGAGCAATCACAGCAGCCCATATCCGGCGCACGTGGGGAAAGGAAAGAAGGGAGAGAGGGGAGAGAAGAGGAATAGGGAGAGCGTGTGGGAGAGGTGTGGTTAAAAAGAAAACGGAGAAATGCGGCGAAATGGGAAAGGAAGGGAAAATGGAAGAAAACTTGGACATGAGGGAAGAGGAGGAGAATTAGAGAGGGGAAAGATGGTGGGGAGAGGACGAGTGAAAGAGAGGTGGGGGAAGGTAGAGAGGCAGAAAAGATTTGGAGGGAAGGAGAGAGAAAAGAGAGGAGAAGAGTTAGAAGGAGGTAAAAGAAAAGGAGAGTTGGAAGAAGGGAAAGGGAAGATGGAAAGATAAAGAGAGGAGAAGAAAGGATTTTTGGGGAAGAAAGAGATAGATAGGTAGATAGATAGATAGATAGATAGATAGATAGATAGATAGATAGATAGATAGATAGATAGATAGATGAAAAGACAGAGAGAGAGAGAGAGAGAGAGAGAGAGATAGACAGACAGACAGACAGACAGACAGACAGACAGACAGACAGACAGACAGACAGACAGACAGACAGACAGACAGACAGATATATATATATATATATATATATATATATATATATATATATATAGAGAGAGAGAGAGAGAGAGAGATTTGGGAAACTAAATAAGAGGAAGGGAGGGGGTGGAAAAGACTAGGGCAGGAGTGGGCAACCTTTTGAATTACGGGTGCCAAGATCAACCATATCTTTAATACAAAATTTTCTCGCGTGCCAAATGAGTGGAATTATAGGCCTACATACAGGTATAGGACACCTCCCTTCTCCTCCTATAAGGTCCCCAGTCTACTGCCCAACGCAATATACGGTTACAAATGCTCATACAAAGGAATGTGGAGATTTATTACTTTTTTGTTTTAAGGTGAGCTCTGGGTTTCGAATGCCGGAAAAAGTCGATAATGTGTCAGTTTTGGAACGCGTGCCAAAGGTTACCCACCCCTGGTCTAAGGAGATGGAATAGGATGCAGAGGGAGAGAGGTGTGGGAAGAGAAAGAGAGAGGATGGAGGAAGAGCGATGGGAAAGGAGAGAAAGGATAGAGATAGATATTCAAATCAGGAGAAAATATGGTAGAAAACGGAGGTGATGGTGTTCTCTGTCGGAGAACACAGCAGGGCCTCCATGAAGAATTTTTGCAGAGTAATACAAGACCCTTTTTGGAGCCACGAGGATGGGAAAGATTTTTCTCAGAATTGATTTAATGTCCAGTAAATCTACATATAAACTCTCATTAATGGTTGATTTCCATGACATGATGTAACACATAAGTTTAGTGATGTTTGTTGTGTGTGAATGTAAGTGTATGTCGTGATGGGGGCTGTAGAGGAAGTTTGTTCTCGAGGAGGGGAAGGTGGATGGTGCATGGTTGCTACTGTGAGGCTCTTCGTAGTTCTTGTGCCCGCGGTAGCGTGACGGTACGGTCTTCGTAAAAAAAAAAAAAAACGGCTTCGCCACCCAGTCACTCACAAGGCCTAGTCTTTAGCTGAATAAAATCCCATGATCGCAGTCAGGATAAATGCATATGTCGTCAATACTCGAGAGATGGGAGGTTGATATGTTGTTCCAGGCACCTCCTACGAGGAGCTTTTGAAAATGCAGAAAGTTACGACAGCCACCAAGCGATCTCATATTTTTTTTCTTTTTGATATTTTGGGTTTAATCAAGGGACCGAGTGGCAGCCCCCGGGGCTTTATTACAAAATGGATGAGAAAAAGAGAAAGATAATTGTGTTTTGTCTATCCATGGGGACTATCATACCGAATCGGTGGAGGTCTATATATGGCTAAAGAAAATGTCAAAAAGGGCAGAAGAAGAACAAAAGAAGAGTAGATTTTTTTTTTTTTTTTTTTTTTTTTTTTTTAGTGAACATAGGTCCCCAACCATGAATGAAGGCCTACTGACTCATTCTGTAGGCATGTCAATAAGGTCCTTGAAATCTGGACTACATAAATCATGCAATTAAAATCCCATACATGGAAAGCAGCAGGGAGAGGGGGGGGGGAAATATCTGTGCTTTGTCCTTGAGGACAATATAGCCCCCAAAGAGGAGGTGAAGGAGAGATTTAAGGGGAGAAGATGGGAGAGATGGTAGAAAGTTGAAAAATAATCTGAAAGAATGTTCCATGACTATAGTCTGTGGAGATGTCTCTAAACTCCCAGAGAAAAAGAGATAGAGGAGGAGAGGCAGAGGACGAGAAAAGGGAATTTAAAGTATAAAAGAAGAAGAAGGGGAGATGGAGAGAGAGAGAGAGAGAAATAGAAGAAAACAGACAAGAAAAAGGAGATAGGTTGGAAGAGGACAAAGAAGAAAAACGAAGAGAAAGATTAGAAATGGGGAATGGGAGGGAGGGAGTGGAGGAGGACGGAGGTGGGAGAGAAGAGAGACGACGGGGAGGAATGGGGAAGGAAAGGGGAAGAGTGGACGGTAAATGAATTGAGGGAGTTGAATAAAGTCAGGAAGGAGTAGACGATTGAAAGGAGGACTTGTTTAGAATGGAGAGCGGAGGGGACTCGAACCTCCGACTGAGGAACAGGGAGAAAGGGCAGGAATTGAATGTGGACTGACGGGAACAGCTGAAAGAGAAGGGGAGGAGAGAGAGAGAGAGAGAGAGAGAGAGAGAGAGAGAGAGAGAGAGAGAGAGAGAGAGAGAGAGAGAGAGAGAGGAATGATCGTTTCTGGGAAGAAGGTTGGGTTGAGGTACACATCTATACATACGTACATTCGTAAAAATACATACATACATACATACATACATACATACATACATACATACATACATACATACATACATACATACATACATACATACATACATACATACATACATACATACATACATACATACATACATACATGCATGCATACATACATACATACATACATGCAT
>NC_134780.1:85876283-85898783 GCF_046742065.1 Oratosquilla oratoria | reverse complement strand
ACCCTCATTCAACCTAACCTAACCTAACCTAACCTAACCTAACCTAACCTAACCTAACCTAACCTAACCTAACCTAACCTAACCTAACCTAACCTAACCTAACCTAGCGAATAAGTTGATGACAATAAGCATAACCCTAACCTAACCTAACCTAACCTAACCTAACCTAACCTAACCTAACCTAACCTAACCTAACCTAACCTAACCTAACCTAACCTAACCTAACCTAACCTAACCTAACCTAACCTAACCTAGCGAATAAGTTGATGACAATAAGCATAACCCTCATTCAACCTAACCTAACCTAACCTAACCTAACCTAACCTAACCTAACCTAACCTAACCTAACCTAACCTAACCTAACCTAACCTAACCTAACCTAACCTAACCTAACCTAGCGAATAAGTTGATGACAATAAGCATAACCCTCATTCAACCTAACCTAACCTAACCTAACCTAACCTAACCTAACCTAACCTAACCTAGCCTAACCTAACCTAACCTAACCTAACCTAACCTAACCTAACCTAGCGAATAAAGTGATGACAATAAGCATAACCCTAATTCAACCTAACCTAACCTAACCTAACCTAACCTAACCTAGCCTAACCTAACCTAACCTAACCTAACCTAACCTAACCTAACCTAACCTAACCTAACCTAACCTAACCTAGCGAATAAGTTGATGACAATAAGCATAACCCTCATTCAACCTAACCTAACCCAACCTAACCTAACCTAACCTAACCTAACCTAACCTAACCTAACCTAACCTAACCTAACCTAACCTAACCTAACCTAACCTAAACTAACCTAGCGAATAAGTTGATGACAATAAGCATAACCCTAATTCAACCTAACCTAACCTAACCTAACCTAGCCTAACCTAACCTAACCTAACCTAACCTAACCTAACCTAACCTAACCTAACCTAACCTAACCTACCTAACCTAACCTAACCTAACCTAACCTAACCTAGCGAATAAGTTGATGACAATAAGCATAACCCTCATTCAACCTAACCTAACCTAACCTAACCTAGCCTAACCTAACCTAACCTAACCTAACCTAACCTAACCTAACCTAACCTAACCTAACCTAACCTAACCTAACCTAGCGAATAAGTTGATGACAATAAGCATAACCCTAATTCAACCTAACCTAACCTAACCTAACCTAACCTAACCTAACCTAACCTAACCTAACCTAACCTAACCTAACCTAACCTAACCTAACCTAACCTAACCTAGCGAATAAGTTGATGACAATAAGCATAACCCTCATTCAACCTAACCTAACCTAACCTAACCTAACCTAACCTAACCTAACCTAACCTAACCTAACCTAACCTAACCTAACCTAACCTAACCTAACCTAACCTAACCTAACCTAACCTAGCGAATAAGTTGATGACAATAAGCATAACCCTCATTCAACCTAACCTAACCTAACCTAACCTAACCTAACCTAACCTAACCTAACCTAACCTAACCTAACCTAACCTAACCTAACCTAACCTAACCTAACCTAGCGAATAAGTTGATGACAATAAGCATAACCCTAATTCAACCTAACCTAACCTAACCTAACCTAACCTAACCTAACCTAACCTAACCTAACCTAACCTAACCTAACCTAACCTAACCTAACCTAACCTAACCTAACCTAACCTAACCTAGCGAATAAGTTGATGACAATAAGAATTACCCTAATTTAACCTAACCTAACCTAACCTAACCTAGCCTAACCTAACCTAACCTAACCTAACCTAACCTACCCTAACCTAACCTAACCTAACCTAACCTAACCTAACCTAACATAACCTAACCTAGCGAATAAGTTGATGACAATAAGCATAACCCTAATTCAACCTAACCTAACCTAACCTAACCTAGCCTAACCTAACCTAACCTAACCTAACCTAACCTAACCTAACCTAACCTAACCTAACCTAACCTAACCTAACCTAACCTAGCGAATAAGTTGATGACAATAAGCATAACCCTCATTCAACCTAACCTAACCTAACCTAACCTAACCTAACCTAACCTAACCTAACCTAACCTAACCTAACCTAACCTAACCTAACCTAACCTAACCTAACCTAACCTAACCTAAACTAACCTAGCGAATAAGTTGATGACAATAAGCATAACCCTCATTCAACCTACCCTAACCTAACCTAAACCTAACCTAACCTAACCTACCTAACCTAACCTAACCTAACCTAACCTAACCTAACCTAACCTAACCTAACCTAACCTAACCTAGCGAATAAAGTGATGACAATAAGCATAACCCTAATTCAACCTAACCTAACCTAACCTAACCTAACTAACCTAACCTAACCTAACCTTACCTAACCTCAACCTAACCTAACCTAACCTAACCTAACCTAACCTAACCTAGCGAATAAGTTGATGACAATAAGCATAACCCCATTCAACCTAACCTAATCTAACCTTGCTTAACCTAGCCTAACCTAGCCTAACCAAGCCTAACGTAACCTAACCCAGCCTAATCTAACCTAACCAAGCCTAACGTAACCTAACCTAGCGAATAAGTTGATGACAATAAGCATAACCCTAATTCAACCTAACCTAACCTAACCTAACCTAGCCTAACCTAACCTAACCTAACCTAACCTAACCTAACCTAACCTAACCTAACCTAACCTAACCTAACCTAACCTAACCTAGCGAATAAGTTGATGACAATAAGCATAACCCTCATTCAACCTAACCTAACCTAACCTAACCTAGCCTAACCTAACCTAACCTAACCTAACCTAACCTAACCTAACCTAACCTAACCTAACCTAACCTAACCTAACCTAACCTAGCGAATAAGTTGATGACAATAAGCATAACCCTCATTCAACCTAACCTAACCTAACCTAACCTAACCTAACCTAACCTAACCTAACCTAACCTAACCTAACCTAACCTAACCTAACCTAACCTAGCGAATAAAGTGATGACAATAAGCATAACCCTAATTCAACCTAACCTAACCTAACCTAACCTAACCTAGCCTAACCTAACCTAACCTAACCTAACCTAACCTAACCTAACCTAACCTAACCTAACCTAACCTAGCGAATAAGTTGATGACAATAAGCATAACCCTCATTCAACCTAACCTAACCCAACCTAACCTAACCTAACCTAACCTAGCCTAACCTACCCTAACCTAACCTAACCTAACCTAACCTAACCTAACCTAAACTAACCTAGCGAATAAGTTGATGACAATAAGCATAACCCTAATTCAACCTAACCTAACCTAACCTAACCTAGCCTAACCTAACCTAACCTAACCTAACCTAACCTAACCTAACCTAACCTAACCTAACCTAACCTAACCTAACCTAGCGAATAAGTTGATGACAATAAGCATAACCCTCATTCAACCTAACCTAACCTAACCTAACCTAACCTAGCCTAACCTAACCTAACCTAACCTAACCTAACCTAACCTAACCTAACCTAACCTAACCTAACCTAACCTAACCTAACCTAACCTAACCTAGCGAATAAGTTGATGACAATAAGCATAACCCTCATTCAACCTAACCTAACCTAACCTAACCTAACCTAACCTAACCTAACCTAACCTAACCTAACCTAACCTACCTAACCTAACCTAACCTAACCTAACCTAACCTAACCTAACCTAGCGAATAAGTTGATGACAATAAGCATAACCCTCATTCAACCTAACCTAACCTAACCTAACCTAACCTAACCTAACCTAACCTAACCTAACCTAACCTAACCTAACCTAACCTAACCTAACCTACCAACCTAACCTAACCTAGCGAAAAAGTTGATGACAATAAGGATAACCCTCATTCAACCTAACCTAACCCAACCTAACCTAACCTAACCTAACCTAACCTAACCTAACCTAACCTAACCTAACCTAACCTAACCTAACCTAACCTAACCTAACCTAACCTATCCTAGCGAAGAAGTTGATGACAATAAGCATAACCCTCATTCTACCTAACCTAACCCAACCTAACCTAACCTAACCTAACCTAACCTAACCTAACCTAACTAACCTAACCTAACCTAACCTAACCTAACCTAACCTAACCTAACCTAGCGAATAAGTTGATGACAATAAGCATAACCCTCATTCAACCTAACCTAACCTAACCTAACCTAACCTAGCCTAACCTAACCTAACCTAACCTAACCTAACCTAACCTAACCTAACCTAACCTAACCTAACCTAACCTAACCTAACCTAACCTAAACTAGCGAATAAGTTGATGACAATAAGCATAACCCTCATTCAACCTAACCTAACCTAACCTAACCTAACCTAGCCTAACCTAACCTAACCTAACCTAACCTAACCTAACCTAACCTAACCTAGCGAATAAAGTGATGACAATAAGCATAACCCTAATTCAACCTAACCTAACCTAACCTAACCTAGCCTAACCTAACCTAACCTAACCTAACCTAACCTAACCTAACCTAACCTAACCTAACCTAACCTAACCTAACCTAACCTAGCGAATAAGTTGATGACAATAAGCATAACCCTCATTCAACCTAACCTAACCTAACCTAATCTAACCTAACCTAACCTATCCTAACCTAACCTAACCTAACCTAACCTAACCTAACCTAACCTAACCTAACCTAGCGAATAAGTTGATGACAATAAGCATAACCCTAATTCAACTTAACCTAACCTAGGCTAACCTAACCTAGCCTAACCTACCCTAACCTAACCTAACCTAACCTAACCTAACCTAACCTAACCTAACCTAACCTAACCTAACCTAACCTAACCTAACCTAGCGAATAAGTTGATGACAATAAGCATAACCCTCATTCAACCTAACCTAACCTAACCTAACCTAACCTAACCTATCCTAACCTAGCGAATAAGGTGATGACAATAAGCATAACCCTCATTACACCTAAGCTAAACTAACCTAACCTAACCTAACCTAACCTAACCTAACCTAACCTAACCTAACCTAGCGAATAAGTTGATGACAATAAGCATAACCCTCATTTAACCTAACCTAACCTATCGTAGCCTAACCTAACCTAACCTAACCTAACCTAACCTAACCTAACCTAACCTAACCCAACCTAACCTAGCCTAACCTAACCTAACCTAACCTAACCTAACCTAACTTAACCTAGCGAATAAGTTGATAACAATAAGCATAACCCTCATTCAACCTATCCTAACCTAACCTAACCTAACCTAACCTAACCTAACCTAACCTAACCTAACCTAACCTAACCTAACCTAACCTAACCTAACCTAACCTAACCTAGCCTAACCTAACCTAACCTAGCGAACAAGTTGATGACAATAAGCATAACCCTCATTCAACCTAACCTAACCTAACCTAGCCTAACCTAACCTAGCCTAACCTAACCTAACCTAACCTAACCTAACCTAACCTAACCTAACCTAACCTAACCTAACCTAACCTAACCTAACCTAACCTAACCTAGCGAATAAGTTGATGACAATAAGCATAACCCTCATTCAACCTAACCTAACCTAACCTAACCTAACCTAACCTAGCCTAACCTAACGTAGCCTAACCTAACCTAACCTAACCTAACCTAACCTAGCGAATAAGTTGATGACAATAAGAATAACCCTAATTCAACCTAACCTAACCTAACCTAACCTAACCTAACCTAACCTAACCTAACCTAACCTAACCTAGCCTAACCTAACCTAACCTAGCGAATAAGTTGATGAAAATAAGCATAACCCTCATTCAACCTAACCTAACCTAACCTAACTTAACCTAACCTAACCTAACCTAACCTAACCTAACCTAACCTAACCTAACCTAGCGAATAAGTTGATGACAATAAGCAAACCCTAATTCAACCTAACCTAACCTAACCTAACCTAACCTAACCTAACCTAACCTAGCGATTAAGTTCATGACAATATGCATAACCCTAGTTCAACCTAACCTAACCTAATCTAACCTAACCTAACCTAACCTAACCTAACCTAACCTAACCTAGCGAATAAGTTCATGATAATAAACATAACCCTAATTCAACCTAACCTAACCTAACCTAACCTAACCTAACCTAACCTAACCTAACCTAACCTAACCTAGCCTAGCCTAACCTAACCTAACCTAACCTAACCTAACCTAACCTAACCTAACCTAACCTAACCTAACCTAACCTAACCTAGCGAATAAGTTTATGACAATAAGCATAACCCTAATTCAACCTAACCTAACCTAACCTAACCTAACCTAACCTAACCTAACCTAACCTAACCTAACCTAACCTAACCTAACCTAACCTAACCTAACCTAACCTAATCTAGCGAATAAGTTGATGACAATAAGCATAACCCTCATTCAACCTAACCTAACCTAACCTAACCTAACCTAGCCTAACCTAACCTAACCTAACCTAACCTAACCTAACCTAACTTAACCTAACCTAACCTAACCTAACCTAACCTAACCTAACCTAACCTAACCTAACCTAACTTAGCGAATAAGTTGATGACAATAAGCAAACCCTAATTCAACCTAACCTAACCTAACCTAACCTAACCTAACCTAGCGATTAAGTTCATGACAATATGCATAACCCTAGTTCAACCTAACCTAACCTAATCTAACCTAACCTAACCTAACCTAACCTAACCTAACCTAACCTAGCGAATAAGTTCATGATAATAAACATAACCCTAATTCAACCTAACCTAACCTAACCTAACCTAACCTAACCTAACCTAACCTAGCCTAGCCTAACCTAACCTAACCTAACCTAACCTAACCTAACCTAACCTAACCTAACCTAACCTAGCGAATAAGTTTATGACAATAAGCATAACCCTAATTCAACCTAACCTAACCTAACCTAACCTAACCTAACCTAACCTAACCTAACCTAACCTAACCTAACCTAACCTAATCTAGCGAATAAGTTGATGACAATAAGCATAACTCTCATTCAACCTAACCTAACCTAACCTAACCTAACCTAGCCTAACCTAACCTAACCTAACCTAACCTAACCTAACCTAACCTAACCTAACCTAACCTAACCTAGCGAATAAGTTGATGACAATAAGCATAACCCTAATTCAACCTAACCTAACCTAACCTAACCTAACCTAACCTAGCCTAACCTAACCTAACCTAACCTAACCTAGCCTAACCTAACCTAACCTAACCTAACCTAACCTAACCTAACCTAACCTAACCTAACCTAACCTAGCGAATAAGCTGATGACAATAAGCATAACCCTCATTCAACCTAACCTAACCTAAACTAACCTAACCTAACCTAACGTAACCTAACCTAACCTAACCTAACCAAACCTAGCCTAAACTAACCTAACCTAACCTAGCCTAACCTAACCTAACCTAACCTAACGAATAAGTTGATGACAATAAGCATAACCCTCATTCAACCTAACCTAACCTAACCTAACCTAGCCTAACCTAACTTAACCTAACCTAACCTAACCTAAACCTAACCTAACCTAACATAACCTAGCGAATAAGTTGATGACAATAAGCATAACCCTCATTCAACCTAACCTAACCTATCCTAACCTAATCTAACCTAACCTAACCTAACCTAACTTAGCCTAGCGAATAAATTGATGACAATAAGCATAACCCTCATTCAACCGTACCTAACCTAACCTAACCTAACCAAACCTAACCTAACCTAACCTAGCCTAACCTAACCTAACCTAACCTAACCTAACCTAACCTAACCTAACCTAACCTAACCTAGCGAATAAGTTGATGACAATAAGGATAACCCTAATTCAACCTAACCTAACCTAACCTAACCTAGCCTAACCTAGCCTAACCTAACCTAACCTAACCTAACCTAACCTAACCTAACCTAACCTAACCTAACCTAACCTAACCTAACCTAACCTAGCGAAGAAGTTGATGACAATAAGCATAACCCTCATTCAACCTAACTTAACCTAACCTAACCTAACCTAACCTAACCTAACCTAACCTAGCCTAACCTAACCTAACCTAACCTAACCTAACCTAACCTAACCTAACCTAACCTAACCTAACCTAACCTAACCTAGCGAATAAGTTGATGACAATAAACATAACCCTCATTCAACCTAACCTAACCTATCCTAACCTAGCCTAACCTAACCTAACCTAACCTAACCTAACCTAACCTAACCTAACCTAACCTAACCTAACCTAACCTAACTTATTCTAGCGAATAAGTTGATGACAATAAGCATAACCCTCATTCAACCTAACCTAACCTAACCTAACCTTACCTAACCTAACCTAGCCTAACCTAACCTAATCTAGCCTAACCTAACCTAACCTAACCTAACCTAACCTAACCTAACCTAGCGAATAAGTTGATGACAATAAGCATAACCCTAATTCAACCTAACCTAACCTAACCTAACATAACATAACCTAACATAACCTAACCTAACCTACCCTAACCTAACCTAACCTAGCCTAACCTAACCTAACCTAACCTAACCTAGCCTAACCTAACCTAACCTAACATAACCTAACCTAACCTAACCTAGCGAATAAGTTGATGACAATAAGCATAAAGCGAACTCAACAATAAAAATGAAACCAATAAGCATCCTAAACCCTCATTCAACCTAACCTAACCTAACCTAACCTAACCTAACCTAACCTAACCTAACCTAACCTAGCCTAACCTAACTTAACCTAACCTAACCTAGCGTAGCGAATAAGTTGATGACAATAAGCATAACCCTCATTCAACCTAACCTAACCTAACCTAACCTAACCTAACCTAACGTAACCTAACCTAACCTAACCTAACCTAACCCTTCGAATAAGTTGATGACAATAAGGATAACCCTTATTCAACCTAACCTAACCTATCCTAACCTAACCTAACCTAACCTAACCTAACCTAACCTAACCTAACCTAACCTAACCTATCCTGACCTAACCTATCCTAGCCTAACCTAACCTAACCTAACTTAACCTATCTTAACCTAGCGAATAAGTTGATGACAATAAGCATAACCCTCATTCAACCTAACCTAACCTAACCTAACCTAACCTAACCTAACCTAACCTAACCTAGCCTAACCTAACCTAACCTAACCTAACCTAACCTAACCTAACCTAGCGAATAAGTTGATGACAATAAGCATAACCCTTATTCAACCTAACCTAACCTAACCTAACCTAACCTAGCCTAACCTAACCTAACCTAACCTAACCTAACCTAACCTAACCTAACCTAACCTAACCTAACCCTTCGAATAAGTTGATGACAATAAGGATAACCATTATTCAACCTAACCTATCCTAACCTAACCTAACCTAACCTAACCTAACCTAACCTAACCTATCCTGACCTATCCTGACCTAGCCTATCCTAGCCTAACCTAACCTAACCTAACTTAACCTATCTTAACCTAGCGAATAAGTTGATGACAATAAGCATAACCCTCATTCAACCTAACCTAACCTAACCTAACCTAACCTAACCTAACCTAACCTAACCTAACCTAACCTAACCTAACCTAACCTAACCTAACCTAACCTAACCTAACCTAACCTAACCTAACCTAACCTAACCTAACCTGACCTAACCTAACCTAACCTTTATTTCACTGTTGATACTCGGCGTACTGGGGTGACAATTCTTCAGGTGGGGATCTTATTGGGTGACGATTCTTCACGTGGGTGTTCTGGGGTGGCAATTCTTCATGTGATACCGAATTGTCTATCACTTCTCAATCTACTGATTTTCATTCGAATGGAGTCGGCTAGTTTCAGCCAGAATAGACTATATAAAGTGTCGCATTGAGGGGAGAGCGAGATGGGTGGAGGAAGACACGAGGGGAAAGGGGGCAGGTGGATTAGGGTGAGGGGAGGGGGAGGGGTAGGGGGAAGGGAAAAAAGATGCGTAAAGTGAAAAACGGGGATTTTGAAAAGACGAAAAAAAAATCATAGAGAAGGAAGGGAAGGGGAAGAGAACGAGGGCAAAGGAAAGGTGGAGAGGGGAAAAGAGGGTAAAGGGAGGGAAAGGAGGGGAGGGATACGGAGAAGTAAAAAATGGAGGAAATGAAAGGATTTAATGAATGAAGACGGGAGGGGAGGTGGAGGTGGGCGAGGAGGAGGTGAGGGGAGGTGGAGGGGCGCCAAGAGAGGGAATGAAGAGAGGGCTGGGTGGAAAAGAGGGGAAAAGGGCGGACCGTGATGAATGAGAGGCGGGGAGAGAATAGCAAATGAGGAATCTAATGTAAACACATCAACACCCGACACGCGCCGACACACGTGCGCGCGCATACAGATCATGCGCGCACTCACACATACACACAAACACACATACAATCACGCACGCACACACACACACACACACACACACACACACACACACACACACACACACACACACACACACACACACACACACACACACACACACACACACACACACACACACACACACACACACACACACACACACACACACACTCTCTCTCTCTCTCTCTCTCGGTGGAGCGGTTGGTAGAGCCTCCGTCTGTCACTACGGCGGTCCGGTTTCGAATCCTGCCCAGGGCTGAAATGATTTCAGTGTCGCTGCGCTCCGAGTCGTTACTCCAACTCTCATGGGCGGGGAGTTCGGTGTGTGTGTGCGCGTTAGGTCACAGCATTACCCATAGAGCAGTCATACAAGCTCTGAGCTCTCTTCCGGGAGGGAAATAGCTGTCGATCACGAGTCCAACCCGTGATCCAAAGACCAAGGTGAAAAGACCAAGGTGAATCTCTCTCTCTCTCTCTCTCTCTCTCTCTCTCTCTTTCTCTTTGTCTCTCTCACACATACACATACACACACACATACACACACACACACACACACACACACACACACACACACACACACACACACACACACACACACACACACACACACACACACATACACACACACACACACACACACACACACACACACACACACACACACACACACACAACACACACACACACACAACACACACACACACACACACACACACACACACACACACGCTCACACACACACACACACACACACACACACACACACACACACACACACACACACACACACACACACACACACACACACACACACACACACACACACACACACACACACACACACACACACACACACACACACATTCTATTTTATCAGGTACTCACACTAATGTTTACAGTAAAGTGCGATGATACTCATGTATGAAAAAGTCAAGGACCCTCGAAACAGCTGTTTTTGGAAATAGATATAGAGCAAGAGAGAGAGAGAGAGAGAGAGAGAGAGAGAGAGAGAGAGAGAGAGAGAGAGAGAGAGAGAGAGAGAGAGAGAGAGAGAGAGAGAGAGAGAGAGAGAGAGAGAGAGAGAGAGAGAGTGTGTGCCTGTTTTCATGTATATGTGTGTGTGTTTGCGTGTGTGTGCATGTGAGTGTATGTTTGAGCACGTGTGTGTGTGCGTGTGTTTGTTCGCTCATATGTGTATTTGTCCTTGTTTTAGGTCTACAAGATGTCGAAAAGGAGATCTCATTTTTTTACTAGATTGACTTATGTTCATACTAAGCCTTTATGATTTTTCATGATACACGAAGAAGTGCGAGATCAGGGAAACAGACAGAGAGACAGACAGACAGACGGGAAGGGGCACCAGAACCGCCATGGTAGTGACGGTGGAGGGAGTGGTTGGGGAGGGAGAGGGGGCACTAATGGGTTTTTCTTGACGAAGGTGTGAGAGAGAAGTTCGGGTGATCAAGCGAAGAAGAAGGATGAGTTCGGCTATGCGAAGTCACCAATCATTTATTTCATATTATTTGTGCTTGTTTTGTTATCATTTGTCTGTTTGATTCTCATTTATTATTAGTTATATGTGAATTCATTATTGTTTTCTATTTACCTGTTTGTTTATTATTTAACTATACCTATGCATTTATTTATGCATTTTATTTGTTATTTACATTATTATAGTTTTTATTTATTCATTTATTATTATTATTATTATTATTTTTTTTGCATCCGACCTAGATATGGACCAAAAGGTCTTCTGTCGGCATGCTCCACTTTTGTAATCCTTTGTTTGACTATGGAGTGTTTGGAGCATTCTAGAGAAGTGTCTAGAGCAGCGTTTCTCAACCCTAAAGTTCCCCAGAACCCTAAGGTTCCGCAAAAGGTCCCTGAGGGTTCAGCGAGAACAAGTGAGATAAGCTAATGCACTTTTGATTTTTTGTTTAATTTCATATACGTGATATAATTAAACACGCACGACATATTCTTGGTTATTGTAATAATGTAATATAGATATCATCCTATCTAGCCTATTATTGCGATGAAAATAAGATGAGAAGGATATGGTATTTTTTTTTTTTTTTTTTTTTGCGCAGGGATTCCTTGAGCCATGCAATTTATTTCAAATGTCACACAATGGTAAAAAGGTTGAGAAACGCTGTTCTAAAGACTTGTAGCCGTACTTTTAAACTTTCCGCTAGTTCTGGCGAATACTATTTACCATTAGAAAATAGAATTTTACCTAATGTTCTAGTTAAGTGTATTTAGATCATCAGCTTATATACAAAACCTACCAATATTTTTCGTAACTATAATTAACGAAGTTAATAGAATTCTCCTTTCTAATGGTAGAACGTGATCGCCAGGGGTGACGAAAGGGTTTGAAAGTGCGGTCCCTAGTACGGTCCTTAGTTTTTATATATTATTAATATGATTTTTCTTTTTTTTTTTTGCATCCGACCTAGATATGGATCAAAAGGTCTCCTGTCGGCATGCTCCGCCTTTGTAATCCTTTGTAATCCTTTGAAGTTGCGACAAGACTCATTCTAATTCACTTTAACATAGATTCCTTTGGGCTCCACGGATGTTGGTGGAACTCGCGTTGCCGCTGCGATCGTCTGAAGACTGCCAGATTACAAAGGATTACAAAGGCGGAGCATGCCGACAGGAGACCGTTTGGTCGATACCTAGGTCGGGTGCGTAAAAAAATCATAATGATGATAAATAAATAAATGAATAAATAAAAACTATAATAAAGTAAATAATAAATAAAAACTATAATAAAGTAAATAATAAATAAATACATAAATAAATGCATATGTATAGTTAAATAATAAACAAACAGGTAAATAGTAAATGATAATAAATTGACATATAACTAACAATAAATGAGAATCAAGCAAATAACAATAAACAAATGGGCTAATGATAACAAAACAAATAATATAAAATAAATGATAGTCATTACAGCATCTTGCTTAGGTGTTTATCTAAATGATTCTTAAAGCTTAATGTGATACGGTTAAACGTCACACACTCGCCGGCTATCGGGAGGCTAGGACTGTGCCCCTCACAGAGGGCTTTTGTAGTGTGGAATTTAATGAACCATGCCTTTGGCTCAACTTCGCCGGTGGCAGGATTCGAACCGCCCTCACCTCGACCTTCGCCGCAAGTATAGACGCCCTAACCCGCTCAGCCAGCGAGGTTCCCGTAAGTATTGAATATGGACGCCATAAGCTTAAACCAGTGGTTCTCAACCTTGTTTTGGCCATGCCACCTAATCACCTTTATAATCCTGATGCCCCCCTACCCCCCCCATGTGGTGATATACAATTCTTATAATTTAAAAAATAAACTCTTCTTCAGCTGAAAAAACATAAAACCTTGGTTTAAAACCAATTAAAAAAACATGACATCAATGAAAAATAAAAACAAAACAAATTGAATAAAATAAAGAATAAAAATAAATTGACCTAGACTTCTTCAGTTGCCCTCAATTGCCCTCTTGAAAATCATATTGCCCACCTGAAAAACTGAATTGCCCACCTGTGGGGCGTAACCCCCCCCCCCACGTTGAGAAGCACTGGGTTAAAGTAAGATGAGCATATGAGTCTTACAGTATTCTGTCGCTGATACATACAGACATACTAAAGGCCTTTTTCCCCCTTACAAGGGAGGTAGCCAAAAAACAAAGGCATAAAATCCACTCACACCCATTCCATCGCTATCACACTCCACTCTCCTCCACCGTCTTCCCTCCCTCTTACCTTGGCACCTCCTGGATGACGGGTCATCCCTTCATCTTGTCCACTGTCGCTGATAGCCGGCGTTTTTATATTTGGGGACAGAGTCCCACCGAAGAAGTGGAGATCGGAGGAGTGGGGAAGGAGAGAAATAGTGGAGAAGGTAGAAGAATGGAGAGATAGTGGAGGTTAA
The DNA here is from genome assembly GCF_046742065.1 of Oratosquilla oratoria. Taxonomy (NCBI): domain Eukaryota; kingdom Metazoa; phylum Arthropoda; class Malacostraca; order Stomatopoda; family Squillidae; genus Oratosquilla; species Oratosquilla oratoria. Next base: position 85,884,514 of record NC_134780.1, on the reverse strand, counting down.
ATGTTAACAGCTTCCATTATCTTACGTGAAGACGAATCTCCCATCATAAAAGCCTGCTACGTGACTCTGGTCCCTAGAGGTACCAACAAACTCCCTCAAGTGTAGACTGCATAGAACTTACGCAATCAATACACTATAACGGAGGGATAATGGAGGTTAAATGTGAACAGTTTCCATTATCTTACGTGAAGACGAATCTCCCATCATAAAAGCCTGCTACGTAACTCTGGTTCCCAGAGGTACCAACAAACTCCCTCAAGTATAGACTGTATACAACTTACGCAATCAATATACTATTACTGGACCATACGTGTGTGTTTGTGATGTTTATTTTTTCTATTCTCACTGTGTTTTTGTACACCGCTGTCGTGTTGCCAAATTTGCGTGCTGTACTGGACTGTACTCCCTCCGCTTTCTGCGTTGTTGTTGAGGCCTATTACGGAGCGAAAACAAAAAATCAATATTGGTTTGCCCGGACTATAGGGAACCGGCCTAGGGCCCCCATTACCCAACGTTGTGTGTGTGTGTGTGTGTGTGTGTGTGTGTGTGTGTGTGTGTGTGTGTGTGTGTGTGTGTGTGTGTGTGTGTGTGTGTGTGTGTGTGTGTGTGTGTGTGTGTGTGTGTGTGTGTGTGTGTGTGTGTGTGTGTGTGTGTGTGTGTGTGTGTGTGTGTGTGTGTGTGTATTTGTGTGTATGTGTGTGTGTGTGTGTGTGTCCCATTTCTATTGAAGAAGTGTAGGGAACCCGCCAATACCCTCCCCCACTTCCCCAGAGCGTAGATTGCGCAGTGAGTGTTTTGGACTCCGATAATGCTGACGTATTCTCGAACGCAACAGAGAAGAAGGCGCCTAGGATGCCAGGGTTTGGTGGTTATCGATTAACCCTATTACTACTGGACATAAGGCTATTAGCTACACCTGAGCGGTTCCCTAGGCGCTGCAGTTTGATTTCATGATGATGGTGGTGATGGTGATGGTGATGGTGATGGTGATGGTGACGAAGACGACGACGAAGACGACGACGACGACGACGACGATGATGATGATGAACAGGAACTTGATCGACCGTGACTCCCTGCCGTCGTAATAAGTTACGATGTCGTTTGCGCCATCGCAATGTGGATACGATGATAGGAACTCCATCATCGGAACAGGAGATGTCAACGACAGGAGACGCTTCACAGCATTCTTACCAAGACGTGACCAAAAACGTGGTCCTTTGCCTCAGGTTGTGTCAACAAAAATATTGTAAAGATTGTGATCGTAACTGCAGTAGGATGTGGCTCTTCAACATAGATACAGTATATATAGCGACTCGCTGTCTAGAAAGTGCTACAAGTTAAATAGGAGGTAGCATGTACGTTGGACATTTGAGACTCCGACCCTTGCTGGACTGCGAGTAGGTGTAGAGCCACAACTTGTTGTTCAGGATATGGTCAGTGGTATTGAATAAATGCGGTGAAAGAGAACAAAGAAAAATATTTTTTTTTCTTTTTGTCCGAAGCGGCCTTCTGAAAAATCATATCTGAGAGGAGCCTTCTAGGTTTTTTTTTTTTCTTTTTTTTTTTGTCTCTGTTCTTTGAGTAGAAAAATCATATCTGAGAGGAGTTTTCATCGCTGAGTTCTTAGATTGAAGAGGAAAGTCCTAGGTGTGGCAGAAAGCTAACTAGGATGAGAAGTTGCCAACCTGAGGAAGAGGTACTAGATGTAATATATTAGTGAGGAGATGTACATCTAGAAGATTTGATAAGACTCACTAGGGTCTTCGAGTTACTAGGATAAACAAAAGTAACCAAATACCAGAATAAGTACAATGGTGAGTTCTCACTACTGAAGAATGGCTACCAGTTTTGATGAGCCTATTTCTTAAGAAATTGGTGGTGTCCCTATGGACCAGAGCTACGCAGTAGACTTTTCTGACGTGAGGCTCATCTTAAAAAAAAAAAAAAAAAAAAAAAAAAAAAATCTAATTCTAATCCACCTTCATTCTACTATTCCCTTTGAATCTCCCCTGTACCATTCCTACTATTCCATCTACCCATTCGGTGCGATAGTGTCCCCCAAGGATAGAGGCACTATATCTCGCTGACAGAATAAAATAAGTTACGACGTTGGGGTTGAGTGCAGTAGATACCCGGGTGATTGATGACAAGGTGCACTTGGGCCCCCCAGGGGAGGGGGCAGCGGGCCGCCTGCCCCGGGGTTGATTAAGAAGAGGGAGTCCACAGGGGAAGAGCAGCCGCCTCAGGGTGGCGGTGGGAGGGGGGAAGGGGGGAGGGTTTCAAAGGGGAAGGGGAAGGCGAAAGGGAAGGGGAAGGCGAAGGGGAAGGGGGAGTGGTGATTGAATTTGCTTGGGTGGGGAGGGTTCCCCATAGAGTGAAGTGAGGAACGGTGTATGTGTGTATACGAGGGACAACACAGATTCGAGTTTGTGCGAAGCAGAGTGACGAGGTTTCGAGGAACATCTCTCCATTTTTTTTTCTTTTTTTTCTTTGTGTAATTCTTTATTATATATTTTCTGTGTTCTCATTAGATCTTATTTCTCATCTCTCTCTCCCCTCCCTCTCTCTCTCTATACATACATACATACATACATACATATACTGTATATCAAAAAATAAATACACAATTAGCCATCACTTTCAATGAAGTATGTATAAGAGAAAATCTCCTGCCCGTATATACTATATATATATATATATATATATATATATATATATATATATATATACATACATATGTATATATATATATATATTCCCTTCCTCTCTTCCTCTCTTCCTCTCTTCCTCTCTTCCTTTCTTTATCTCGGTTTCGGTGCTCCGTTCGTCCTGACGTCTGGCACGTGTCGCTTTGTAACGCAATTTATCTCGAGTTGTGTGTCAGGTAATAGGAAGGAGGAGGAAGGAGGAGGGGGGAGGAAGAGGAAGGAGGAGGAAGAGGAGGAAGAGGAGGAAGAAGAATATAAGGGTCAAAGTTCCTTGCTGAAAAAGAGGGACAGGGTGTACGTGTGTGTGTGTGTGTGTGTGTGTGTGTGTGTGTGTGTGTGTGTGTGTGTGTGTGTGTGTGTGTGTGTATGTGTGTGTATGTATGTGTGTGTGTGCGTGTGTGTGTGTGTGTATCTGTGTGTGTGTGTGTGTATGTGTGATGTGTGTGTGTATGTGTGTGTATGTGTATATACGTGCGTGAGTGTATGTATTTGAGGCGAATGAACAAACAGAACCTTATAACTAGCGAACAGACAGACAGACAGACAGCGAGATAAACGAGGATACGAAAATGGACGCAAATGGAAATGGACATAGATAAATGGTGAGAAAGAAAAAATGCGAAAATATTCGAGTGAAGAAAAAACAAAAAAGTAAAGAGAAAAGAGGATGGAATAAACGAGAGTAAAGAGAGATGACTTGGTGAAACGACTTGGTAAGCCAAAGGGCAGATGATAAAAGAGGAGTTCAGAGAGAGAGAGAGAGAGAGAGAGAGAGAAAGAGAGAGAGAGAGAGAGAGAGAGAGAGAGAGAGAGAGAGAGAGAGAGAGAGAGAGAGAGAGAGAGAGAGAGAGAGAGAGAGAGAGAGAGAGAGAGAGAGAAATAGAGTGAGACACACACACACACACACACACACACACACACACACACACACACACACACACAGAGAGAGAGAGAGAGAGAGAGAGTGAGTGAGAGAGAAAGAAAGAGAGAGAGAGAAAGAGAGAGAAGAGCGAGAGAGAGAGTGTGAAGAGAATGGCATGGAAAGGTAAGAAAAAGAGCTAAAGGTAAAAGGGATTGGAAGGGAAGGAGAACAAGTATATCGAAGTCGAAAAGGTCAAAAGGAAAGGAAAGGAAGATAAGAGATGGAAGGATATGAGTTGAGGTGATAGGAAGAGAAGAGGAATGAAGATAAATGAAGGGAAGAGGAAGAGAAGGAGAGGGGAAGGGGAAAGGAGGAGAAAAACGAAGGGAAGTGAAGAGAGGTCAGGAGTGAGAGGCAAGGAAAGGGAAGGAGGATATTTGAGGCGAACGAACGAGAATGGAAAGGGAAACGAGAAGAGAAAAGAAGTGCGAGAGAGAAAAAGATGAGTTTGACATTTGAAGTGAAATTAGAGGAGGAGTTGGGAAGGAAAGGAAAGGAAAGGAAAGGGAGGGAAAGGGAAGGGAAGGGAAGGGAAGGGAAGGGAAGGGAAGAGAAGGGAAGGGAGGGGAAGGGAAGGAAAGTGAAGGGAAGAGAAGGGAAGGAAGGGGAAGGGAAAGGAAGGAAAGGGAAGGGAAGGAAAGGAAAGGAAAGGAAAGGGAAGGGGAGGAAAGAGAAGGAAAGGGAAGGGAATGAAAGGGAAGGAGAGGGAAGGAAAGGGAAGGAAAGGGAAGGAAAGGGAAGGGAAGGGAAGGAAAGGGAAGGGAAGGAAAGGGAAGGGGAGGAAAGGAAAGGGAAGGGAAGAAAAGGGTAGGAAAGGGAAGGAAAGGGAGGGAAAGGGAAGGGAAGGGAAGGGAAGGAGAAGGGAAGGAAAGGGAATGAAAGGAAAGGAAAGGGAAGGGAAGGAAAGGGAAGGGAGGAAAGGGAAAGGGAAGGGAAGGGAAGGAGAGGGAAGGGAAGGGAGGGGAAGGAAAGGAAAGGGAAGGGGAGAGAAGGGCGGGAAGGGAAGGGAAGGGTAGGAAAGGGAAGGGAAGGGAAGGGAAGGAGGGAAAGAGAAGGAAAGGAAAGGAAAGGTAAGGAAAGGGAAGTGAAGGAAAGGAAAGGGAAGGAAAGGGAAGGGAAGGAAAGGGAAGTGGAGGAAAGAGAAGGAAAGGTAAGGGAAGGAAATGAAATGAAAATGAAATGTAAATATGGGGAGAGGAGGGAAAAGAGAAATGAGAGAGAGGGAAGGATAAGACAGACAGACAGACAGACAGACAGACAGACATACATACAGACAGACAGACAGAAATAGATAGATATAGACAGATAGATAGATAGATAGATAGATAGATAGATAGATAAATAGATAGACAGATAGATAGATAGATAGATAGATAGATAGATAGATAGATAGAGAGAGAGAGAGAGAGAGAGAGAGAGAGAGAGAGAGAGAGAGAGAGAGAGAGAGAGAGACAGACAGACAGAGAGAGAGAGAGAGAGAGAGAGAGAGAGAGAGAGAGAGAGAGAGAGAGAGAGAGAGAGAGAGAGAGAGAGAGAGAGAGAGAGAGAGAGAGAGAGAGAGAGAGAGAGAGAGAAATGGCGCATCATGGGTTAGTGGGGATCGAGCTCGGACGGGGACGGGGTGGGGTTTCCTGCTACTTAAAAGTGAACACCGAATATCACTTAGATCGTCCTCTCTTGTTGACTGAAGATTTCCAGGCTGAGCTTCTTCAATACGGTAACGAAAATTTCCTTTTATTTTCTGGACGATTTTATTCGGCTGAGGGAGGGCTGGACCTGGGAGTGAACGTGGGCGTGAGTGGTCGTGACCCCGTGAGGGCCGAAGTCGGTCCGTCACTCCTCTGAGCTGGATAGAATCGCCAGGAACTCCGAAGAAACCCGTCGCCGTATTGATGGTTGTTGAGGGCCTTCGATGGATAGCGTTTCTTCGTTCGCTCATAATGGAGATACTAATGTCATTCTTCGAGTATTGATAAGGTTTCTGGAACGCCTTTTGTATATTTTTTCCAATGGGATTTGCTCACCCCTTCAGTAAGGTGCTGGTCCCTTATGTACTTGGCCATGGTGTCTACAGGCGATTTTATTCAGCTTGGAGTAGGACCTCGGTGATGTGCGGGGTCTTTGTTGTCTAAAGCAAGTCTAAGATGAAGGAGAACCTTTAAGTGAATGGACTCGTTTGGTCTTAAATCGGAGGAAATGTGTATAGGCCGTCACCGTATTGAAGGTGTAAAGGTTCTTATGATGAAATGTCGATGTCGAGTTTTAGACACAAATTTGGTTGAATGGGAATGAACAGTAGCTATGATTTCAGGAGAAGTCTTCGCCTGTCGCGTTTTTCGACGACTTCTGTCGAGTTTCGTCTGTTTTTTCCCCGGTAAATTTCTTTGGGGGAACTTCCGTCAATTTTGTCGATTATTTTTTTGTGATTATGTCGATTTCGTATCGATTTACATCGGTTTTCATCGAATTCGTCAATTTATGTCGATTTTAGTCGGCTCATTCGTTAGGTATCGATTATCGTCAACTTCTCATATTTTTCCCCTGCAGACAACTTTGTAATAGACTAAAAGGTCTTCTGCCGATACACGCTACCATTGTAAATAATTAAAATTCATTAGAGTCGATTTTAATTGATTTCTGGACTCGTCAGTTTTTGTCGGTTTCCGTTGATTTTCATAGTCTTCGAGCTGGAAGATGGTGAGGAATTCTTACATAGCTATGTAAGGATCGCCAGCTAAAAGAAGAATTAGACACAGTCAACTTTTAATCAAAACGATGTCGCCCTCAGACTAAGGACAAGTCAGTCTCTCAGTCTGAGGATATACTTCGAGTGACAAGTGAAGTAAAGTGACAAGTGAAGGAGGATAAGGAAGGAAAGGTAGTTGCAGTGGGAAGCGCTAAGAAAATGACCGTGATGAGTGAGGAAAATGGAGGAGAAATAAGGAAGGATGAGGTGAAGGCAGTTGTTAAGATGATGAAAGTAGGTAAGGCACCTGGGTTGGATGGGTGTCACGCAGAATACCTAAAAAAAAAAAAAAGGAGATACGGTGATGGTGGACTGGCTGGTGAGGTTATTCTGGCTGATAACAAAATATTTTATTCACGTGAAGGGTGATATTATTCCGATTAAAAGTCGATGGTGTATAACAGTTTTTTATCTGTCGCCAGATGACTTTATTCAGCTGATGCGAGACTCGAATTGGACGAGCTGAGGAGGAGACAATGGAAGAGAGAATGCTCGGAGGATATGTACACAGTATAAAAAATATTGTATCATGCATATCTTTTACAATATTTTGTAACCCTCTGTTTTAATATATTTATAGAAGTATCGTTTCTTTTCAGAATAGAATGCGGAAAAAGTGATCAATAGTTTTTCCGTACATTGTACGGATAACTTTTATATAGTAAATGTTAATGGTTATTGGCTGGGTTTGGCTGGGTCTGGCTGGGTTAGGCAAGGCGAGGTTAGGTTAATGATGGTTATGTTACGTTGGGTTGTGGTTGTATTAGCTTGATGATGGTTGTGTTGGCTTGGGCTTGACTTAATACTGATATTGTATCAACTTTTGTTTCAATAATACTATGAATACCGTCTTTTCATTTTTGTCAGTAACTTTCATGTGCTAGTAAAAACAAAAAAACATTACGATTTCCTAAGTGACATGCGATTGGTAGTGTATTTCTACCATTTTGTCTTGTCTGGATGAGGTATTGACCACATAAGTTTGATAGAGTCACTGCTACGGAGACTTTATTTACACCCGTAAGGACCACAGTCGCGCACCTTTCTCATATGATTTTAGACGAATCTCCACTCAAAAGAAGTATGATGATCACTTTTAGTTTCCAAACTTTCTCCATTCTGCTGCGATTCTTAAATTTCTCATTTGCATCTATGAATTCATCTTTTAGGCACGAGGTCGTCCCCAAGGACAGAAGCGCTGGTTATTGACAACGAAATAGAGTGGAACCTTGGTTTTCGACCAAAATACGCTCTAGAAAACTGATCTAGAACCAATTTGGTTAAGAACTGAAAAAGTTCACTGATCTGCTGATGTTTTCCAACAACAACAAAAATTGAATTTCGCCACTCTGCTTCGTTCGGGTTGGTCGAAAACCAATATTTTGGTCGAATATCAAAGCATTTTTTTTTTCAATATTTTAGTTTTGGTCGAGAACCGACATTTTGGTTGACTTCCGGATTTTTTTCTTCTATTTTGTGTGTGTGTGTCTGTGTGTATGTGTGTGTGTGTGTGTGTGTGTGTGTGTGTGTGTGTACGTAAGTGTGTGTGTGTGTATTTTTACCTAGTTGTATCTACCTAGTTGTACTATACGGGAAGGGAGCTATGCTCGTAGCGACCCGTCTTTGTATCTTTCAGTATAGTTTGTTCTTAAATTCTTGTGTATGTGTTTGTGTGCGTGTTTGTGTGTGTATGTGTGTGTGTGTGTGTGTGTGTGTGTGCGTATGTGTGTGCATCTGTTTAAATGCATTTTGCGTACCCGCGTGTGTCCTAGTATGAATATGAACAAAACAAGATTACTCACATAACCACACAGGCACTTGATTACCTTTACTTATCAGAAACTATTTATCTCCG
>NC_134780.1:85866283-85871283 GCF_046742065.1 Oratosquilla oratoria | reverse complement strand
ACTAGGCGGTGCCTATTTCACACTAGTAAAAAATATCAACGAGATACTGAAATTATAATTCAGCCAAAGTCAGCTGAATAACCTTGATCTATGACTGTTGGAATATTAAATTATTTACCTATTTCTATTGGTTACCTAATCAATAGATTGATTTATCATTAAGTTTATCTATTTTCTTATTTAGATATTGCGCAGGAATGATGGAGCCATGGAGGTAGTAGAGGAGAATTTTAAGAAAGAATTTCAGGAAGGAAGGACAGAAAGGTTAAAAGTGACCAAATCCTTCAACTTGTACATATATATGAATAGAATCGCCAGTGACGGCGATGTCAATCAAACAATTCCGACAGTCGTCCCCGGACTCGAACTGAGACTTACGTAGAAGCAAAGCCGATGTTCTACCGACTGAGCTACCGAGACTATAAGATTCTCTAACCTCGGGGTTAATCTAACTCCCGCAGGATTTAAGTCGACTGCTAACTGCATTGTATATATATATATATATATATGTATTTTTTTTCTTGCAGGCAGACGAGGTTAAAAGCTATCGAAGATTCATTTTTGATTATCTTCTTGCGTATATTCACTATACGACGAATATTTGACTTATCATTTTCTGTAAGTGTTTAGGAGATCTCTTATATTGGCCGACGTTTCGGAATTCTCTTGTTCCATCTTCCAGGGCGATTTGTTGTGTCAAGTGTTCTGTGTAGATTATATATGGGATGTACGGATCATGGACACTGTGTCGAGGAAAATTTGGATGCTCATTGGTGAATGGTAGCCAATATAGAGACTATACGCAAGAAGATATTAAAAAATGAATCTTCAATAGCTTTTAACCTCGTCTGCCTGCAAGAAAACATCCTACCTGGCTACACAAAAATATATATATGTATGTATATATATATGTATGTATATATATATGTATGTATATATATATATATATGCAATGAAACACTGGGAACGTGTCTCCTAGAAATGCAAGGTAACAGCTATGAAGAGAAACTACCGGAATAGAGCGCTTTCGTGTATTACACCGTCAGTGCAAAAATACATAGTAAGAGAGTACGAAAAAGCATAATATGATAGTGAGAAAAGGAACGTGGACATTAGGAGGGGTTCATATCAACAGTGGGACAAAGCGGTGAGCAAATGGAAGCGACGGGAAAAGAGGAATGTGGGACACATCATGGCTACTGTGATTTCGAACCCAAACAGGGTGATGTGACGTCACTAGTCAGCCTTGCTTCTCTGCGCCTGGACAAATCTTTTTTACGACGTTTTGAGTAACTATTGTAAAATTGTCTTACTGGAACAGGACTCGGTTGCACTACGTTTAGGATTGTCAACACAACACCAAGAACCTCATTATACAAAGTAATATGAAATCGCGAGTTCATTGCCACCAGTTGGAAGGCTCACGTAAAAACAAAAAACAAAACATAGTGCAATAACCTAATGGTAGTTTTTCGGAGTCAAACTATTCCGCAGTGGCAGCAGGAAATGTGCTCAGCGTTGGAATATGATCTTTAGGGGTACTTTGAGGCTTGTCTAGCACAGTTTGATATGATATGTGATGGGGAGTCTACTTTAGACTCTGCCCAGCTTTCCCTCCCCCTCCCCCTCCCCCTCCCCCGCCCCCTCCCCTTCATCTACACCATTTCCGGCTCTCTCCTTCTCGTCCTTCTCCTTCTCCCTCTTCCAGGTCCAACTTCAGGAAGAAATCGGCGATGGGGAACTTCAGGAAGAAAACGGTGGTGGGGGAACTTCAGGAAGAAAATGGCGGTGGAGAAACTTCAGGAAGAAAACGGCGGTGGGGGACTTCAGGAAGAAAACGGCGGTGTGGAACTTCAGGAAGAAAGCGGCAGTGGGGAACTTCAGGAGGAAAACGGGGGTGGGAACTTCAGGAAGAAAACGGTGGTGGGGAATTTCAGGAAGAAAACGGCGGTGGAAAACTTCAGGAAGAAAACGGCGGTGGGGAACTTCAGGAAGAAAACGGCGGTGGGGAACTTCAGGAAGAAAACGGCGGTGGGGAACTTCAGGAAGAAAACGGCGGTGGGGAACTTCAGGAAGAAAACGGCGGTGTGGAACTTCAGGAAGAAAACGGCGGTGGGGAAGTCTCTTTGCTTTAGAGGCACATTATGGCTGAGGTCTTCGGCATAGAACTACTGCCCCTCCACTTTGGTACACTTAATGGAATGGTGGAAGGAAGGAGGCGAAGAGGAGAAAGGGGTGTGGAGGGGGAGGAAAAGGAAGAGGAGGAGAACGAGGAAGAAGAGGAGGGGGGTGGAAGGTGATAGAAGGAAAGGGGGTTGAGGAGGCGGCGATGGAAAGTGAGAAGGAAGAAGAGGCAGGAGGAGGAGGAGGGGAAAGAAGAAGGGAAGTATGGGGAGGGGTTGTGGGAAGATGAAAAGGAAGAAGAGGTAGGAAAAGGAGGAGGAAGAGGATGAGGAGGACAAGGAGGATGAGGATGAGGATGAGGATGAGGATGAGGATGAGGATGAAGATGAGGAGGAGGAGGAGAGAAGGATGAGAAGAGGTTGTGGGAAAGGAAGAAGGAAGAAATGGAAGGAGAAGGAGGAGAAGGAGGAAGTGCTGGAGAGAAGGATGAGGACGGAATGTGGAGAAGAGATGAGGAAGAAGAGGCAGGAAGATTAGGAGGGGAATGGAAGGCATTAAAAGAGGGAGAGAGGAGGAGGAGGGGATTGCAAAGATGAGGCAGAAGAAGAGAGGGAGGAAGAAGCGAAAGGAGAGGAGGTGGAAGGACGTGAAAGAGAAAGGAGGAGTAGGAAAGGAAGGAAGAAGAAAGGAGGAAGAAGAAAGGAAGGAAGAAGAAAGGAGGGAAGAAGAAAGGAAGGAAGAAGAAAGGAGGAAGAAGAAAGGAAGGAAGAAGAAAGGAGGAAGAAGAAAGGAAGGAAGAAGAAAGGAAGGAAGAAGAAAGGAAGGAAGAAGAAAGGAAGGAAGAAGAAAGGAAGGAAGAAGAAAGGAGGAAGAAGAAAGGAAGGAAGAAGAAAGGAAGGAAGAAGAAAGGAGGAAGAAGAAAGGAAGGAAGAAGAAAGGAAGGAAGAAGAAAGGAAGGAAGAAGAAAGGAAGGAAGAAGAAAGGAGGAAGAAGAAAGGAAGGAAGAAGAAAGGAAGGAAGAAGAAAGGAGGAAGAAGAAAGGAAGGAAGAAGGACGGAGGGGAAAGAAAGGCAATAAAGGCAATATGGAGATGATGAATAAGACAAAAGACGATAGAGAGGAAGAAAAAAAAACCCAGAAGATGAAGGAGAGTAATAAGAATTGAAGAAATAAGGAAAAAGAGAGACGAAGAGGTGGAGAGTAGGAGGTGGAGAAAAAGAGAATGAAAGATAGGAGAAAGGATGCATTTTACTGAGAAAGTTGTTGTCATGGACTTTAGGTTACTGGAGTATCTATCATTGTGGACATACTCGCACTGCCAAGAAAGGGGAAAATTTGTACTTGAGTTAAAAAGAAAAAAAAAAATATATATATAATACAATAAAATAAAATAAAATAAAATAATATAAAATAAAATAGATAAATAGATAAATAAATAAATAATCAAATAAATAATTAAATGAATAAATAAATAAATACATAACATGAAATAAAATAGATAAATAGATAGATTAATGAATAAATAAACGAATAACAAATAAATAAGTAAATAAATAAACAAATAAATAAATAAATATATCGAGATAGAGCAAAGTCGGGCTGTACGCCGTGATGACGATTACCAATGATTGCGTCTTTGGGAGATTATACCTTACCGAAGAGACGCGAAGTCATATCGATGATCAAGGAATGATTTAAGAAAGATGTCGTAAAGGAGGGAGTGTAGCAATTAGCAGTGTTATCATTTATTTTTTTTACTTTGAAATTAATTTCCAACCATAAAAAAAGAAATCTGCGTAGCTCTTGTTCCTTAGGACCGCCACTAGAATTCCTAAAATAGAGAAGAAGAGAAAAGGAGAGAAATCGAGTAAAGACACAGAAGGGGGAGAAGGAAATTGAATGAGGAAGGGTGGAAGATAGGGCTGGAGGAGGAGTAGGAGGAGAAAGGGGGGGGGTTGAGAGATGGAGTGGAGGGCGTGAGTGAGGGGAATTGATATAGGCTGGGAGGTAAAGGTCAGGCCTTGAATTAAAACCGAATTTTGTGTCGAAGCGCATGGAGGCAGTAATGAATCTCTCATCTCCTGTCTAGGCCAAAGAAGGTCTGCCCACTAATAAACAATGAGTCTCCCAGTTCGCGCAGGCCACATGACGTCGTCGAAGTGTCAATCAGCCAATCAGCAGGCTGAAAGAGAGCAGGGGGCGTGGTTATGCGAACGCCAGGTTCTGCTGGATAGAGGTTTCGATCTCCACAATAAAACAAATGAGTTACTAATCGGCTGACCACCTCTCTTTAGACCTATGGTGAGAGCTTATACACTACAGCAGACGTCAAGGTTCAAGGCTGAGGGCATCGAGGATGAGGCTGAGATGCTACGAAGGGGTTTGGGGTTGAGGTTGAGTAACTGTGGCGGGAGACGAGTGTGACGTCATGAAACTACGGCGGGTGTCGAGGACCACGTTTGGAAACTATGGAAGACATCGAGGATGAAACTAAGCTTCTGCTTCAGGAGGTGGTAAGAATGAGGTTAAAGAACAACATCAGGAGTCCAGTTGTGAGTCTTAGGAAGTACTCTAGCCATCAAGGACGAGATTAAGCTACTCCAGGCGTCGAGCACGAGACTAAGAATCTATAACAAGTATCGAGGACGAGGCAGAGGAACTATTTTAAACGTTGGGGCCGAAGTTGAGGGATTGCAATAGACGATGAAGTTGAAGAATCTACGGACGCGTTGATGGTGTGATGAAGGAAGTACTTCAGGTATTAAGGGCGAAATGAAGGGACTACAGTAAGCTTTGAGGGTGAGTGTGGTGGAACTTGGGAAGATGTCGAGAATGAGGCTAAAGTATGGCTATTTTCTTCTCTTCAAGTTTTTGTT
>NC_134780.1:85858783-85861283 GCF_046742065.1 Oratosquilla oratoria | reverse complement strand
GACGGAGCCTTTATTTGTACGATGTTTCGCTTATTACAACTTTTTCAAGTAATCTCAAGCATATGTATCTCAGCTTGTACTTGAAAAAGCTGTAATAAGCGAAACGTCGTACAAATAAAGGCTCCGTCCTCATATGGTGTTTAACTCGTCATGAAATAACTTCTATTAGAAAATAACTTCGGTAGCTATACTTACGGAAACTAGATTTTATAGATTACTTATTAAAACACCTAAGGTTACCTAGAAATCCAGTTCAAGCTCTACTTTCTATTGGTAGACGGCGTTCGCCAGGGCTGGCGAAATGTTTTGAAAGTAAGACCCTTAGTTATGGCCTATTCCCTGGCAGTGGCCAACGGAAGCCCTCTCCTCGTCCTGACCCGAGACCCGGGGAGAGGAGAGGACCCTGGTAGAATCTGGCTCAAGAAAATGAGGCTTCTGCAGCGTCTGACAAGTCCCGAAAGAGCCCGACATGACGCGGCACTGCCCCAAATGCCGCGTCTGTGTACAGCACTTTGACGACCAATGCTGCGTAGTGGGGGGTGCCCATGGGTATTGCAACTATCCTCACTCCATGGAGCTGTTGCTCTCGTGCTCGGACTTCCGTAGCCTCGCCACAGGCTCACCGTGGTGCACCTGGCTCTTGGAGGAGCCACGCGCTCTTCTTCTTCCTCTTCCTCTTCCTCTTCCTCCTCCTCCTCTTCATCCTCCTCTTCCTCCTCCTCTTCCTCCTCCTCTTCCTCCTCCTCTTCCTCCTCCTCTTCCACCTCCTCCTTTCTGTGGTTCCAGGGTTCCTAATGGTTGTGTCCCCGGGACTCAACCACTGGGACTACTTCTGCCTGCAAGCCAGAGAGCCCTGCTAGGTCCGATGGCGAAGAAATATCCTCACCGCCCCTTCTCCATACCTCTACTTGTTCCTGCAGACTCTACAGTGCAGAGGAAAGCCGAGGACCTGGAGGCAGCCCGCCGGCAGGAAGATGACGACATCTGGAGTTCCAGCATGGAGGAAGAGGAACTAGAAGTTGTGTCTGAGGGGAGCCAGTGATGAGGAGCCAGCTCCGACCTCCCTGCAATCAATCAATCAAGCAAGCAAGGAGTGTCGGAGGACAGTGCCAGCCAGTCAGGGGGAGGAAACTAAATACCCGAGAGATCTTGTTTCTTCCTTCTCCAAGTATTCTTTTTCTTTAATGCTGGAGCCACAAACAGCTTCCAGAAACTACTCAAGAAACCCAATACTACAATCAGGAGGCTTTTTTGTATTCAATATATGTAAAAAAAGTACTAATAAGTATATAAGAGAACAACTAGTAGATATAGAATTTGTCAGAATTATGAAAACAGAGTAAAGATTATACGGCACAGAAAAGATAAGGGAATAAAATAAGACAAAATATTAAAGACAAAATAAAATAAAAGATGAAATATTTAGATACGAAGTGAAAGTAAATGAATAAAAAAGAATATTAGGACAATATAAGGAAATAAGAAGACAAAAGAAAATCGATCAATCAAAAGAAAATATTGCAATAGACTAAAAAAAAAAAAATGAAAACACACTAAAACGAAACAGAGAAACTACTTCCTCCACCCATTTCTCTCTTCCCTCAGTTGACTAAATTAGTTCGACCACGGTAAAAAAAAAAAAAAAAAAAAAAGGTGAAAGACATCGCGACTTGACGTCACAGGCCATGGTAACATGTTGTCAGATTTCGCCACAAATCAGAACACATTGACGCAAACTGTTGGCGCGTGTTGGAACTTGCCAGAAACTGTTACCAACTGTTGTTGGAAGGAAGTTGGCAGAGGCTTTTGGAGAGCGAGATGAAGCTGGTGGCAAGACGTTGTCGATCTGTGAGCCCTGAGTATTAATCCAGTAACCATGCACTCAGAGACCTAGGGTCAACATTGGGTGGAACGAAAAACATATGAAGACTTTTGAAATACGACGGAAATAAATAAATAAATAAATTGTGGCGGAGATGTACAGCCTTCTCTACAGGGCATAAGTGAATTGTGTCTAAAGTTATTGCTCATTTTCTATTTCATTTTTCCTCAGGATTTTGAGACCCTTGATAATAACTGTGACGGCAGGTTATATGACTACCTGATTCACTTTTGTGAACGTGAGTATGCAGTATACTGTATTCGTGTTGATATATTATGTCTTGATGTATACCTACGTACATTTATATGTACAGTATGTATGTATGGAAAAAAAATATATATATATATATATATATATATATATATATATATACTAAATATATATATATATATATATATATATATATATATATATATATATATATATATTGTTCGGTGAGTTAGGCCTTGTGAGGATTTTCGTTTTTTACTGAATATTTCAAGAATCGAAGCGAACCCAATCAAATTCGGCCGAACCTCTTCAAGAAATCATTCGTGTCGAAAGGTCATTGAACTGAAGTCCAATCAGCTACACTTCAATTAGTTATCCATAATTCAGTATTTTACAAAGCACGAGGGT
>NC_134780.1:85850925-85855925 GCF_046742065.1 Oratosquilla oratoria | reverse complement strand
GGAGGAGGAAGAGGAGGAGGAGGAGGAAAGGAGGTCTGGAACAAATGCGATGCAAGAAAGTAAAAGTGGAATGAGGAGGATCCGGGTGAGAGAATGAAGGATGCGGGGAGGAAGAGGAGGAGGAAGAGGAAGAGGAGGTGGAAAGGAACGAGGAAGAGGAGGAGGAGGAGGAGGAGGAGGAGGAGAGGAGGGAGGTGGAAAGGAAAGAGGAGGAGGAAGAAGAGGGGGAGAGGGAGGTGGAAAGGAAAGAGGAGGAGGAGGAGAAGAAAGGGGGAGTGGAAAGAGCGTAAGTATTTCTCCTCATTGTTTTCCTCCTCTTTCTACATCTCCTCCTCCTCCTCCTCCTATCCCTCTCCTCCATTTTCTCCATCTTCTCTCCCTTCTCTACGTCTTCTACCTCCTCCTCTTAATCCTTCTTCCCTTTCTTCGCCTTTCTTTCTCCATTTTATTTATCTATTTTTTTTTCAATAAATTCGTCTTCGGATCTCTATGGTTCCTTGCCTCCAAAAGGACATTTCTCAGTCACAGATCTTTTGTTCTCTCGCCCTCCCAGGCTTCCTTATCCTCCTCCTCCTCCTCTTCCTCCTCCTCCTCCTCCTCCTCTTCCTTTACCTCCTCCCCTATCTTCTCCATCGACTCCTTCTCCTCAACCACTGTCCTCTTTTCTTACATCTTCCTTCGTCCCTTTTTTTCATCTCGTCTATCCCCTTCCTGTACAAACTCTTTCGCTATATTTATGTATATATGTACACACACACACACACACACACACACACACACACACACACACACACACACACACACACACACACACACACACACACACACACACACACACCACACACTCACACACACACACACACACACACACACACACACACACACACACACACACACACACACACACACACACACACCACACACACACACACACACACACCACACACACACACACCACACACACACACACACACTCTCACACACACACACACACACACACACACACACTTCCTTTCACGTGTAGCCCCTGTTCACCTAGCAGCGAGTAGGTCGGGACCGTTAGTCAAGGAGTTGTGACCTTGCTGTCCCGGTGTGTGGTGTGTGAGTGGTCTCAGACCTACCCAGAGATCGGCTAATAAGGAGCTCTGAGCTCACTGCCGTAGGGTGGTGGCTGGCTGTCTCGACAGAGACTGCAGCAGATCCGAGGTAAGGTGAATACACACACATACGCGAGCGCGCGCGCGCGCACACACGCACACAAACACACACATACACACACACACACACATTCACACACACACACACACACACACACACACACACACACACACACACACACACACACACACACACACACACACACACACACACACACACACACACACACACACACACACACACACATATATATATATATATACATATATATATACCTACTCTTTTTCTCCCCTTCTGTCCTCCCTCCCTGCGTTCTCCATATTTCATGTCTGTCATTCATCCTATCGTTACCTGCAGCTACAAAAATACAAAAAATAAATAATTCGTTTACCTTCCGGGGTTTTTTCAAAGAAAAAAGAAATATCCATGATTTGCCCTTGCTGTTATAATTTTTGATAAATTATCGTCACTAATATTTCTAATGATACTGTTATCATCTTTATTACCACAATAATAAAGATAGATTTAATACGTCGATGCTTGAAGCACTTTTTTCTTTTTACTCTCTTTTTCCTGTGTGTATGTTAACGTTGTTTTACTTTATCTTATGTTGTACTTATTATTATTTACTATTAACCTATTTGTTTGTTGTTTGACTGTGCCTATGCGTTTATTTATGTATTTTATTTGATATTTACATTATTATAGTTTTTATTTATCTATTTATCATTATTAGGATTTTTTCGCATTCGCCCTAAATATGGACCAAAAGGTCTCCTGTCGGCATGCTCCGCCTTTGTAATCCTTTGTAATCCTTTGTATTTTCTAATTTTGTTCTGTATGTCTTGTTGTCTCCCTTGCCTTCTTATAATTTATATATTATCATTTATTTTGTTTTTTATTAATCTATTTATCTATTTTATTTCCATCTATTTTTTGTTTTATTTTATTTTTATTTGGTTTTTTACTTTTCATCATATTGTTTTGTATTGTTTTCCCTTTCGTGAACAAATATCTTCCCTCTTCAGTCTTTTATGTTATACTGGTACATACATACATATACCAAAGGCTTTTTCCCCCTACACAGGGGGTAGCCAAAAAAGAAAAAGGCATAGAAACCACTCCCACCCATTCCATTTCCTATATATTCCACTCCCCTCCACCCTCCTCCCTCCCTCTTATCTTGGCACCTCCTGGATGACGGGTCATCCCTGCATCCTGTCCACTGCCCTGGTAGCTCACGATATATTTCTTTTCTTTTTCTGGATGTTTTGTGTGCAAACCGCCTTATCTCTCCTCTAGTTCCATTTTTTTTCACATTCCCACTTTGGATGGAGCCTCATCCTCCGTTATCCTTTCCGTCTAAAATTTATGTTCAAGTTCATATTATATGTTTTCTTCCTCTGTGTTCCTTTCCTCGTCCTGTAATATTTTTCTTGTTTTTTTTGTTACCGTTTGCCGCGTCCTCCTTTCGTAAGAGTTGTTTTGCGTTTTTTATTTTAGCGACCCGTTTTTTCCCTGCTTTGTTCTCTACGCTTAATTTTTTTTTCCGCAAAATTCGAATTTGCTTCGCATTCATTTGGAAATTTTTGATAATTTACTTCTTTCTCGTTTGTTTTCCTTTGTTTGTTTAATGACTCAATTCTATTTATGTATTATTTACTTGTTCACTGTTCAATTATAATTTATTTATCTATTCGTCTATTGATCTATTTATGTATTTGTCTATTTGTGTATTTTCAATTTTGAATTTCCTAATGAAGACAAGTTTATTTCCTCTCGCTGAACGCCAGCCCACATCAGAAAGAAAGCTGTCTGGGGGTGATAGGAGAGTGTCAAATACTACATATTTTGATCTCACCAGTCAGTTGGGCGATAACACCTAAGCCAAAAGAATTAAACTCCCTTCCCTAATCAAGTTAATTTCTTCTTGACTTCTCACTAAAGTTACATAATCTCAGATGAATATAATCATCTGGCGACATCCAGCAAGTAATGCCTTTGGTAGAGGCCGAAAGGGTTAATCTTGACGGTCCTAACACTCTTCTTCTAATTCTAATTCTATTTCTAATTCTAATTCTAAATCTAATTCTAATTCTAATTCTAATTCTAATTCTAATTCTAATTCTAATTCTAATTCTAATTCTAATTCTAATTCTAATTCTAATTCTAATTCTAATTCTCATTCTAATTCTAATTCTAATTCTATTTCTAATTCTAATTCTAAATCTAATTCTAATTCTAATTCTAATTCTAATTCTAATTCTAATTCTAATTCTAATTTCTAATTCTAATTTTAATTCTAATTCTAATTCTCTTCCATTTCTTTTGGATCGGCGTTAGCCTGAATCATGTCTTTAATGGAAACCAACTCACCGAAAGGCTGAATGGGGACGACGGCATCACACACAACTAAACAAAAACACTGCGAGACTATCACACTGGGCTACTTTTCCTTCGACTTTTGGATCAGGTTTACAGCCAGCAGCTTTGGGGGAGGAATCTCACATGCTGGAGAAAAATACAATTCCTCCAGCATATCAAATGATATATTATGTAATTTTGTTGAGGAAACAAAATATTTTGCCATACTGATTTTACGACGGAAAAAAAATTCTGAAGTTGGGTTTACCGCCGATTAATCGGAAGTCGGAGGAAAAATAGCCCATTATGATAAGCCTTCTACTCGTTCAATCTCCTCCTCAACGCCAGAATAAAACCTACGAATGCTGACTAACAACTGAATTTCAGCTGAGGCCCCATACCCTTCCTCCATCTTCCTCCTCTTCCTCCTGTTCGTCTTACTCTCCCCTTCTTCCACCTCCTTTTCCTTTCTTCCTTCCTCCTCCTCCTCTTCTTCCTTCTCCTTTTCCTTTCGTCCTTCTTCCTCCTGTTCTTCTTACTCTCCCCTTCTTCCTCTTCCTTTTACTTTCCTCCCTCTTCCTTCTCTCCCTCCTCTTCTTACTGTCCCCTTCTTCCTCCTCTTTTTCCTTTCCTACCTCTTCCTCCTGTTCTTTCTACTCTCCCTTTCTCCTTCTCCTCCTTTTCCTTTCCTCTCTCTTCCTCCTCTTCTTCTTACTCTCCCCTTCTTCCCCCTCCTTTTCCTCTCCTCCCTCTTCCTCCTGTTCTTCCTACTCTCCCTTTCTCCCTCCTCCTCCTTTTCCTTTCCTCCCTCTTCCTCCTCTTCCTCCTGTTCTTCTTACTCTCCCATTCTTCCTCCTCCTTTTCCTCTCCTCCCTCTTCCTCCTGTTCTTCCTACTCTCCCTTTCTCCTTCTCCTCCTTTTCCTTTCCTCCCTCTTCCTCCTCTTCCTCCTCTTCTTCTTACTCTCCCCTTCTTCCTCCTCCTTTTCCTCTCCTCCCTCTTCCTCCTGTTCTTCCTACTCTCCCTTTCTCCTTCTCCTCCTTTTCCTTTTCTCCCTTTTCCTCCTCTTCCTCCTCTTCTTCCTACACTCCCCTTCTTCCTCCTCCTTTTCCTCTCCCGCTCCGGTAATGACATTATTTCCCCGCATTTTCCCGGTTCCTCAATCCACTCGCCTTCCCTTCTTCCCCCTTTCCTACCCCCCCTCCATTCTCCTCCCTCCTCCTTCTCCCTCCTCCATCACACTCTCCCTAACTTTTTACTTAAAAAAAAGCGAAGACATATCTTGTCCTCAAACTGTATCAGTCAACCTCCTCAAAATGTCAGATTATTACCATTCATTCTCTCTCTCTCTCTCTCTCTCTCTCTCTCTCTCTCTCTCTCTCTCTCTCTCTCTCTCTCTCTCTCTCTCTGTCTCTCTATCTCTCTCTCTCTCTCTCTCTCTCTCTCTCTCTCTCTCTCTCTCTCTCTCTCTCTCTCTCT
>NC_134780.1:85838425-85845925 GCF_046742065.1 Oratosquilla oratoria | reverse complement strand
TCAACTCCTCCTCCTCCTCCTCCTCCTCCTCCTCCTTCAACTCCTCCTCATCACCTCCCTCTCCAACCAACTCCACTCCCGAGTCACACATTCTGTCGAGAGATTACCAATCGCACTGACTTTATTATTCCTCTTTTCGTTTCCCTCTCTCTCTCTCTCTCTCTCTCTCTCTCTCTCTCTCTCTCTCTCTCTCTCATTCTCTAGCTATCTCTCTATCTATCTATCTACCTGTCTATCTATCTCTTTTTCTCATTATTTTTGTGTGTTGTGTGTGTATTTACCTAGTTGTATTATACGGGAAGGGAGCTATGTTCGTAGTGACCCGTCTTTGTATCTTTCAGTATCAAGTTTGTTCTTAAATTCTTGAATAGCATTTGCACACACTGTTGCCTCATCTAATCTATTCCAGATATCCACCACTCTGTGTGGGAAGCTATTCTTTTTCAGATCTCTTCTATAACTATCCTTTTTGAGTTTCTTTTCATGTACTCTTGTTTTTCTGTTGTCCCACTTTAATAAATCATCTCTATCTAGGATTTCCATTCCTTTCATAATTCTATAAATAGTCAGTGTGTGTGTGTGTGTGTATGTGTGTGTGTGTGTGTGTGTGTGTGTGTGTGTGTGTGTGTATGTGTGCGTGTGTGTGTGCTTGTGATTCCGTTTGTCCGTTTGTTCGCACAAACGGAATGCTGCGCTTTCAAACGTGCAACTGCGTCTGCAGGAGTCCGATAGGAGAGTATTGTGTGCCTTCGGGTGAGCACTCACGGTCCGGGGGTCATGGAAGGGGAGTGCGGGTGGGGTGGGGAGTGAGGTGGTGGTTGGCTGGGGAGTGAGTGGGAGTATATGCAGACACATCTGTTCTCTTACTGGACCAGAATCGACCTAATGGCCTGCCAGCTTCAAGCTTCATCCAGCTGTAGGTACGCTAAGTCTTGGGAACTCCCTCCCCTCACTCCACTCCCCACTGCCATCCCCGCTCACCCTCCTCCTTCTAACCCAGTGGTTCTTCACCTGGGGGTACCTGCACCCCCAAGGGATACGAAACCGTGACCTTGGGGGTACGAGACATGATAGCCCCCGTGGTAATGATACTGTATATTTACTATGAGAAAGCAAAGCAAGATTTGTATCATTAATCCTTTTCATATGTTTGCATTGTATTTGTATTGGATGAGGGTACGAGACATGATAGCCAACGTGTATGTAAGTACTGTATACTTACTACGAGAAAGTAAAGCAAGGTTTTTATTACTAATCATTTTCATATGTTTGCATTGTGTATTGGATGGGGGTACGAGACATGATAGTCAGAGGAATTGTACTGTATATTTACCATGAGAAACCAAAGCAAGGTTTGTATCACTAACCCTTTTCATGTGTTTGCATTATATTTGTATTAGATGGAGGTACGAGAAACATTTCTGAGATATCAAGGAGTACTAAGGGCACTGAAAAAGGTTACGAACTACTCCTCTAATCCGTCTCCTACTCACTCCCTCTCCACACTTCTCCCTTTCCTGAGCTTTCAGTCGAAAGGCAGGTCCTATACTTCAGTTTCAAGGCAGCTATTTTTGGATGTGTTCGTACGCTCAAACGTATACATACACACACCCACGTGTGGTAATAGTTCAATCGAAAAGCTTAAACGAATTTAAGACAAAGTTGGACCGATGGAGCCACACAGGCTGGACCTTCACTTGCGCTGCTCTTATCTTATGGATTCCAGTTATGTAAATAGACGCACACATGCGCGCGCGCTGACGCACATACACACACATACATACGCACATTCACACATGCACATTCACACACATGCACATTCACACACAAACACACAAACACACACACACACACACACACACACACACACACACACACACACACACACACACACACACACACACACACACACACACACACACATACACACAAACACACACACGCACACACAAACACACACACACACGCAAACACACAGACAGACACACACACATGTAGAGAGAGAGAGAGAGAGAGAGAGAGAGAGAGAGAGAGAATGGGGGAGGGGGCTATGTCTACTTGTACATAAGGAAAGCCTTTGATGAAGTACCGCGTAAGAGATTAAAGTGGAAATTCAATGAGAAGGAGGAAGTTGTGGATAGAAGCACTGGATTTCCTGGAACGGGGGGGGGGATAAGAACGACAGTCAGAGGGAAGAGAAGCCATTCGTGGAGTCATGTAAAGATCGACACCACTAATGGTCCTTGTGTACATGGAAAAGGTTTGGCGGAGTGTGTGACTAAATACTTGGATTCGTTTGGAGACGGCGCTCAACATACCAACTAGTAGGACTTTAGAAGTTGGATTAGAAGGAGTATTTTGAAATAACAGTCCCCAAAATGAACACACTGTAGTGTAGTGAGCGCTACTCATGTAGACTACGTGGCCGAGTGGTCGAAGATGGTAAGGAATAGATGTCTCATTCCGTTCCATCTTTATTATGTAACTGACAGGCAGGGTAGGACACGTAGTAATGGATTTTAATTCGAAAATTTTAGGTTTAAGAAGAATGTAGCCCAAAAACTGCTTTACCAATAGAGTGGATAACGAGTGGTGTAGACTTAGTAACCATGTAGTGAACGCAGAAACTATTTTTTGTTTTAAGAGAAGGTTAGATAATTTTATGGATGTGGATGGTCTCTAGCAGTCTCCTTCATTCTTAAGTTCTTTTGTTCTTTACTAAATTCAACCAAAAACACGGAGAGGTCTAGAGGCTGGCGTCAGTGGCCGTTCCGAAGGGTTCTTCCGAAGCCCAAGAGCTTTTTGAGTGCGTGTGCCCGAAAACTCTTCTGGGCAGAAACTCTTGTTTGGCATCTTCGAAAATTTTTGGGAATCTTGCTTCACCATCGCCCAAGATTTTCCTCTGATTCTAAAGCTCTTTGGGTGGATGTGCCCAAAAACTCTTCTGGGCAGAAACTCTTCTTTGGCATCATCGAATTTTTTTTGGGAATCTTGCCTCACCATCGCCCAAGATTTTCCTCTGATTCAAGAGCTCTTTGGGTGGAAGTCCCCGAAAACTCTTCTGGGCAGAAACTCTTGTTTGGCATCATCGAAAATTTTTGGGAATCTTGCCTCACCATCGCCCAAGATTTTCCTCTGATTCAAGATTTTCCGGGCACGAGGGTCCTTCCGGCATTATCCTGCCTGGATCCGTTTAGCCCGGAAGCCGGCCCGCTATCGGAATAATTCTATTGTTCCGGATTAAGGGATATTTCGAATACCTCGCCTTCCCCGCCTCCTCTCAGGATTCGTCTTGAATATTTTCTGAATATCCAGGTATCAATTTAGCTTTCCTTATATACTTTATCATTAGAACTACTTTCAAAATGTATATAATTGTTGTGTTAATATCATTTGTAGGAGTACCATACTATCATTATGATATTTATTATTAGAGTTGTGTGTATGTAATATACATTTTCGTGATCACTAGCAGTAATGCGATTGTTGTAGGTTTGGTTGATTATTGTTACTATTATTATTATCAATATTACTATTAATATTATTGTTAATATTGTTGTTGTTTTTGTTGTTATTGCTATTGGCTGTGTGCGTGTGTGTGTGTGTGTGTGTGTGTGTGTGTGTGTGTGTGTGTGTGTGTATGTGTGTGTGTGTGTGTGTGTGTGTGTGTGTGCGTGCGTGTGTGTGTGTGTATGTGTGTGTGTGTGTATGTGTGTGTGTGTGTGTGTGTGTGTGTGTGTGTGTGCGTGTGTGTGTGTGTGTGTGTGTGTGTGTGTGTGTGTGTGTGTGTGTGTGTGTGTGTGTGTGTGTGTGTGTGTGTGTGTGTGTGAGTGTGTGCGTGTGTGTGTGTGTGTGTGTACACACATGATGGAAGAATGTTCATACCGTGGACTATTTAATGATAAGTGTTCATTATTTTATTCATCTATTTATCTATTCATTTATTTAGCTATTTATCCGTTTTCTGTTTTATTTTTGCCGCTCTCTGAAATATGTAGATAAAATAGAAAACAATAATATCATTTACATTTCTGGTGGAAGAAGTGCGATCCAGCCGGAGACCATTTGGTCCGTGTGATTAGTGTTCCCTTTGTCTTCCTAAACTAACCTAACCTAACCTAACCTAACCTAACCTAACCTACCCTAACCTAACCTAACCTAACCTAACCTAACCTAACCTAACCTAACCTAACCTAACCTAACCTAACCTAACCTAACCTAACCTAACCTAACCTAACCTTGCCTAACCTAACCTCACCTAACCTATCCTAACCTAACCTAACCTAACCTAACCTAACCTAACCTAACCTAACCTAACCCAACTCCTTCAAGTGGCTGAGCCCACTACTTTTCGAGTTCCTCCAGGTCCCACTTCTTTCCGACCTTTCTTTTCTTTTTTTCTCGAAGTCTTTGTTTCTAAAACCGACTAAGAGTCTGTCTTGACTCGGAAGCCTCAATACCTTTCCGTTCCTTTGGTTCTCCGGGTTGTCCCCCCCCCCTTTTTTTTTTTTTTTTTTTTTTTTTACTGACTACTTCTTAATTCTTTGAGACCATCTGTCCGCTCGTTTGTTTTTCGAGTTTACCCAGATTCGGGATGGCATTTTTTTTTGGGGGGGGGGGGGGTTAGTCAGCTCAAAAGATTTGAAATAGTTTCTAACAACCCATTTCACCCTAGTCCTATTATAAAGATGTCATACTTACATGCGTAGGGCGATTTTATTATGACGCTTGTTATCTGACAAAAGGAGTTCAAAATGTTTCAAATTTTGTTCGTTTGACCCCGAGACGATTTTTTTTTGTGGGGGGGGGGAGAAGGGCGGTTAGGAGGGCAAAAACTACCGCATCGCTTGCTGTTGGAGTCAAAATCCTTTTCACTAACTTTTTTATTTTATTTAGTGGAACTTACCCTTAATTTAGTGGTTCTTAATTAACCTGGGGGTACCTGTTCCCCCAAGGGGTATGAAACCTTGAACCCTGGGGGTGGGGGGGTTACGAGACATGATAGCCCCAGTGGCAATGGTACTGTACATTTACAATGAGAAAGCAAATCAAGGTTTGTATCACTAATCCTTTTCATATGTTTGCATTGTATTTGTATTGGATGGGGGTACGAGAGAGATATCAAGGGGTACTAAGGGCACTGAAAAAGGTTAAGAACCACTGCCTTAGTTGAATAAAGTCCCCCGTATGGACTTTAGTGGCACCCCTACGGAGTAGAGTTACGAAACACTTTCATAACTGAAGGATCATTTTCACTCAAAGAATACTGATTTCCTTCAACTTCCGCTGTTCCCTCAGTGTAAGCCTTATAGTCTCTTGCAGTCTCCTTCATTCTTATGTTCTTGCGTTCTGCTGCAGTCCTCCTTAAATCTCTCACATCTCGCTTCATAACACCATCTCTTCGGTACAAGACTCCTACGTGGATAAAAGTGCTGGTCATTGGAGACGAAACGTTATCTATCCATCTACCATGGGCATTTTCCCCCTTATAAGGGAGGTAGCCAACTCAAAAGGCATGTATCCACTTCCACCCATTCCACTCCCATCCACTACGGAACTGCCTAGTGTAGGCCTTATGGTCTCTTGCAGTCTCCTTTATTCTTATGTACCCTTTCCTTCCCCTCAACTTAGCTCCTCGTGGATGACGGGTCATCCCTGTATCCAGCCCACTGCCTTGGGTCAGAAGCAATGCAGCAAGACACAGTACATCCACAGCAAAGCCGCTTCACTTCATCGGCAACCCCGCCTTTCCGTTCCCCCCCATGCGGAAAAAGAGAAAACGGGGAGAAATATCTTCGGGCTGCATCAAAATACCATTTACACATAACCACTACTTACTCCCCCCATCTCCCATCCCCCATCTCCCATCCCCCATCCCCATCCCCCATCCCCCACCCCCACCCCCATCCCCCATTCCCCACCCCCCATCCCCCATCCCCATCCCCATCCCCCATCCCCCACCCCCACCCCCATCCCCCATTCCCCACCCCCCATCCCCCATCCCCATCCCCCATTCCCCATTCCCCATTCCCCATCCCCCATCCCCCATCCCCCATCCCCCATTCCCCACCCCACATCCCTCATCCCTCATCCCTCATCCCCCACCCCACATCCCTCATCCCTCATCACCCATCCCCCATCCCCTTCCCCCATCCCTCATCCCTCATCCCTCATCCCACATCCCCCATCCTCCATCCCCTATCCCCCATCCCCATCCCCATCCCCCGTCCCCATCCCCCTACCCCCCATTCCCCATCCCCCATTCCCCATCCCCCATCCCCCATCCCCCATCCCCTCCCTTCCTGGCATCGCAGAATAAATTCACTTGGCTTTCGCCTAAACAAAGCTTCCCAAGAAAGTCACCTCGTCCAAAGGTGGGGTGGGGGGTCACCCTTTGACCTAACGACTCCGTTGATTTTATTCTGGTGAACGGCGGGCGGTTCTATGACACGAGGTTCCCTCGCGATACTCCCCGCCTCCTCGTCTTCTTCGGATCTTTCTTCGGTCACTCGAACTCGCTCTTCGGTGCTCAGCGGTTCTCGATCCCATTCCTTATTCATAGACTCTCAGCCACTAAGCCTCTTCGCCTCTTCCCCATACCCCAACCCCGCTCTCCGACCTCTTAGTCTCTCAACCCGAGAGGCTGAGACTTTCTTGGTTTTCATGTCCTCTTCCTCTTCCTCTTCCTCTTCCTCTTCCTCTTCCTCTTCCTCTTCCTCTTCCGGCTTCGTAGAATCTCGTTCTTGAGAGACTAAGTCTTTTCCAGTCTTCGAAGTCTCTCAGTTCCCGATCTACATTGTCTTATTTTATCATCCAGTCTTTCGCGGTCTTCATGGTCTCTTTCCATCCCTCTCTCCTGGATTATCTCACCCCGAGAGACCAACGGTGGTATGCTTACAAAAAAGTTATTTCTTTATACAAGTCTTTCCTTATATAAATCTTATATAAATCCTTGGAAGGGAAAGAATTTTTCTAAGAATACCACCGTAAGAATCTTATGGTGGTATTCTTGAAAAAAAAATCCTTATATAAATCCTTGGAAAGGAAAGAATTTTTTTAAGAATACCCTCGTAAGAATCATACGGTAGTATTCTTAAAAAATTCTTTCCTTATATAAATCTTATATAAATCCTTGGAAAGGAAAGATTTTTTAAGAATACCACTGTAAGAATCTTACGGTAGTATTCTTAAAAAATTCTTTCCTTATATAAATCTTTCCTTATATAAATCTTATACAAATCCTTGGAAGGGAATTTTTTTTTTTTTTTTTTTTAAGAATACCACCGTAAGATTGTTCTGTCCCTTAACGTCTCCCCCACCCTTTCCAGCAGCTTGAGATCTCATCCTTAGGAGACAAAGTCTCTCATTCCATTCACCTACAGTATCTCATTTTCTCATCCTGAGAGAAGAATTCTTTCATAGTTTCCAAGACTCTTCTGACGCCAGACAGTGCCGTTCTCCTATCTTCGGAGGTCTCCATGAACTCTTCAGTCTCCTCAA
>NC_134780.1:85820925-85830925 GCF_046742065.1 Oratosquilla oratoria | reverse complement strand
CATGGGAAACTGCTCTCCTCATGTACTCAGGTCTTGTATGCGAGCAGTACATGCACATGTACATGTACTCAGTACATACACGTTTACATACACAGTCATAGTACCTGGGAACCCTAAACATTCTAATAGAGGTGTTCAAATGTGTCAAGTGCTTTAACAAGGGTGTTGCAGGCAAGGGCATCATATCAAGACAGCAGGGCAGGATTCGTAGTAATGAATTTCAATTCGACAAATTTAGATTTGAGAATTGTATAATCACAAATCGGTTCAACAATAGAGTGGTTAACGAATAGAATAAACTTAGTAACATTTAGTGAGCGCTGAAAATATTGGTTGTTTTAAAAGAAGGTTAGATGATTTTATGGATGGGGATGACAAATGGTAAGGGACGTAGGACTGTCCATTGTAGGCCTTATGGTCTCTCGCAGTCTCTTTCATTCCTATGTTCTTATCCTTTCCCTCACTCTTAGTGAGGTGGTGATGGTCCTGATGTTGATAATTGTTGCCTTGGGTTTTGCTGGCTGCAAACCCGCATCGCCACGATAGCTGGCAGCAGTCTTTGGGTCCTCTCACAGACTCTGGGAAGAAACTTAGTTTTTTTTTCTCTATTATATCCGTGCAAGTCTGATTCTCTGTCGCCAGCTAGTTGAAGGAAGAAGAGCAAAGGAACAATCTCCAGGACCTCGCTGTCGCCGTCCTAGTTTGCTTGGCCATAGCAGATAAACTCCGGGTGTAATGGGTGGGGCCTGCACTTCACCTAGAAACTACACTTGTGCAGGCTCGAAGGACATCTCCACGTCTACATCTAGTTCCCGAATCTCTTACTATTCCTAAGCCCTGTAGCGATGGGAAAGAAAAAAAAAAAAAAAGGGCAGGTAAAAAATGCCGCTGTAAGCCTCATCCTGTATGCAGGCAGTTTAGGATGTGGGTCTGGTCGCTTGATGTTGACCCAGAGGTGACAGCATCACTTGACAGCACCCTGAGTGACCCAACAGTCTTTTCTAGGGAGAGCACTGCTTGCTCTACACGGAGAAAAGCCTAGAAATGGTGGCCAAATCAAAGCTCCAGCACAGGTTTTGAGAAAGGCAGAACGAGTGGTGGACCAACCTCGCAGAGGAAACTCAGCTTTGCGTAGACACTGATGACTACAGAGGGTTCTACGAAACACTAAAGGTAGCATACATCCCTACGCACCAGGTTCAAAGTCCTTTGCGCAGTGTAGATCGCCCAGTCGCTCCTCACAGAGAAGACACCCATTCTGAACCACTGGTTTGAACGTCAGTGGTCAATATTTGCTGCTGACTGCAATGTCTGGCGTCACAGCACAAACCATTCACAAGGCTGCCTACTCCTTTGAAGACACCCGCGGGACAGACCTTGAGGACAAGAGATGTAGGAGGAAGACCCGCAAAGCCTCAGCACCCAACCCAAACCAGGCTTTCACCTGCAGCTGCTGTGGACGGGCCTTCCTCTTCCGTATTGGCCTCGTCAGCCACGAGCGTGGCTGCAGTCGACGTAGACCACTCCTTTAGATCTTCGTTCGCGAAGCAACACCGCCATGATGATGACACGCAGACTCACCCAAACTCCTTGCCCAAGGAAGAGGGCGACGGCTTGCAGTGTTGTGATGGTTTCCAGGTCTCAGGGCAACTGAGTTAGCTTATAGGACACCACAACTACAAGGGTTTGTGGAGGTTGTGAGATGCTCCTAAGATCCGGAGGTGGGAGAGAAGTTTAACTGTTTTGTTACGTAAGAGGGAAGACTTGTATCTCATCATATAAATCCGCTCTCCCCTCTCGCACCGAGGAATGCTCATTGTTTTCAATCTGTTTAAGATCAGGTGGTTTTATTTATATATTTGTTTATTCATTTATCAAAGTTATTTTGATTTAATTTATTTATTTCTTTTTATTCGGTGTTGCCACTTTCTTGGTAGTGCCTGACCTTTCATTTTAGGTAATCATTCTCCCTATTACGCTTCACTATCTATCTATATCTACGAGTATATACCAAGGGGTCTTCCCCCTTATAAGGAGGGTAGCCATCCAAAGTACGCACCCACTTCCACTCATTTGTTTCTTTCTCCTACAGCAACCAAAGAGAGGCACTAATTTAGCAAGGAGGTGGGAGTAAGGGTGGGCTGGGGGGAAATAGATATTTGAAGTATGTCAAAAAAGTCTTCGCTCGTCAAAGGAAGGGAGAATGGAAGAAGACGTACGAGTGTATAGATAGAAGCATTCAAATGACGAAGAAAAAGCGAAATAGGTTAAATAGATGGAGAAACTACGAGAAAAGAGATAAAGAGGAGAGAGAGAAGAGGGCATTTCGTAAGTGTTAAACAGCGCTTCTATCCCTAGGAACAATACAGGGCCGAAAATTTGAAGTCTTAGAGGTGGGAGGGTAGCAGAGTGGAGGGAGGACTATAGTACAAAAGTGATCACTTTTATTTATTTATTTTTTTGAGTGGAGACGAACTTCAGTCATAAAAGAAAACTGCATAACTCTGGTCCATAAGGGCGTTCCTAAAGCCCCTAGTACTGTCTTAAGGGTGGAAATACCGGAGGAGTGCTTTGTCCACTCCTCCAGCACCACCGCACAGTTTTCCAGCTCGCTAACATTAAGGAAAAGCAGAAACTCGTTGTTCTAATTAATTGTGTGGACGAAAAGTAAAAATGGCCCAAGGATTTATGGACCTGGGGGAGGGAGGGTAAGGGGGAGGGGGGGAGGGAGGGAGGAAGAAAGGCGGTGGTCACAGTTAGCGGATTTGTCGTCCGCTCCCCCCTCCTCACTCTCTTCCTCCCCTCCTCTTCCTCCTCCTTCCTTCTCTTCCTCCAACTCCTCCTCTCTCCCTCCTCCTCCTCCTCTTCAACATCAGCTACTTCTATTGCTACTGGTAGAGGAGCGCTTTGGGAGGCATAATTTGTTCTCTGGGAACTCTTGTGTAAGAGGAATGAGTCTCTCTCTCTCTCTCTCTCTCTCTTTCTCTCTCTCTCTCTCTTTCTCTCTCTCTCTCTCTCTCTCTCTCTCTCTCTCTCTCTCTCTCTCTCTCTCTCTCTCTCTCTCTGTATTTACCTAGTTGTACTTTACGGGAAGGGGAGCTATGCTCGTGCTGTCCCGTCTTCATATCTCATTTTATCTAAACTGTTTGTGTGTGTGTGTGTGTGTGTGTGTGTGTGTGTGTGTGTGTGTGTGTGTGTGTGTGTGTGTGTGTGTGTGTGTGTGTGTGTGTGTGTGTGTGTGTGTGTGTGAGAGAGAGAGAGAGAGAGAGAAGAGAGAGAGAGAGTATTGTATTTCGTTGCCGATAACCAGGACCTCCTATTCTTAAAGACACTATCACGCTGAAGAGGATCATAAAAATGGTACAGGGGAGATTCAAGGAGTGACTGCAGAAGTTTAAAAGTAATCAACTGTCTTCCTTCAGTGAAGAGGAGAGGGAGGAAGAGACAGAGAGGACGGGTCACCCCAGAACGCCCACATGAAGAATCGTCACCCCATGAGATCCCACATGAAGAATTGTCACACTAGTACGCCGAATATCAACAGTGGAATAAAGATTAGGTTAAGTTAGGTTAGATTAGGTTAGGTTAGGTTGAATGAGGGTTATGTTTATTGTCATCAACTTATACAACCGAAGATTCGTAAACCCAGGATGATGGCCCACATGAAGAATTGTCACATTAGGATAGTCTACACCAGTGGTTCCTAAACTGGGGGAAATTTGAACCTACCAGGGGGGAAATAATTACACTACCTACTAAGTAAAAATATCTCAGATGGATTTTCTCATGTCTGAGAGAGAGAGAGAGAGAGAGAGAGAGAGAGAGAGAGAGAGAGAGAGAGAGAGAATGCCTGTTTATCAGTATATATGTACATTTGAAAAATAAAATAGTAAATAGTCACAGTGTATTTCAACTACTCTTTCCCTCATACACATGAAAGGGGGAAATCTGGATGGTTGAACTGGGTGCAAGGGGGAAATGACAGAAAAAAGTTTGGGAACCACTGGTCTACACTGTCGAAGTCTAGGGTGACGATTCTTCATGTGATCCAGATGGACTGACTGAGAGTCAGAAATCTGTTAACACTTCCGTAGCACTGATACAGGTCACTAAATATAATTCACTTATTTATTCATTTATTTATCTTCTTTTACTTATTCAATTACTTCTATTCGTTTGTTTGTTTATTTCTTTTATTTCTTTGCTTATTCTGATTTAAATGGTCAAGCCCGGCATACTGGACGAGAAGTGTTGGCCGTATCTACGACCCGAACACTTAAATCTTTTCACCTGATCCTTAAGGATGGTCAACATTCTTTCTTGTTTACTGTACTTAGCAGGTTCCGATCCTTGCGTGGCATAATGGTAGCAGAATAGACTCCTAATCATGAGGTCCCAAGATCGAGGCACCGGGACTGCCGGATTTAGTTATTCGAAAAAGAAGATTTTTTTTTTTTTTTCTTTTTTTTTTTTGCAAAGCGAATTTAAGTTTCGTTCAGATGCTGTCATGTCCGCTGATGGGATTGTGGATTGGGCATCTCATAATTATTCTGATTTACTTATTGATTCGATTCAGTTACGAACAGGGCGTTGGCCGGTCGAGACTCCACCGCGGTTGGTGTCCGTCCGTCAGCTGAATGAAATCGCATGGCGTCTACTAGAAGCAAATCAATCAACGGTGTCACGGTTAAAGCTTACTTTTAACTACTTAATCAATTCTTTTATTCAATTCTATTGCTTAGTCCTAGGTTCTTTCAGTCAACTTGGAACTGCCTAGTGTAGGCCTCATGGTCTCTTGCAGTCTCCTTTATTCTTATGTTCTTTCAGTCAACTAAAGGAAACAAACTTCTGTCATCCCCTGACGGGAGTCAAAGGATTACAAAGGCGGAGCATGCCGACAGGAGACCTTTTGGTCCATAACTAGGTCGGATGCGGAAAAAATGTAATAATGATAAGTAAATTAAAGAAAAATAGATAAAAATTATAATAATATAAATAATGGTAAATAAAATAAATAAATGCATATAGTTAAATAACAAACAAACAGATAAATAGTAAATAATAGTAAATTGACAGATAACTAATAATAGATAAAAATCAAGCAAATAATAATAAACAAACAATAACAAACAAATAAACAAATAATATAAAATAAATGGCAGTCATTACAGCATCTTGCTTAGGTGTTTATCTAAACGAAACTTAAAGCTTCGAACTGAACTACATTGCACTGCCTCTGCAGGAAGTTTATTCCATTCATTAACTACACGGTTGGTGAAGTTGTTTTTACCCATTTCCAAATTAAATCTATTTCCTGACAGTTTGAGACCATTATTTCTTGTCGGATTCTCATTCAGTATGAAAATTTTGTCACTTTTGATGTTGTCAATTCCCTTTAGAATCTTAAAGACCTGTATCAAGTCACCTCTGAGTCTACGTTTTTTTAGGGAAAACAGATTCATATGTTTTAGTCGATTTTCCTATGATTTATTTTTGGTATTTGGAGGAAACTACAAGAGACCATAAGGCCTACTCTAGGAAGTTACATGTCCATAACCACCTGTCATTCCTATCCATAAAGTTATCTAATCTTCTTCTAAAACAACCAATTGTTTTAGAGCTCACTACGTAATTACTTAGTCTATTTAACATGTTAAGCACTGTTGGTAAGCCAGTACTTGTCTATTTCCTTCTTAAACCTAAAGTTGTAGAGGCATGTGATTATTAATCTTCTTCATCTCTTTGAATAGGATTTTATTCTTGCTAGCACCTTGAAAGTGAAAGTTGGAAGTGATCAACCATGAGGCTCCACTGCAGGATCACGTTCTATCCTCATGGAGAAAGGCACAGCCTCTGTACCTTTCCACAGTAGGCTACTCCTGCTTGGTAAAGTTGTTTATAAGGTGTTAAGTGTATGTAGACCAGTGCTTTTCAACGTGGGGGGGGGGCGTACGCCCCACAGGTGGGCAATTCGGTTTTTCAGGTAGGCAATACGATTTTTAAGAGGGTCAGTTGAGGGCAACTGAGGAAGTCTGGGTCATTTTTTTTTATTATAATTTTATTAAATTTGTTTTGTTTTTTTATTTTTATTTTGGAGTGGTTTTAAACCAAGGTTTTATGCTTTTTCAGCTGAAAAAAAATTGTCTACACGGAGGAGTCCTTTTGCGAGAAAGAAACTGTTTTGCTGTCTTTTAGTAAGAGAGAGAGAAAGAGAGAGAGAGAGAGAGAGAGAGAGAGAGAGAGAGAGAGAGAGAGAGAGAGAGAGAGAGAGAGAGAGAGAGAGAGAGAGAGAGAGAGAGAGAGAGAGAGAGAGAGAGAGAGAGAGAGAGAGAGAGAAAGAGAAAAAAACACCCAAGAAGTTAGCGTTCCTCCTAGCACTAAAAATACTAATGATTGTCTTACTAGCAAACTAAAATTCGGGGATGGAACTTTATGAATTTATTTGTGAATAAAAAAGTTTTGGGGAGAAAGGGGGAGAGAAAACGTTTCGGAATCTATGAAGGAACTTCAAAACTGCTGACAAGCTTTCAAAAAGAGTGACGAGGGGATAGTTGACAGAGGATGAGGAGGAAGGAGAGGGGAAGGGAGAGAGGGGAGAAGGGGAATCAGAAGGAAAAAGGAAGAGACACGAGGAGAGAAAATGAGGAAATAGATTAATTTAATTGATATACAATCAGAAGGTCGCTAGCTGAGTGGGTTAGGGCTTCATGATTTGCGGCGAAGGTCGAGGGTGATGGCGGTTCGAATCCTACCACCGGTGAAGTTGAACCAAGGACATGGTTCATTAAATTCCACGGTACAAAGTCCTCTGTGAGGGGCACCGTTCTAGCCTTCCGATAGGGAGGAGGGGTTGAGTTTGTGACGTTAAACCATATCATCAAAATCGGAAAGTATATAATGACATATGACAGAGGAGAACTGCTTGGACTGGGAAGGGTGAATGCAAAAGAGCATATTCGAAGGGTTTGGGGTTGGGGAGGATAAGGCGTTCTCATACTCACGTGACGTCGTCATTCTCACACAGTTTCTCCAAACAATCTCTCCCGCGACCAACCTTTCCATTCCAAGCAGTCCCCGTCTGACATATGCCATTGTATTCTTTACAATTGTATTGGAATTGAATTGATTTAATTCCTCATTTGCTCTCTTCGATTTTTTTCTGACTCTCCTACCCCCTTCCTCCAGTTTCCTTCCACCTCCTCCTTCCCCCTGCCTACCTTCTCCTGATTATCCTTTTTGAGATCTTGTCAACAGTTTTCATATATACATATACTGTCTATATATATATATATATATATATATATATATATATATATGTAGATATACATAAGTATATATATATATATATATATATATATATATATATATATAATATATATATATATATATATATATATTTACATATTGAACCCCCGCCTATCCGCGACACACCATTTGCGACCCCCGCATATCCGAGACATTTCCAATCGAATCTGACTAATGTGTATATGGTAATTCTTGAGCCTATCCGCGAGGCCTAGGCATTTGAGCGCCCGTTCTTGAAACCTTCAAAAACCCGTTTTCCTCATTTACACCTTAAGAATAATTGTAACTTAACTTGTAGATACATATGTCAATTAGAACCGAACAAAATTGCAATGTACATTATACGAATTAATAATAGATTTAAATATAAAAACTAAAAATTTAGCGTGGGATGCCATCATCTGTGGCAGTAATGTTTCTGGCCACGCTATTGGCTGGCCTCGAGGTGAGAAAAGCCAATCGGGGCGGAAGATTCATTTATCCTTCGCGCTGATTGGCTACTGGACTGTCTTCGCGTTTCCACCACTCACCAGCGTGTCTTTGTATGCTTTGTATACGTGTGTGAAGTTTGTGTCTTTTCTACGAACCCACTACGATTTCGGGTAAACGCTCTATATCTTTCATTGCTTTTGCAAGCACGTCTGGCCTCCCAGAAATTGGTTGTGTACTTTTAGCAAACGTTTGTTGAAGGTGTGTGCAAAGAATGTTTGTTTAATAGCTGCAATATTGGAAAGTTATCAGTGTAAAATCGATTAAGTAACAAAATAAATTAATTTTGATTAAAAATTTCTCTTGCTATGCGATGCTAAGTTAAGTTTGTAATACGAACTTTAAACAAACTTTTGACAAACTATGAAAGAAAAAGAACTATTTTGTCTCAAGTATAGATAAAATGCCTAAAATAAAATAGACAGCGTTCTTTATGTATGATCTATGTGAATATATATTTGAAATATCCTAAAGAAAAATACGGTTTCATCACATACTTCAAGCATGCATGCTAGTATGCATGGTATGTGAAAACCTTTCAACAACTGTTTGTATAACATTTGCTTTCTGGGGGGGGGGTGAGCGTGCGAAGGTGATGATGCTACAAGGAAAAGTAAAGATTCTGGACATGATGAAAGAAGTAATGCCCACCACGCCGGCATTCCTGTTACTGAGAACAGGGAGAAAAAAAACAAATAAATGAATGAATAAATAAATAAAATAAAATAAATAAATAAATAAATAAATAGATAAATAGATAAATAAATAAATGAATAAGTGAATGAATAAATAAACAGATAGATGAATAAATAAACAAATGAATGAATACATAAATAGATAAATAAATAAATAGATAAATAAATAAATAAATAAATAAATAAATAAATAAATAAATAAATAAATAAATAAATAAATAAATAGATATCAAATAGCTTCAAATCTACTGCAAATAGGTATTGGAACTCATTTGGAATATTATGTATCTGATGGAGTTGAGAGCCCAGAGGCTGAAGCTGCAACAGAAATGGGCGTCTCGTCCAAAGTTTTTTGTCAGCAGTAACCAGAATCTGTATCGATGTGGTAGCAGAGGATGTAAAGGAACGAGAGAGTGTAGAAGAACAGAGGGACAGTAGGAGTCAAAAGTGATCAACACTTTTTTTTTTTTTTTTTTTTTTTTTTTTAGTAGTGACGAGTCTCCGGTCACAAAAGAATGCAATGCCGCGTCTCAGGTTCTAAAGCGTCTCTTGGACGGAGGTTCTCTTCAGGTGATTTTATTTCATCGTCAATCATGATGTTTGATTTTCACTCCCACAACAATCCGAGTAACTTTCTCTGGGAGGATTTTTTCTTTAATAATTTTCACTATCCTAGTTTGAATATTTTATGCACAATGTCCAAAATTCTAGGAAGTCAATAGCAACACTTCGATAGTAGAATATATATATATATATATATATATATAATATATATATATATATATAATATATATATAATATATGTATATATTATATATAATATACAAATATATAAAATATATATATATACAAATATATATAACATATATATATGTATATATATATATATATATGTGTATATGTATATGTATATGTATATGTATACTTTATGTATATTTATATGAGCGGGTTAGGGTGTCGTTACTTGCGGTGAAGGTCGAGGGGATGGCGGTTCGAATCCTACCACGGGCGAAATTGAACCAAAGGTAGGGTTTATTAAATTCCATTCTACGATGTTCTCTGTGAGGGGCACCGTCCTAGCCTTCCGATAGGGGGGAGTTGGTGACATTAAACCATATCATGATCATCATCATATGTATATATATATGTATATGTTTATGTATTGTCCTTCAATGATTAACAAACTAATTAGATTAAACTCCTCAAACCCACCATTAACTGTAATGATTTCCTCATGGCTAACGTTAGACGATTTTTTCAGTTTAAAGAGAAAACTCTTCATCATGCAATTAAGATTTTAGGTCTTAGCTAAATATGTGGATTACAGTGACCGATTGAGGAGGAAAGGATACCCTAGAATAAGATGAAAGAAGAAGACTAAGAGGATGAAGAACAAGACAAAGAAAAGGAAGAAGAAGAATAAAGAAAGAAAGGAAAAGGAACATTGATTCCAGATCCCGGCATAGAGGAGGAAGAAGGGGAGGAGGAGGAAGAGGAGGAAGAGGAGGAAG
>NC_134780.1:85788425-85795925 GCF_046742065.1 Oratosquilla oratoria | reverse complement strand
AGAGAGGTAATGAGGGTGGGAGAGAGGGGGGAAGGGGAAGGGGGAGAGTGGAGTAAGGAGACTTGTGGAGTGCCAGAGGGGAGTGAAGGAACACGATGGAGGGGAAGGGAGGAAAGTGGAGGGCGGAAGGTGGAAGGTGGAAGGTGGGGGGGCTGTCGAGTGAAGTCGAGAATTCTTGGGGAAAATGAGCGAAAAAGTATTTTTGATAAAATGAAGAACAAGAAGTCGACCGTGTGACGGAGGGTGAGAAGAGGAGGAGGAGGAAGAGGAGGAGGAGAAAGAGGAGGTGGTGGATGAGGAGACGTAGAGGAGGATGTGGTGGAAGAGGAGACGGAGGGTGATTAGAAGATGAGGAGGAAAAGGAGGATGAGGAAAAGGAGGAGGAGGAAAAAGAGGAGGTGGTAGAGAAGGAGGAGGAAAAGGAGAAGGTGGTGGAGGAGGAGGAGGAAAAGGAGGAGGTGGTAGAGAAGGAGGAGGAAAAGGAGGAGGTGGTGGAGGAGGAGGAGGTAAAGGAGGAGGAAGAGGAGAAGGAGGAGGTGGTGGAGGAGGAGACGTAGAGGAGGAGATGGTGGAGGAGAAGACGGAAAGTGAGAGAGGGAAGAGAGAAGAAGTGGCCAAGACAAGGAAGACGTGTTTGAAGCGGAAAAAGAGGAGAGAGGAAAGGAAGATAAAGAAGAAGAGGTGAAACCGGAAGATGAGGAGTAAAGAGGAAATTGAGGATTTGGAGGAGAATGAGGAGGGGAGAGAGGAGAAGGAATATCGAAAGAAAGAGGAATAAGAAGAAGAGAGGAAAAGAAATGGAAGAAAGAGGAAACGTGAAGTGGAGGAGGAGGAAGTGGAAGAGGAGGATATGGAGGAGGAGGTTGAGATGGAGGAAGAGGAGGAGGTGGAGGAGGAGGTGGAGGTGGAGAAGGACGAGGAGATGGAGCAGGAGGAGGTGGAGAAGGAGGTGGAGTTGGAGGAGGTGGAGGCTGAGGTGTTAGAGGAGTTAATGGTGAGAGTTGAGAGGAGGAAGAAGAAGTGGATTAAGGAAGGGTTTTGTGGTCGGAATGAAGGAGGGACGAACCCAACCAACATTGTGGCCGAGACGAGAACCACAGTCATTAAGACTGAACGAGGAGGAGGAGGAGGAGGAGGAAGAAGAGGAGGAGGAGGAGGAGGAGAGGAAGAAGGTGGAGGAGGAGGGGAAGAAGAGGAGGAGGAAGAATAAAAGAGGAGGAAGAAGAGGAGAGGAGGAGGAAGGAGAGGAAGAAGAAGGAAGAGAAGGAAGAAGAATAGGAAGAGAATAGGAGGAGGAGAAGAAGAGCAAAAGGAGAGGAGGAGGAGTTGAAGAATTGAAGGAAGAAGAGAAAGAAGGGGAACAGGAGGAGGAGAAAAAGGAGAAATGGAGGGAAAAGAGGAAGAGGAAAAAGAGGAATAGAAGGAGGAGGACGAGGAGACAGAGGAGTGGGAGAATGGAAGGAAGAAGAGGAAGAAAGGGAATAGAAGAAGGAGAAAAAGAGGAAAAGGATGGGAAAGAGGAGGAGGATGAAGAGAAGGAGAAGGAGGAGGAGAAGGAGGAGGAGAAGGAGGAGAAAGAGGACGAGGAGGAGGAGAAGGAGGTGGAGGAGGAGAAGGAGAAGGAGAAGGAGGAAGAGGAGAAGGAGGAGGAGGAGGAGGAGGAGGAGGAGAAGGAGGAAGAGGAGGAGGAGGAGAAGGAGGAAGAGGAGGAGGAGGAGGGGAGGAGGAGAAGGAAGAGAAGGAGGAGGAGGAGGAAGAGGAGAAGGAAAAGGAGGAGGAGGAGGAGGAGGAGGAGGAGAAGGAGGAGAAGGAAGAGAAGAAGAAGGAGGAGGAGGAGGAGGAGAAGGAGAAGGAAGAGGAGGAGGAGCAGGAGGAGAATGAAGAGGAGGAGGAGAGGAGTTTTGAGAAGGAAGAGAAGGAAGAGGAAGAATGAAGGACCTGGTGGGAGACGTGTTTTTTCAGTAATTTGTGCGAACAAAGAACATAAAAGTGAGGAGAGAAAGAGAAGTATTAGTAGTCGCTTCGGCCCTGTGGAGCGTTGGTTTCGATCTCGTCTTGCAACGCGCTACCAGCGACTGCTCCCTAGCGCCTGGCAAACAGAACACGTGGGGCAAAGGTGCTGGCTTTAATCCCAGCTAAACGACTCCTGGCGTAAGTTCCTATACTCCTCCTTGTCCTCTTCCTCCTCCTCCTCCTCCTCCTCCTCCTCTTACTCCTCCTCCTCTTCTTACTCCTCCTCCTACTTCCGTTCCTACACTCCTCCTCGTCCTCTTCCTCCTCTTCCTCCTCCTCCTCCTCCTCCTCCTTTTACTCCAACTCCTACTTCCGTTCCTACACTCCTCCTCATCTTCTTCTTACTCCTCCTCCTCCTCTTCCTCCTCCTTCTCCCTAAGCTGACGACCTACAGAGTGTAAATACACCAAAAGCCAATCCACCCTTTATGCGGGGTAGCCGCGTCAAAGCCTAATCTTGGATTTAAAAGAAATACTTAGAAAATATCATTCACGAGTTGTTTGGGATCATAGTTTCCTTTCGACTGTCGAAAACGCGCCGCTCTTCGCCTGAATACAATCTTATGGCGTTAGACAGAATAAAATGTCACAAGTGTGCCACCAAACTCAGGAGTATTGAGGTGACGTCCTCCTTGTTATGGAAAAAAGAGGAGGAAGAGAAGGAGTAGACATGGAGGAGGAGGAGGAGGAGGAGTGGAATTAAGGGGAGGATGAGTAGATGTAGAAGTAGGAAGAGGAGGAGGAAGTGGAGGAGGAAGTGGAGGAGGAGGAGGAGGAGTAGGAAGAGGAAAAGGAGGAGGAGAAGGAGTAGAATGAGTCGGAGGGAAACGAGGAAAAGTAGAGAAATAGGAGGAAGAGAAGGAGTAGAATTAAGGGGAGGAAGAGTAGATGTAGAGGTAGGAAGAGGAGGAGGAAAGGGAGGAGGAAGTGGAGGAGGAAAAGGAGGAGGAGAAGGAAGAGGGAAAGGAAGAGGGGAAGAAGTAGAATGAGTAGGAAGAGAAGAAGGAAAAGTAGAGAAGTAGGAGGAGGAGAAGTAGAAGTGGAATTAAGGGGAGGATGAGTAGATGTAGAGGTAGGGAGAGGAGGAGGAAATAGAGGAGGAAGTGGAGAAGGAAGAGGAGGAGGAGCAGGAAGAGGAAAAGGAGGAAGAGAAGGAGTAGAATGAGTAGGAAGAAAAGAAGGAAAAGTAGAGAAATAGGAGGAGGAGGAGGAGGAGGAGGAGGAGTAGGAGGAGGAAAGAGAGGAGGAATTGGAGGAGGAAGAGGAGGAGGAGTAGGAAGAGGAAAAGGAGGAAGGGAAGGAGTAGAATGAGTAGGAAGAAAAAGAGGAAAAGTAGAGAAATAGGAGGAGGAGAAGCAGGAGTAGAATTAAAGGGAGGAGGAGTAGAAGTAGAGGTAGGAAGAGGAGGAGGAAAGGGAGGATTAGGTGGAGGAGGAAGAGGATGAGGAGTAGGAAGAAGAAAAGGAGGTGGGGAAGAAATAGAACCAGAAGGAAGAAAATGAGGAATAAAGAGATAGGAATAGAAGTGAGAGGAGGAGAATTAGGAGTAGAGGTAGGAAGAGGAGGAGGAAAGAGAAGAAGAAGTGGAGGAGGAATAGAAAGAGGAAGAGGAAGAAGGGGAGGGAAAGTAGAGAGGAAGGAGGAGGAGGAGGAGTAGTAGGAGTAAAGGTAGGAAGAGGAGGAGGAAGTGGAGGAGGAAATGGAGGAGGGAGAGGAAGATGAGGAGGAAGAAGGGGATGAGGGGAGAAAAGGGAGATTTTATTTATTCATAGAGTGAATGGGCGAAGTTCATCATTAGTGTGTGTATGTGTATGGTCAGGTACTATCTGCTGCCATTACCGCAAAGGGGGGATAGGGGGGCAGGGGGGAAGGGGGGAAGGGGAGGGAATAAAGGGGGGAGGGGGTGGGAGGAATGAGGGTAGGTATGTATGGAGAGGAAGGGGGGGAAGGGACGAGAATAGGGAGGGGAGTTATTGAAGAAAGGAGAGGAGGGTGATGGGGAATGGAAGACAGAGGGAATAAAAGGGGTAAGAGGAAGGAAGAGGAAGAGGGGATGAGAGATGGTAAAAGAGGAAAGGGAAGAAAGAGAGGAAAGGGAGAGGAGAGAGCTGGGAAGGGGTGATTGTGGAGTAAGGAAAATGTTTCATTCGTTGTAAAAGGAGGGAGTTTTGTTGGTCTGGGAGTAGTGACAAGGGAGGTTGGTTGGGTAGGGGAGTTTTCTCCATGTAAAAGGGAGGCAGGGAGAAA
Source organism: Oratosquilla oratoria (assembly GCF_046742065.1). Classification (NCBI taxonomy): domain Eukaryota; kingdom Metazoa; phylum Arthropoda; class Malacostraca; order Stomatopoda; family Squillidae; genus Oratosquilla; species Oratosquilla oratoria. The sequence continues at coordinate 85,791,666 of NC_134780.1, read as the reverse complement.
CAGGAAAAGGAGGAGACAGAGGAGGAGGAGGAGGAGGAGAAGGAGGAGGAAGAGGAGGAAGAAGAGGAGGAGGAGGAGGAGGAGGTACAGGGGGCCAGGAAGAAACAGGAAAAGGAGGGGAGAGGAAGAGGAAGAGGAGGAGACAGAGGAGGGGAAGGGGAGGAGGAAGAGGAAGAAGAGGTGGAAAAGGAGGAGGAGGAGGAGGTACAGGGGGGCAGGAAGAAACAGGGAAGAGGGGGGAGAGGAAGAGGAAGCGAAGGAGACAGAGTAGGAGGAGGAGGAGGAGGAGGAGGAAGAGGAGGAGAAGGAGGATAAGGAGGAGGAGGAGGAGGTACAGATGTTATGAAGATATTTTTTATTATGATTGGAGGGGACCGAGAGAGAGAGAGAGAGGGGTGAGGGGGCTGTTTAACCATAGATGTGAATTAAATCATTTGGAGACAGACACAACAAAAGGAAAAGAACCTGCCGGTAGGAAAGGGGGTATTAAAGATGAGATTTCTATTTCCGAAGAGTTGCCACGAAGGTGAATTAATTAGTTTGGCGGTAACTGGAATATAAGGACAATAATCACCCTATGTAGGGGGAATGGATATACTGGGGTAAGGAGGGGAGAGGGGAGAAGATGGGAGTAGGTATGTGGCTAGGGGGGGAAGGGAAGGGGAAGGGGGAGGAGAAGGTTAGGGTAAGGGGGAAGTGAGGAAGGGAAAAAGAGGAAGAGGTGGGAGGGGGAATTATTTTGCTGATTCATTTAACCTTTGGATGATCGATTTTTTTTTTCTTTTCTTTCTTTTTACTGTTTGAGTAAAATCAACTCGTGACAATCAGAATGAATATACGAGACTCATCACTCGTTTGGATTAAACGAGACAGGATTTCACCTAAATAAAATCACCTGCAGACAATCAGAATAAGACATCACAATTCGACGCCATTCCTAACCGTGATATGGACATTAGCGTCAAATTACTTTTAATTCATTTGAGGGCTGAGTGGAGGTTGGGGGTCAACCTCTATCCCAGCTGCTGAGTTCAGCACGAGCCGGCGGCGGCCACGTGGTCCTTGGCGCGAAGTTTGGATTCCGAGAGCTCGGCATTAATTTCGAGGTTCACTTCACTTCTCTTGCCGCCGCTAATCGAACGCGGCGGCAGACAGCCCGGCACTCGGCCCGCTCAGCTCCCAACGTGCGTGCCTGGCTGCATCAGCCGGAACGCGAAATTGAAAAAAAGAAAAGAAAAATAATGATATCAATAAATAAGATAGAATAGTTTATATGTATATATATATATGGGAAACGGTAATGTTATAACACATTTGTAAATGTACACTTTAAACCCACTATCGGAGAAATATTATCAGAAGTACAGGGGATCCGTATATTTCGACTACTACCTGTAGTCGAAATATACGGATCTCCTGTACTTCTGATATTATTTCTCCGATAGTGGGTTTTTAGTGTGTTTATATATATATATATATATATATATATGTGTATATATATGTATATATATATATATGTATATATATATATATATGTATATATATATATGTACATATATATATATATATGTATATATATGTATATATGTATATATATATATATATATATATATATATATATATATATATATATATATATATATGCAGACGTGACAGAATTGAATAGACACCAAGAGAAATCGTTTAACTTATTAAACAAGCAATTGATACAATTAAGGTGCTTATAAGTGGTCACAATGTGAATTACTAATACTTGGTTGACATCCCCTTTGCTTTTTTCGCAATGTAAGGACCCTTATAGGTATGCTAGTGATTAGTTCACGAATATCATCTTGAGGGATTTCTTGCCATGTTTCCCGTAGTGATCCTAAGAGTTCGGGCTTTGAAGATGGCGCCCTGTTCTTTTTGCGAAGTTGTCGGTCTCATATGCACCAGAAGTGTTCAATAGGGTTCATATCCGGGGACTGACTTGGCCATGAAAGTTTTCAGGTCCCATTTTGGCTCAACGAATTTTGTGTTGCTTGAGCAGTGTGACAAGAAGCTCCATCTTCCCATAAATTGGAAGACATTTTCACTCGTTCTTCCACTGGAGAATATTGGAATGAGTCCTTCTTTTAATATAGAAACATATTTGCCTGAATTCCTCTTACTTTTCCTCCTCCTCGTTGTCCTCCTAGTTTTCTCCCAGCTCTTCCTCCTCCTTTTATTCCTCCTCCTCTATTTCTCTCTTCCCCTAACTGTTTTCTTTCTTCTTCCTCTTCGACTGCCCTTCGTCTTCCTCCTCCTCTACTTCTTCTTCCTTCTCTCTCCCCTCCTTCTTTCCCTCCTTTTCTTACTCTTCCTCCTCCTTGTCCTCCTACTCCTTCTCTACCACCCCTTCTTCTTCCTTCTCTTCCACATCTTCCTCTTTTTACGTCTCTTCTTCTTGTTTCTTCTTCTTTCATATCTTCTCCCATACCTCCTCCTCCTCCTCCCAACATCCACCTTTAGCTCCTCAGCATCTTGACTCGAAAGAAAAAATCCTTTTCTCTCCTCTTCGTTCTCCTTCTCCTCCTCCTCCTCCTCCTCCCACCTCCTCCTCCTCCTGCTGCTGCTGCTGCTGCTGGTCGCCCACTTTTCTCTTTTGCACCCTTTTTCTATGGCCGGCAGTTCCCGGCCGTTATTTCACTCGCGTACGCCTTGGCCATAACCCTCATTTCCCCTCGGATTAAACAAGATTCCCCTTTCTTCCCCTCCTTCGCCTCTTCCTCACTCCTTTGCCTACTTGCTTCGTTTCCCTCGTCTTTGTCTTTGGAGACAGTTTCTTGTTTATTTCCTCTCCATCGAGACAATTTGTTTTTAATTATCTTCTTTCTCCTTCCTACCCCCCACCTCCGTCTCTCCCTCCGCTCTTCTTCTCAGAAGACGAATCATTGCCGCACCGTTGTCTTAACAGTTTTAGCTCGAGGTACACACGCGCACGCACGCACGCACGCACACACACACACACACACACACACACACACACACACACACACACACACACACACACACACACACACACACACACACACACACACACACACACACACACACACACACACACACACACACACACACACACACACACACACACACACACACACACACACACACACACACACACACACACACACACACACACACACACACACACATACGTGCGCTCATATATATATATATATATATATATATATATATATATATATATATATATATATAG
>NC_134780.1:85778425-85785925 GCF_046742065.1 Oratosquilla oratoria | reverse complement strand
TAAGGGATTAATAGTCTTAAGTACATCACTTCCGACAAAGGTGCCCGTGTGTATCATAAGAACATAAGAATGAAGGAGAGTGCAAGAGACCATAAGGCCTACACTAGGCAGTTCCATATCCATTTTGCAGAGCAGTTAACGGATATTTTGAATAAACATACATACATACATACATACATACATACATACATACATACATACATACATACATACATACATACATATATATATACATACACACACATATACATACATACATACGTACATACATACATTGATACGTACATACATACATGCATGCATACACACATACATGCATGCATACATACATACATACATACATACATACATACATACATACATACATATTTACATACATACACACACACACACACACACACACACACACACACACACACACACACACACACACACACACACACACACACACACACACACACACACACACACACACACACACACACACACACACACACACACACACACACACACACACACACACACACACACACACACACACACACACACACACACACACACAAACTCACATACACACATATATTCAATAGTTTTGTTTGAGGGTGGCGGAAGTTGGTGTAGTCCTATTTGGGAAATACTTTAAATAAACCCATTGGTTGGTTTGAGTATCTTGTCCTAAAGCCACAAAATCTTGAACGAAACTCTTCGTCAGCATTTACGATTTTACGCATTTATCATCAATAATCAACAATACAACTATTTACTTATTCATTGTTATTTATCACAAAACGCGTAAAAGTATCAAAATTATGGTGATAACTTGTTAACAATAATGATTTTGTGGCTGTTTTGACAACGCCTTGTCCGAACGGAGAAATGCCGTATTGGTTTTTGACCAATAAGCGACGCGGTTTCGACATAACGTCATAACGCTGAACCACTTTGCCGACTACATCGACTAGAGACCGTTACTCCTAAGTAGAGTAACAGGTCAGCATTGGAAAAAAAACTAAATTAACCAAATTTTTATTGTGTTTGCGTCAAGTTTATCGTTACTTTGTGAATTACGTGTGGTTTATCGTTACTAGAACAAAATTGATCAAACGAAATGTCGTTTGCAGTGTTAAAATTAGCATAAGGAAATGAGGAGGTGAGGAGGAGAACAGGGGTGAAAAAGGATTTGGGAGAGAGGGTTGATGAAAGAATATTAGGATGGTTTGGACACATGGAAAGAATGAGTGACGAAAGACTAGTAAAAGAGGTATGGAAGGCAGATGTGGAGGGAGTGAACATGAGGGGACGTCCTAGGATGAGGTGGATGGATGGGGTGAAGGGGGCTTTGGGGAAGAGGGGAATGTCTGTTGAGGAAGGAAGGGAGAGGACGGAAGACAGAGGTGAGTGGAGAATGGTTGTATATGGATGATGTTGTGACGACATGAGGAGGAATAGGCGGGGGGGGTGGGGTAGTATGTGTGAGTAATTTTTGACGCAGCCCAAAGGGATTTCTCCCCGTCCTCTCCTTATATGCAAAGGGGGACGGAGAGGGGGGGTCGCCGATTAAATGAAGCGGCCTTGCTGTGGATGTACTGTGTCTTGCGACACTGCTTCTGACCCAGGGCGGTGGGCAGGGTTCAGGGATGACCCGTCATCCAGGAGGTGCTCAGATGAGAGGAAGGGTGGGAGGGGTGTGGAGTGTATTTAGGGATGAAATGGGGGGGAGTGTTTTTATGCCTTTCCTTTTGTGGCTACCTCCCTTGGAAGGGGGAAAAAGCCTTGGTATATGTATGTAAGGAAATTATGGCCAATACAGTGATGAATTTGAAATGCACGTTAGTGTTACGTTAGCAGGGCTGTACTTAAACTACTAAGTAATACTAAATATATTTATGAGTGTTTTAGTGGTGCTTGGACAATGTGTATTTCTAGTGTTTCCAAAGTGCTTAAGTAATAGCGAGAGTCCCAACTAAATCTAACTAGTTCACTTAAAAAACAATTCACAGAAACTTACAATTTTTCAAAATAAAACTACAATACAGATCTATTGAAGAAAATTATATTATTTGAATGGCGATGGTAAATATTGAAGTAGGAAGTGTAAAGGGAAATTTTAAGTGTAGTATCAGTGTATTAAGAGGATTCACAATAATAGGAGCCTCTCGCCGTAATTACTAATTGTAAGTACAGACATTTCTTAAACATTTTCTTAACAATGACTATATATACATGACAAGAACGATTTATTTTATTTTTTATGTAAAGGATGCAATCTGTAGGTAATGTTTACCACAAGCCATTTTCTATTTCTTATTTCTTATTTATTTTATTTCATGAAAATCAATTTTCAGTGACATTCACTGGTACAAAAACAAATACACCGAATCCAATACGCATTTACTTGTCTATAAATGTATTTATATATTTGTTGATTTATTTGTTTGTTTTGTTATTTTTCCATTTGATTACTCAGAGCTGGGCGCGTTCCTCGGTGCGTTCCGCTGTGGTTCTCTTAATTGGGCTTCAATAGTTTGGGAGCACTAACAACGGCCAAACTAAAGCGGAACGCATCTAGGAACGCACCTGGGAACGCGCCCAGCTCTGGTTGTTAAAATATCTTATTAATCTATTCATTATTTATTTATTCATCTTTCTTTGTATATATATTTACATCTTTCTCTATATTTGTCTATTTTTTGTGGCACGCCAGAATATATCATAAATTTCTCGCAGTTAAACATTACTCAGGAAAAGAGGTAATTTATGCATTAATTATATATCATTCTATTTTTTTTATTTGTTATTTGCCAATTGTTATCAATTATCTGTTTGTTTATCATTTATCATTACCCATTAATTTATTTCATTTATTTATTAATTATTTATTCATATATTATGGTGACAACTTGTTAATAATAATGATTTTGTGGCTGTTTTGACAACGCCTTGTCCGAACGGAGAAATGTCGTATTGGTTTTTGACCAATCAGCGACGCGGTTTCGACATGACGTCATAACGCTGAACCACTTTGTCGACGACATCGACTAGAGACCGTTACTCCCAAGTAGAGTAACAGGTCAGCATTGGAAAAAAACTAAATTAACCAAATTTTTATAGTGTTTGCGTCAAGTTTATCTTTATTTTGTGAATTACGTGTGGTTTATCGTTACTAGAACAAAACTGATCAAGCAAAATGTCGTTAAAATTAGCGTAAGGAAATTATGGCCAATACAGTGATGAATTTGAAATGCACGTTAGTGTTACTTTAGCAGGTTTGTACTTAAACTACTAAGTGATACTAATCATATTTATGAGTGTTTTAGTGGTGCTTGGACAATGTGTATTTCTAGTGTTTCCAAAGTACTTAAGTAATAACGAGAGCCCCAACTAAATTTAACTAGTTCACTTAAAAAATAATTCACAGAAACTTACAAATATTCAAAATAAAAATGTACAATACAGATCTATTGATGAAAATAATATTATTTGAATGGTGATGATATCGAAGTAGAAAGTGTTAAGTGAAATTTTAAGTGTACAGTGTCAGTGTATCAAGTGGATTCACAACAATAGGAGCCCCTCACCGTAATCGTAAGTACAAACATTTCTTATAAATCTTGTTAATAATGACTATATATACATAACAAGAACGATTTATTTTATCTTTTATGTAAAGGATGATATTTGTAGGTAATGTTGACCATAAACCATTTTTTATTTATTATTTTATTTTATGAAAACCAATTTTCAGTGATATTCACCGCAACACGAACACCGAATCCAATACGCATATACTTATCTATATATGTTATTTTTACACTTGGGTATTCACAGAGCTGGGCGTGTTCCCTGGTGCGTTCCTCGGTGCGTTCCGCTGTGGTTCTCTTAATTAAGCTTCAGTAGTTTGGGAGCACTAACCGCGGCCAAACTAAAGCGGAACGCATCTAGGAACGCACCTGGGAACGCGCCCAGCTCTCGTTGTTATAATATCTTATTCATTCATTCATAAATTTATTTATTCATCTTTCTTTGTTTGTCTATTTTTTGTGGCACGCGAGAATATATCATAAATTTCTCGCAGTTGAACATTACTCAGGAAAAGAGGTAATTTATGCATTAATCATATATCATTCTATTTTCTTATTTTTTATTTGCCAATTATTATCAATAATATGTTTGTTTATTATTTATCATTACCCATTAATTTATTTTATTTATTTATTAATTATTTATATATATATTTATTTATTTTTTTACATCCGACCTAGTCATGGACCAAAAGGTCTCCTGTCGGCATGCTCCGCCTTTGTAATCCTTCGTAAAAGGAGGAGCAGGAGACGAAAAATACTGAAAAAGGTGGGAAATAAAAATGAGAAAAAATAAAAAAGGAAGACGACAGCAAAAAATTAAAATTGAAAAAGTGGAGTGCTGTGTAGAAAGGTCAGAGTAACAATGTGTGAAGGAAAATGTAAAGGAAACAAGAAGAAAATCCAGGTCAGGCAAGGAAAAGAAAGGAAAAGAAAAGAGAAATTTACAAGAATAGTATGACGATAGTACTATTGATAACAAACACATTTATATATAGAATATCTATAATCATAAAGACAATTAGGAGGGCAATTCATAACTTATTAGTATGACGATAGTACTATTGATAACAAACACATCTATATGTAGAATATCTATAATCATAAAGACAATTAGGAGGGCAATTCATAACTTAATAGTATGACGATAGTACTATTGATAACAAACACATTTATATATAGAATATCTATAATCATAAAGACAATTAGGAGGGCAATTCATAATTTATTAGTATGACGATAGTACCATTGATAACAAGCACATTTATATATAGAATATCTATAATCATGAAGACAATTAACAGGGCAATTCATAACTTCTTTTCTTCAGTATTTGTGTTAAAAAAATTATTTTTATCTTAGTGATTATTTATTTGGCATTGAATCAATATACATGAAGTGTAGATAAAGAAAAAGAATATATAGCTTGAAATGACAATTATAAATGCCGAGGATAACAAAATGGGAGTGATAATTGGAATAATACTAAATAATGTTATTTTCAATGATACAAAAAAAGAAAAAAAAAAGAAAGAAAAAAAAAAAAAAAAAAAAAAAAAAAAAAAAAAAAAAAAAAAAAAAAAAAAAAAAGAAAGAAAAAAAGTAGGTATTGTTTGTTATGGACCGTGATTTGCTGGAGTTTCTATTATTGTATCTAATAATAGAATTGACAGAAAAACGGAGGAATAAAAGAGGAAGAAGAAGAAGAAGAAGAAGAGAATATCTAGTGAGCATAGAAGGAATGACAAATAAAAGAATAATATTAGAATAACTAAAAGAAAAGGAAGAGAAATAATATGGAAGAGGAGAAAAATAAAAATAAAGTCGAATTGAAACGGAAGAAAGAAGGAAAAGAAGATTTCGATGAAGAAGCCAAACCACAAGAAGTTGAAAGGGAAGAAGACAAAGAAAAAGAAGACAATGGAAAAGGGTAAATAAGAGGAAGAAGAAAGGAAACGCGAAGTGCGAAGATAGGAAATAGAATGAAAAGGAGACGGGGGGGGGGACAAGACGAACTCAGATGGTAGAAAGAAAGAAGAGAAAAAAAGAGGGACAGCTTATGGGAGTAAAAGAAGTAGAGAGAGAGGCAAGGGAGAAAGAGAGGATAAAGGTATACAGGAAAATGGAAATAAAGAGTAAGAAGAGAATGAGAGAAAGGCGAACGGAATCATCGAGAACAGGTAGGAATAAAGAGAGAAAGAGAAAGAGAAAATAAAAATTGAAGAGAACGAGTAGAGAAGGAGGAGAAGGAAGAGGAGGAAGAGGCGAAAGAGGAGGAGGTGGAGGAGGAGAAAAAGGAGAAGGAGGAGGAGGAGGAGGAGGAGGCGAAGGAGAAGGTGGAACAGCAGAAATAGGAGTTGAAAGAGAAAGATATGGGGAAGAAGAGGAGGAGGAGAAGGAGGAGGAGGAGGAGGAGGCGAAGGAGAAGATGGAACAGCAGAAATAGGAGTTGAAAGAGAAAGATATGGGGAAGAAGAGGAGGAGGAGGAGGAGAAGGAGGAGGAGGTGTAGATGAAAATTTTTGGATTGAGGACACCATTTGTCGAAAGAAAGACTTCGTTTGGGTTAGAAGAGAGAAAAAAAGAGCAGAGAAGAGGAGAGAATGGAAACACAAAGAGGAAGTGATAGACAAAGAAACTGAGAGTGAGAGGAAAATATGAAGACAGAGAAACAAAGGGTAGAGAGAAGAGAGATGGACACAGAAGAGAAGGAAAGAGGCAGGGCAGAAGAAAAAGAGAAAGAACCGGAGAGACAAAGAGAAAATGATGAAGAACAGATTGAGAAAATGTGCGAATTTCAGAGGAAAGAGGAAAGATGACATAGACTGAAAAATAGAGAGTCTTGGAGAGGAGGAGGATTTATTGAAGATAAAGAGAAAATAAAGAGTGAAACATTTATTGTATGTTCTTGAGGTACATAGAAGGGAAGGGATGATGTATGTATGTATGTATGTATGTGTGTATGTATGTATGTATGTATGTGTGTATGTATGTATGTATGTATGTATGTATGTATGTATGTATGTATGTATGTATGCATGCATGTATGTATGTATGTATGTGTGTGTGTATGTATGTGTGTATGTATGTATGTATGTATGTATGTATGTATGTATGTATGCATGCATGTATGTATGTATGTATGTGCGTATGTGTGTATGTATGTATATATGTATGTATGTGTGTATGTATGTATGCATTGCGGGTATATATTAAGAAACAGACAGACACAGACAAACAGACAGACAGGCATACGCGATCATGAAGAATTGACATGTGGGAAGCCATCAGTCACGTGTAGGAACAAAATCCTAGACATCACATAGCCGCTCTCGCCCTTCTTCACCCGTCTTGTGAGCTCTCGTTTGATATTATATCGCCTGGGCTGGGCTGAATCGAGGGAGATCTCTTCTCCCTCGCAGTATTTACATGAAGTGATGGAATGTTTATTGGAGCGATTTTTAAGAGACCTTAGGGCCCTCCGTTGCCTCCATGTTGCCTTGTTCCAATATCCAGCTCACATACATGAGGAGAACTTCATTATATTTTATTCTTTGGTTTGGTTTATTGTGTCGTATAGTTTCTTCTTCTTCTTCTTCTTCTTCTTCTTCTTCTTCTTCTTCTTCTTCTTCTTCTTCTTCTTCTTCTTCTTCTTCTTCTTCTTCTTCTTCTTCTTCTTCTTCGCGTTCTTCTTCTTCTTCTTCTTTTTTTTCTTCGCGTTTTTCTCGTTCTTCTTTTTCTTCTTCGCGTTCTTCTTCGAGTTCTTCTTCGCGTTCTTCTTCTTCGAGTTCTTCTTCGGGTTCTTCTTCTTCTTCTTCTTCTTCAAGTTCTTCTTCTTCGAGTTCTTCTTCTTCTTCTTTTTTCTTCTTCGCGTTCTTCTTCTTCTTTATTTTTTTTTTTCTTCTTCTTCTTCTTCTTCT
>NC_134780.1:85768425-85770925 GCF_046742065.1 Oratosquilla oratoria | reverse complement strand
GAGCATGCCGACAGTAGACCTTTTGGTCCATATCAAGGTCGGATGCGAAAAATAATGATAAATAAATAAATAAACAAATGAAATAAAAACTATAATAAGGTAAATAATAATGAACAAAATAAATGGATAAGTATAGTTAAATAATAAACAAACAGGTAAATAGTACATAATAATTGACTTTGGCTGCCTCCTTTGTAATGGGGGAAAAAGCCGTTGGTATATGTATGTATATAGAGTATGTCACACGGAGAATGGAGTAGTGGGTGCATCGTTCAGAGAGTAGAGAGAGAAGGCCACATGGCGATAAAGAGAAAGAGAATGTGGAAGGAGATAAGGAGGGAAGAAAGGGAGGAGAAAGAAGAGGAAATGAAAGAAGAAAGGACGAGGAGGGGAGAGAGAGAAATAACGTCGGGAGAGCTCTCGGATTTGTTAAACAAAAACGCACAGTTATGAACGAACGGCAGTGGGAATCGGGAGACGAAAGACAAAGGAACAGAGAACGAAAAGATATGGGAAAGACACGAAGGGGGGGAAGAAAGGAAAGAGGAATAGGGAAGAAGCCGTTGATAAGAACTAGTGGAGGATGATAAAAATTGATAAAGTTGAAGAAACGGAGAGTAGACGGATACAGGAAAAGAGTAAAGAAGAGAAGGGGGAGAAAAAGAGGAGTGAGAAAAGAGAGATAAAGTGGGTAAAACGAGAGGGCAATGATAAAGGATGATAAAGATGAAAAGAAAATACGAAAAGGTAAAGAGGAAGAAAGAGAAAGAGAACGAGAGAGAGCCGGAAAAGGAAGAGAAATTGAGAAGGATGGAGGACATAGCAGTAGTCAGAGAAGAGAGAGAGAGAAGAGAGGTAAAAAAATTAAAGAGTGGCAAACAAAGATAATGTGAACGAAGAGAGACAAATGAGACCACAAAGAACAAAGAAAAAGTAAAAGTAAAACAGAAATATTTATAACGGAAGAAGAGGGAAAATGAAAAGAGAAAGAGTAATGAAACTCATTGAAAGAGAGAGAAAGAGAGAAAGAGAGAAAGAGTGAAGAGAGGGAAAGAAAGACGAGAAAAGAGAGAGAGAGAGAGAGAGAGGTAGAGAGTGAAGAGAGAAAGAAGCGAGAAGAGAGAGAGAGAGAAAGAGAGAAAAAGAGAGAAAGAGAGAAAGAGAGAAAGAAAAAGAGAAAAAGAGAAAAAGAGAAAAAGAGAAAAAGAGAAAAAAAAAGAGAGAAAAAGAGAGAGAGAGAGAGTGAGCGAGAGTTAGAGTTAGATAGAAAGAGAGAAAGAGAGAGAGAGAGAGAGAGAGAGAGAGAGAGAGAGAGAGAGAGAGAGAGAGAGAGAGAGAGAGAGAGAGTGAGTGAGTGTGAGTGTGTGTGTGTGAGTGTGAGAGAAAGAGAGAAAGAGAGAAAGAGAGAGAGAGAGAGAGAGAGAGAGAGAGAGAGAGAGAGAGAGAGAGAGAGAGTGAGTGTGAGTTAGAGTGTGATAGTGATGTGAGTGTGAGTTAGAGAGAAGAGAGAGAAGAGAGGAGTTAGAAAGAGTTAAAGATATAGAGAGAGAAAGAGAGAGAGAGAGAGAGAGAGAGAGAGATAGAGATAGGGGGGGGAGGGGGGAGAGAGAGGAGGAGGGGGGAGAGAGGGAGAGAGAGAGAGAGAGAGAGATGAGAGAGATGAGAGAGATAGAGATAGAGATAGAGATAGAGATAGAAAGAGAAAGAGAGAGAGACTTTTTCCATCCCCTAAAAAAATCGCATGACAGATTTTGTTTATAGGCAGCGAAAAGGTTAATCGAGTTGTATTTCGCCTTTTCGCTATTTTCCTTGGTTGATTAGACCACCTGACGGCAGAAAGGAAAAACGTATGGATGCTGTGTAGAAGACAAAATGTGGAATCTTCTGAAACATTTCCTCTCTGGCCTGATTGACTGATTTATCTATTTATTTATCTATTTTCTATATCACATCAATTATGTTTATTTACATAGTGATTTATGTATCTATTTATCTATCTATCTATATATATATATAATAATATATATATATATATATATATATATATATATATATATATATATATAGATTAATTCCTTCAGTAATCGTTTATCTAGTTATCAATTTATCTATTTATTCATCTATCCATCTATTTAATAATCTATTTATGTGGTTAGTTATCTATATACCTATTGATTTGTTTTTATATTCATTTGTATATTGATTGATTTTTATTCGTTTATTTATTTATTTATCTATTTATTTATTCATTTATTCATTTATTTATTCATTTATTAATTACTCTATTTATTCGTTTATTTATGTACTTATTAATCAATTTAATCACTTGTTTATTTATTTGATTATATATTCATTTATCTATCTAATAATTTGCTTGTTTATTTATTTATTCATTCATCTATATATTTATTCATTTAATCATTTATCCATTTATTTATTTATTTATCTATTTTATTTATTTATTTATTTATTCATTTGTTTATTTATTTATCTATTTATT
>NC_134780.1:85750925-85760925 GCF_046742065.1 Oratosquilla oratoria | reverse complement strand
TTCCTCCTTGTCCTCCTCTTCCTTCTCCTCCCTCCTCCTTCTCCTCCTTCTTGCCTTCTCCCTCTTATCCTTTTTCTTCTTCCCTCCTCCTCATTGTGTTCCTTCCTCTTCTCCTCCTCCTTTTCCTCACACTCATCGTCCTTCCTCTTCTCCTTTTCCTCATTCTTCTTCTCATACCTCCTCTTCTTCGCCCTCCCTTTCGTCCTTGTACTCCGCTTATTTTCTTCCTCCTTCCTCTACTTCTCCTCCTCCTCGTCCTTCTCCTCTCCGCGTCCATTTTCTTTCGCCGGCTCTTCCGAGCTTGGAGGAAGCCGAGGAGGACCCGAGGAAGACTTCGTTCATGGGAGAATGACTTCGGGTAAAACTTCAGCGGGAGGATTGAGACCGAAGACTCGATCTTGTCCTGTCATGTTTATTCCACCCCCCACCCCCACCCCCCGGCCTCCCGTGATTGGCTGTCCCGCTCCCCTCAGCCCTCTCCGCCAATCAACGGTCGTCTTTGAGGTCTTCCAGAGCTTTTGACCAATAAGCGGTCATGGAAAAACTGCAGACTTCGATGAGTTGTACTTTGTTGTTGTGTTCTTTGGGGAAAGGGAGTTTTGTTGCTGTCGTTGTTGCTATTGTTGCTACTGTTGCTGTTGTTGTTATTGTTGCTACTGTCGCTGTTGTTGTCATTGTTCTACTGTTACTGTTGCTGTTGTTGCTATTGTTGCTGTTGCTATTGTTGCTGTTGTTGTTAATGTTGCTACTATTGCTGTTGTTATTGTCGTTGTTGTTGTTGCTGTTGCGGTTGTTGTTGTTGCTACTGTTGCTGTTGTTGTAGGCATTATCGCTGATGTTGTCGTTGCTGTTGGTGTTGGTATAATTGTAGTTCTTGTTCGTGGTGGTGATGTCGTCATCGTCGTCACCATCGCCATCACTGTCAAAATCTTATCATCACCACCATTGTATTGGGTGGCTAATGAATACAAATTGACAACTTCCAAGAAATAATATATTTGGATACACACACAAACTTATACAATCACAATTGCGTGCGCCTGCTTACAAGGCTGCTTAGATACTCACGCCACGCTCTCCAATTCGCGCCAAAACAAAAGGCGCGCATCGCATCTGCGATATCTTACATAAACAAAACACATTGTATTACATAATATAGATACATAATAGTATAATATAAATTATACAATAAATAACAAAACAACAAAATACACAACATCATCATCACTTGTTTGTATAGAACATGACGAAATAGGCAAGAACTAGTTTACCAAGAGAATGGTTAACGAATGGAATAGACTTAGTAACCATGTAGTGAGTGCTGAAACAATGGGTTGTTTTAAGAAAAGATAACTTTATGGACAGGGATGACAGGTGATAAGGGACATGGAACTGCCTAGTGTAAGCCATAGGGTCTCTAGTAGTCTCCTCCATTCTTATGTATTATATGTACTTAAAGATAACGATATAAAATCAAGTGTTGGTACTAGGGAAGTGTCCGAAAAGTGGCGGGAGAAAGAGAGTGTCGGAGCCTCTCCGCCGAGGGCGGAAAAACAAGTCGAATGACCTGGCTGTCTATTGCGACGCGGGGATATGGACCAACAAGAAAAAGAACGAAAAAAAAAGTCACTTTCTTTATTTGTTCCCTTTTTTTCTTCACCTTTTTCATTTTCATATATTTGATTTTGCAAATCCACTTACTTTGGAAATTGTTAATTCTGTTTCGTGAAATTGGATTACCGGACACACCTTCGTCACTTGATTTCAGCGCTGGGAAGTCCACGGGACGAAAATAACGTCAACTGTCCCTTCACCTATTCACCAAAGGATATTTTCCATTTGTCCAATACGTCGAACATCGTCGAGTATGCTCACAAAAAGAAAGAAAAAAAAAGAAAGAAAAAAGAAAGAAAGAAAGAGAGAGAGAGAGAGAGAGAGAGAGAGAGAGAGAGAGAGAGAGAGAGAGAGAGAGAGAGAGAGAGAGAGAGAGAGAAGGACAATTTCCCAGAATCAAATCCAATGAACTACTGTGACTTGAATGACCCTAGTGACTCTTTTTAGGGAGAAGGAGGGAGGGGGGAGAGGAGGGAGGGGGAGGGGGAGGGGGAGGTGGATGGAGAGGGAGAGGGGAGGGGAGAGGAGGGTAGGGGTAGGGGGAGGGGGATGCGAGTTCCCCTTTATTTTGCCAAATACTACAAAGGGACTTGCTCTTCTGTCGAATCGAATTAACATTCATTCAGTGTTGCAACCTTCATTTTTTTCGCTAAAGTAATTTCACAAACAAGACCTGACTACAAATATATATATATATATATATATATATATATATATATATACATAGACATATACATATACATATACATATATACATATATACTGATGCATATACATGTACATATATATATATATATATATATATATATATATATAAATATATGTATATATATATAAATACACACACATGTACATATATATATATATATATATATATATATATATATATACATATACATACAGTATATATATACATATATATACATATATATATATTATATATATATACACACACACATATATATATTATATATATATATATACATATATATATACACATATATAATATATATATGTATATATACATATGTATAATATATATATATGTATATATATGTATATATATATATATACAACATCACTAAAACGCGTGAATGTAAGATTTCGCAGTTAAACCACTCGGGAAATAAGGTCCAAACGTTTTCGTTTATTTCAGATCATCTTCAGGGAATGTCTGAATAGACGAAAATGTTTGGATCATAGTGTCTTATTTCAAGAGTGCTTTTCTACGATATATATATATATATATATATATATATATATATATATCTATTTATATATATATATATATATATATATATATATATATAAATATATAGATGTATGGAAAGAGTGACGTAGGTAAAGTCTAGGAAGTAGCAGAAGTAATTTATTTTCTAACGTTTCGACAGAGTCTTCTTCAGAGACTCTGTCGAAACGTTAGAGAATAAAGTACTTCTGCTCCTTCCTGGACTTACCTACACCACTCTTTCCATACATTTGTTTTTTCTCTTGTCGAACATATATATATATATATATATATATATATATATATATGTGTGTGTGTGTGTGTGTGTATGTCAAATCAAATGAAATAAAATCAAATCAAATCAGCCATCCTGAGTCCACTGCTGAACAAAGGACCTCTTCATAGCATTGCATGATTCACACGACCGCACCAACCTCTGCCACGTCACTCCTGCAAACTTCTCAATCTCGTCTCTCCATCTCCGGTCTAGTCTCCCTCTTCCACGCTTCCTATCTCGCGGCGTCCACTCTATATGTATATATATATATATATATATATATATATATATATATATATATATATACATATATAAATATATATATATATATATATGTATATATATATCATTTGGACAAAATGTAGTGGTACTTTAATAAAAATACTCACGAAGAACCCACAGTTGAAATAAAAGGAGACTAAGAAGAAAGTAGACTTCTATATTTCGGCTAATAGCTATAGCCTTCTTCAGGAAAGTACAGGTTACAAGAAATGATACAGACATAAATACAATTGACATGTAAGTGGAAGGGGAACAGGCATAGCTAGAAACAAGACATTCCGTCGCGCAGGGTGGCGTCGGAAGGAAAGGAATGTGTGGGTAGAAGTGTGAGGTCAAAAGGGATGCGGGGTCAGGGGTGGTAGGGGAGTGGGGTCAGGAATGTGAAGATTTTTAAACAAATGTCTCACAGCCAGCCGTGAGATTGCGTTCGGGACCATTGACCTTTGAAGATGTTCAAGTTCGGACATTCTTCTATTAAGGCAGATTCAACAATTTTTCTCCTGAAGATGCAGGTAAAAAAAAAAAAAAAAAAAAAAAAAAAAAAAAAAATCCCAGTCATTTCTATGATTTTTGGTGCTGGCGTGTTGGAGCACAGCGGAATTTTCCTGGGCATATGTCATATGTCAATGGTCCCCGGACATTATCTCACGGCTAACTGTGAGCTGTTTGGTTAAAAATCTTCACCCTCCTGACCCCGCTCCTCCAGTCCTGACCCCGCGTCCATTCTGACCTTACCCCTCTACCCATATATCCCTTCCCTTCTGACTCCACCCTGCGGGACGTAATGTTGCTTGTAGCTATGCCTGTTCCCCTTCCACTTACATCACAGTTGTATTTATGTCTCTATCATTTCTTGTACTTTCCTGAAGAGGGCTAATACGTATATGACGTCATGAGGCCCCTTGTGATGATGATGACAAAGAGTCGTCTCGTCTATTGGCTTCAGGGAATGATTTCTACCCAAGCTAAACCAAAAAAATGTTGATGACGTCAGCTTATACTCTATGACGTCATTTCATACTTTATGACGTCATCAATCTATAGAAACTGTCTTTGTTATGGAGTTGGGTGTTTGAGTCCTTCTATGAGGACGATATATCTGGAACCAGTGTTTCTGCACATGCTTTTTCCATCCGAGAAAAAAAAAAAAAAAAAAAAAATATGCTCAGAGTAAATACTAATTCAAATTGACAACAGAACAAGTACTGTTGTTACAATTGTAGGGGTGGAAAAAGGGAACAAAGGACAAGAAACAGGATTAAAAAAAGGCTGAGGGGGAAGGCAGAGAGGATTGAAAAGAGACATAAAGAGAGAGAAAAAAGGACAAAAGTGGGATGGGGAGGAAAGGACAGATTGAAAGAAAAAGGACAGCAAGAGGGGGAATGGTACGGAGACGAGGGGGTGGTGGAAGAACAGAGGGAGGTGGAATAGGACAAACATGAAAAAAGGACAGAAGAAAAAAAGGGCAGACGGGGGACACAGGGTCAAAATAAGTCACACAGGTTACTCGAGCTGAGAGATCAGTTGGCAAAGTTTAGAGAAAATTTGTCCTTTTTTGCAAGACGAAAGAGCCAAAACACGTGCAAGACAGGGCATATGTTTGCAAACGTCAGCGGTAAATTGAAAATTGCAATTAGCAAACGTAAATATCTTTGTCTAGCGACAGAAGAGAAGCTTATAAGATTTATGGAATCATAAACAAACACACGAACACACACACACACACACACACACACACACACACACACACACACACACACACACACACACACACACACACACACACACACACACACACACACACACACACACACACACACACACACACACACACACACACACACACACACACACACACACACACACACACACACACACACACACACACACACACACACACACACACACACACACACACACACACAGAGTGGTAGATGTCTGGAACAAATTGGATAAAACAATAGTGTGTGCAAAAACCATACAAGAATTTAAGAACAAACTAGATGCTGAGAGATACAAAGACGGGTCACTACGAGCATAGCTCCCCTTCCCAACTAGGTAAACACACACACACACACACACACACACACACACACACACACACACACACACACACACACACACACACACACACACACACACACACACACACACACACGCACACATACACACACACATATACACACACACATACACACACATGGACACATGCTCACCCACAGTTAATCTTATCCAGTCGAGGAATTATTACAAATATTCTTGCTTCCTCCAGGTGATTTTATTCATCAAAAGGAAAGCCTCTCTGCTTTAGTTTGAGGTCAAGGGTAATACTTTACCGAGGGAGCGCACTAGACACATGCAAATTAGAAAAGGTGAACTCAAGACTCACCGGGTAGATGGGAGAATGAGATCAGCGTCGCCTCAGTGGCTGATGAGGAGGAATAGAATCAGAGACTCTTCGGAACACAAAGAGTAGAAAACGGAGAGAGGTAGAGGTCTGGTCCGGGAGTATTACATCTCATTACGTCTCCAAGAGGAAATGGACATCAGAAGACGAAGTCGTATTACTGGGGCTGGGTCTTCAAAGTAACCGCAGATGATCTTATTTACTAGAGGACCGGAGGGGGGGAGGAGAAGGTAGATAGAGAGGGAGAGAGAGAGAGAGAGACAGAGGGAAAGAGAGAGACAGGCAGAGAGAGAGAGACAGAGAGCGACTCAGAGACACACAGAGAAATAAACAGAAAGCGAGAGTGAGTGAGAGAAAGAGAGAGAGAGAGAGAGAGAGAGAGAGAGAGAGAGAGAGAGAGAGAGAGAGAGAGAGAGAGAGAGAGAGAGAGAGAGAAGGAGGAGACATCATGAACTCAATGATGGAAAGAAAAGAAAGAAATCCTGTTACAGAATCTACAGCCGAAGACATTTGGAGCAGACACAAGTTCGCATTTGTAACTCGAGTGTTAAATACATTCCTAACTCGAGTGGTGAACTGATACGTAGAGTTGAATGATTCGTGGTTTTAAGCAAAAGACAAGAGTGTGGAAACAAGCGAGCGGACCGGTACGGAAGGAGGTAATATCTGATGAATGGCGGCGCGGGTCGATGATTGGGGTAAATTATGGGATACTTACTTGGGGGTGGAAAGGAAAGGAAGTTGTAAAAGGGACCCTCCGGAAGACTTGATGTTCCTTCGAAGGGATTGATGTCTTACTGAAGCCCGACCTTATCTGTAGTGTAAGTCGTGGAGGACGATACTGAAGAGAGGCGGGCATGGGAAAGAGAGAATCGCGAAAGAGGTGCGCACTGAGCAAGTGGAACGTAATTGAGAAAGCATGATGTGCATGCATTGTATCCTACTAATTGATATTTCTAATTTGAAATAAAAAAGTATTTTTGTTCAGTAATTGAATATGTCTAATCATTCTTCAGTAAGGTTTGTATCACTAATCCTTTTCATATGTTTGCATTGTATTTGTATTGGATGGGGGTACGAGAACATTTTTTGAGATAATAAGAACATAAGAACATAAGAATGAAGGAGACTGCAAGAGACCATAAGGCCTACACTAGGCAGCTCCATATCCATCACCCCATCCATAAACTTATAATTATGATAAATAAGTTATGATAATGATAAATGAAAAATAAAAATAAATAGAAATTATAATAATATAATTAACAATAAGATGAAGGGAGTATCTGCATTCCGTGTATTTAATTGATTTACTTCTTAATTAAATCAATTAAATACACGGAATGCAAATACTCCCTTCATCTTATTGTTATCTATATTATTATGATTTTTATTTCTTTTTCTTTTTTAATTTATCAATAGGTACGGGTATTGAAAAAAGTTTAAGAATCACTGCACTAGAGGGACAACACATGAGATATTAGGCAGTGGAGAAACCTTTCTTCGCTTGAGCGTGAGGAGTGATTGACCAATAAAATGTTATATTGATACAGAATGAAGGAATTAATCGAGGAGGATATTAGTCATTCTTATAACTTTAATACGCAGTTTATACATACACATCCCCTTACTCAAGGGGGACAGTACTGACTTGCAGTATTGTTAAGCATTCAACCACAGACGGAGGTACAAATATGAATCAGTAATTTTTCGTGGCTCGCACCCACATATTTCAATCTAAACCTGGAAATAGATAGATGGATATATAGATATATAGATGTCATATTCACCACAACTAAACAATGGATCATACATGTATCCACATTACAAATTATGGTCCGACAAGAATTAAACATAAGATAGATGAGTTTCCAAATCGATATAATATATACTGTAAAAAGGGTCAACATTCACAAATATATCCCTTGTATTCTGTATATAACTTAACAAACATCATGAGACATTTTCTTGTGCATGAGCTAAATCGGGTAGAACGGTGTTTCATCATCTCGTTTCTGCTGAATACAAGGCGACTTTATTCAGGCCTAAGGTTGACCTCGAGTAAGTGAGGAATAACTGTGGATGTGCGACGGTCGACTGTCCATTAAAGAAAAAAAAAATAATATAAATAAATGAATAAATAAATGAATAAAAAAAAGATAGAAATAAATAAACAAATAAATAAATAAAATATAAATAAATAAGTAAATAAATAAAATAAAATAGAATAAATAAATAAAACCTAAAAATAAACAAAAAAGATAAAAAAATATAAAAGAAGATAAAAAAGATAAAAAGATGAAAAAATAGAAATAAAAAAGAAATAAAAAGATCAAAAAGAAAAAAAGACAAAAGATAAAAAAAGTTAGAAATATATATATTAAGAAAAAACATGATAAAAAAAATGAATAAATACATATATACAACGGCGTGAAGTGTAGGTCCCGACACGCGATGCTTGCTGTCGATGGGGAATGACTTGGTCCAGAACGGGGAAGGAGATCGATCACTTCATCAAAGATCTTTGATGAGATAAGGCTCGAGGTTCCGCATGCGTGGGCGGCTAAATGGGCGATTTATGGCAAGAGGGGGTTAATTGGCCTCTTTCTTTCAAGCTACCTTATCATCACAAAGAAAAACAGGGTGGTGAGTATGTATACATAATGTACATACATACATGCATGCATACATACATACATACATGCATACATACATGCATGCATACATACGTAGATGCATATATATATACATACATACATACATACATACATACATACATACATACATACATACATAC
The DNA here is from genome assembly GCF_046742065.1 of Oratosquilla oratoria. Classification (NCBI taxonomy): domain Eukaryota; kingdom Metazoa; phylum Arthropoda; class Malacostraca; order Stomatopoda; family Squillidae; genus Oratosquilla; species Oratosquilla oratoria. The sequence goes on along the minus strand of NC_134780.1, from coordinate 85,752,320 downwards.
ATACATACATACATACATACATACATACATACATACATACATACGTACGTACATACATTATCACGGCCCGAGTGAGGAAAATTCAAGTAGTACTTCAGCCAATTGGTTTGCAAGTCCCAACTTGTAGAGCCGGTTTGCTGATATGCGCTCCTGTCCCTATCCTACAAGTTCCAACTTGCGAAGCTCCGCCCCTTTTTGTGACCTATAAAAAGGTCAAGCTTGACTCTTGCTCTCACTCCTGTTCTGACCTAGATGGTGCAACCCCCTCGTCATCCTGTCTCTAGGTCTTCCTTGTTCCATTTAACCCAATACCTGCCTGAGTTCTGTCAGTAGGTAATAAGCACTGAATACTGTTCAGCCTTGATTATTACCATTCTGGACCTCACAAGTGTGATATTTATCATAGGATGTATTGGTTAGGGCAAGTCATATTTATCACAGGATGTATTAGGTAAAGTTATATCTACCATATGATGTATTAGTTAGGGAAAGTGATATGTATTATAGTATGTATTGATTAAGGAAAGTGGTATTTAGCCTAGGATGTATTAGTTAGGGAAAGTGTTATTTAGCATACGACTTGTGTTAGGACGTTCAGAAGTTACTGCGTATAGTTTTGCATTGGCAGAAGGTATATGGGATTGATTTAGTATTAACTTAGGACTTATGAATAGAATTAATTTCTCACTTTTGGTTATCAGTCTTTGAATAAACCCGTCTCTTTTATTGATTTATTTAATTGGTTAAAAGAAGAACTCGCCAAAGTCAATAAATCGTCCTTGCATCTCTTTTGTTTTTATTACATCTTGTGGTGTCTGGCATCCCTTAGCCTAGCGAAAACGGTTTCAAATTGCCGACTGATGAGCAATCTATTAATAGCAATCCTCTCGAATATCTTCCAAAGTACACCACGAGGTTGTAATAACATGGATACATACATACATACATATATATATATATATCTGCATACGTATATATACATATATATATATATATATATACATATATATATACATATATATACATATATGTAGAGACAAATTATGGGAAAAGTAGAGGGGGAAACACGGGTCTTTATCTGAATATCGAGTTTATTCCTGACCGGTTTCACTTACAATAGCTTCTGAAGAAGCTATTGTAAGCGAAATCGGTCAAGAATAAACTCGATATTCAGATAAAGACCCGTGTTTCCCCCTCCACCTTTCCCATAACATATATATATATATATATATATATATATATATATATATATATGGCTATATGTATGTCAGTATATACAGTATATGTGCTTATGTACGTGCACATGTCCGCTGCGTGCGTGGCAGCTTGCATGATAATAAGTCTCTGGATTTGTGTATAAATGTACGTGTATATGTGTTGGAGAGTGCGGGCCCG
>NC_134780.1:85725925-85745925 GCF_046742065.1 Oratosquilla oratoria | reverse complement strand
AGAGGTTCTTTACACACCCCCAGGAGTCCTGTGGCAGCCGTTTCCGAAGGAAGGTCCTCTCCCAACCCTTCCCGGATCTGCACAGGATCTTCATCGTCCGCAGAGCCTCTGGAGACGTTACAGTCATATGAAAGGACACTATTAGGCCTCCATCTGGACACATTACAGGAATAGCCCTCACACAAGGACGCACAAGGACCAGTGCTTAAAATGACAAGTCGTCCACAACATTAAAGGTCTCACTAAAGGCTTCGACTAGGAGAAGCTGCACTCGAACTTTCTTTAGCCTTAGGAGTCAACGATGGCCCCATCGACGCAACCGTCATATGAAAGGGCACATTTATGCCTTCCAAAGGATACGTTCCAGGAATAGCCCTCAGACAAGGACGCACAGGCAGACACCTGCAAGGATCAGTGCTTACGATATCAAGTCGTCCACAACATTAAAGGTGTCACTAAAGACTTCGACTAGGAGAAGCTGCACTAGAGGCCCCATCGACGCAACCGTCATATGAAAGGACACATTTATGCCTTCCAAAGGACACGTTCCAGGAACTCCCTTCAGATAAGGACGCACAGGCAGACACCTGCAAGGATCAGTGCTTACGATATCAAGTCGTCCACAACATTAAAGGTGTCACTAAAGACTTCGACTAGGAGAAGCTGCACTAGAGGCCCCATAGACGCAACCGTCATATGAAAGGACACATTTATGCCTTCCAAAGGACACGTTCCAGGAACTCCCTTCAGACAAGGACGCACAGGCAGACAGCTGCAATGATCAGTGCTTACGATGTCAAGTCGTCCACAACATTAACGGTCTCACTAAAGACTTCGACTGGGAGAAGCTCCACTCGAAGTTTCTTTACCCTCGGGAGCCATGCAGGGGATTTCCCCTCAGCTGAATAAAATCTCCTGGCGACAGTTTCTCACAAGTATATATGATATACATATGATCATAATAATTATTACAATTGCCATTATCTATGTCCTATTACCATTTTGATCTAAGAATAGTAGTAATTTTATCAGGCAACAACAAATCCGGCACAAAAGGTTAAAGGTGCAGATGATAAGTAAAAATCGACATACAACGTTTTGTATATTGACAAAAGGAAAAAGTTATCAGTAACTATTTTCGAGATGTAGTTCTATATAAACTGATCTTTTATTTACCCTCTCTAAGGCAATGGAGGTCAAAGATCTTCCCTACAAACAAAGCTCATTCGTGACTACCTATAATCAATCGTGTACGCACACACACACACACACACACACACACACACACACACACACACACACACACACACACACACACACACACACACACACACACACACACACACACACATATATATATATATACATATGTATATATATGATTATATATATATATGTATATATATGTGTATAAATATGTATACACACATGTATATATATATATATATATTATATATATATATGTATATATATATATATACATATATATATGTGTGTATATATGTGTGTGTGTGTGTATATATATGTATACACACATGTATATATATACATATATATATGTATAATATATATATATATATATATATATATATATATATATATATATATATTTGTATATATATATATATATATATATATATATATATATATATTAGTGTATCCAGGAAGAATATTAATTTGTTGACAGACGAGATTAAATAATATTGCTGTTCCTGCATTGTTTATCTTTTTGTTAAGAACTTCAATTTCTCTTGCTAATTTACGGTGTTGGACTGATAGTTTGCTGAGTAGCTGTCCGTATGAGGTTGCAACGTTTCGGTCTTCTCTGGAGACCATCTTCAGGCTAATTGTTTGGGTGTGTGTGTGTGCGATGTTTATATACTATTTTATTTCTGATTGTTTGGATGGTGTCGTGTGAAGCGATCATCCTGATTGGCTGCTTCGTAGTCATCAGGAATCACTAGGAGAGGTGAGGTCAGGTGCTCTTGTGGGATGGGAGAATCTGGAGGTCTATACTGTGTATGTTCATGGTTGGTTTTAATTCTGCTATGTAAATTGCTTCAGTAAATGCTTATCTGCGGGAGTCTCTTTCTCTGTCTAGTATTACTGTTCCTTCTTCTAATAAGAGACAGAGAGAGAGACTCCCGCAGATTAGCATTTATTGAAGCAATTTACATAGCAGAATTAAAACCAACCATGAACATACATTTACATATATAGTCAGACCTATACACATACATAATAGTAAAGCCATGCTGCAAACATTGGAACATGCGGTAAGTGTATGTATATCATACACACACATGCATACTAAACGTGCGGAACGATGCCTCTCTTGTTGTATACAGGAGGTGGGGGAGGTGAGGTGGTTCTGGGAAACAGATCTTCGGTCGGGAGTAGGCGACTGAATGAGTAAATGAATGAATGAATTGAGTTTTGATGAATCGCCATTGTAAACCAGTCTTTTCCCTTGAATGCATTGACGTCACTGATCTGTCTTTCCTCCTCGTCGAGACAATTTATTCTTTTCAGTCCAGGAAGAACCTCGGGAAGAACGCAGAAGACCATTTTCCGAATCAGGGTCGTTTCTGGAGTGAATGAAATTGGTTGACGTCATTCACGACGAAGGTCTTTGCTGTCCTCCTTCTGTACCTCCATTCATTCCTCTTCTGTCTTTTCAAACACCTCCTCCTCCTCTTATTCCTCCTCCTCCTTTCTTATCTCCTCCTCCTCCTCCTCCTTTACCACCACTATTCTTCTTCCTCCTCTTATTCATCCTCCTCCTTTTTTATCGCCTCCTCCTGCTATTCCTCCTCTTCCTTTTTATCTCCTGCTCCTCCTCCTCCTATTTCTCCTCCTCCTTTCTTATCTCCTCCTCCTCCTCCTTTACCACCACCATTCCTCTTCCTCCTCCTCCTTTTTTATCGCCTCCTCCTCCTCCTCCTATTCCTCCTCTTACTTTTTATCTCCCGCTCCTCCTCCTCCTATTTCTCCTCCTCCTCCTATTCCTCCTTCTCCTCCTATTCCTCCTTCCTCTTTTTATCCCCTCCTCCTCCTTCTCCTCTTCCTCCTCCTCCTCCTCCTCCTCCTCCTCCTCCTCTTCCTCCTCCTCCTCTTCCTTTACCACCACCCTCTACCCTTCCTTCATCTCCATTTCTTCCTTCTCCTCTTCTTTCTCCTCCTCCTCCCCTCATTTTCACCGCCTTCTACTACTTTTCCTGTTCCATCTCCTCCTCCCCCTCTTCCTTCTCCTCCTTCTCCTCTTCCTTCTCCTCCTCTTCCTCCTCGTCTTCCACCTCTTCTTCCTAATCCTCGTCCATCATTTCCTCCACCTCCCTCACCTGTTCCTCTACTTTCTCCTCTACAAATTCCTCTACCTCCTCCTACTCCTTATCTTTTTTCCTCCTCCTCTTTATTTCCTCCAATTCTGCCTCGTTTTCCTTCTCCTATTCCTCTATTTTCTCCTCTACCTCCTTCTCCTCCTTTATCTCTGCCTCCTCTTCGTTGCAGATCTCCTCGCACCAAGGAGGAGGGCGGAGGGAAAGATTGAGGAGGAGGGAGAGGAAATTAAGGAGGCGAAGGAGTAAAAGAAGAAGAAAGAGGAGGAGGAGGAGGAAGGGGAGGAGGAGGAAGAGGAGGAGGAGGAAGAGGATGAGGAGGAGTGGAGGAGTAAGGTTGTAATGTAAAGGTAGAGGAGGCAGGGAGCAATGTGGTTAGAAGAGGATGGGAAGGAGATAAAGGAGGAAGAGGGGGAGGAGGAGGAGGTGGAGGAGGAGGTGGAGGAGGAGGAGGAAGAGGAGGAGGTGGAGGAAGAGGAAGAGGTGGAGGAAGAGGAGGAGGTGGAGAAGGAGGAAGAGGAGCATGAGGTGGAGGAGGAGGAGGTGGAGGAGGAGGAAGAGGAGCATGAGGTGGAGGGGAAGGAGGAGGAGGAGGTGGAGCTGGAGGTGGAGGAGGAGGAGGAGGTGGAGCAGGAGGTGGAGGAGGAGGAGGAGGAGGAGGTGGAGCAGGAGGTGGAGCAGGGGGTGGAGGAGGAGGAGGAGGAGGAGGAGGAGAAGAAGAAGGAGGAGGAGGAAGAGGAGGAAGAGGAGGAGCATGAAAAGTGGGAAAGGCACTATCTGCCAGTCCCTTCCCTCTGTCGGGTTCTTCTTCTTTTCCTTTTATTCTATCTTATTTCATTTTATTTTATTTTATTCTTTTTCTATTTCTCCTTCTCGTGTTATTGATTCTGGTCTTCATGTTCTTAGTCTCTCCTTCTTTCTGTTCTCTTCTAATTCTTCATTTTCTGCTGCATGTTTCCATTTGGTTTTTGTGTTTTATTTTCTTGTTTTACTTTCTTCTCGTTCTTGTTTCCTTTTTTTTTGTGTGAATTTTCCTTCTGTTCTTCCCCTTCTCCTCCTTCTCCTCCTTTCCCTCTTCTTCCTCTTTCTCCATCTCCCATTCTTCCTCCAGTTCCTCTTTCTCTCACTCCTTCTTTTCCTGCTCCTCTCCTCCCATTCCTCTTCCTCCTATTCCTTCTTCTACCTCCCATCTTCCTCCTCCTCTTGCTTCTACTCCTCCTTCTCTTCTTCCTCATCACTATTCTTCTTCCTCCTCCTATTCCTCCCCCTCGTTTATTTTCGCCTCCTCCTCCTCCTATTCCTCCTATATTTTTCTCCTTTCCTTTATTCTACCCCTCCTCCTTCTTCTGTTTCTTTTGCGTCCCCTACCAAGCTCCTCCTCGTTTTACTCCTCCTCCTCTTCCTCCTCCTCCTCCTCCTCCTCTTCCTCGTTCTACTCCTCCTCATTCTTCTGTTTCTTTTATGTCCTCTACCAACCCCTTCCTCGTTCTACTCCTCCTCCTTCTCCTCCTCCTCCTCCTCCTCCTCCTCCTCCTCCTCCTCCTCCTCCTCCTCGGTCGAATGAGCTTCGGCAATATTGGATGAGAAGAGTCTGTCTGTCTGTGATCGCCCAGTCAGATCGACCACAAGGCCGCTGGCATCGTTGTCGTCTTCGTCGTCAAAGAGGAGGAGGAGGAGGAGGAGGAGGAGAAAGAGGAGGAGGAGGAGGAAGAGGGTTGTCTACAATCTGACCTGAATGCCTTCAGGTAGAGAGTGTAAGCAGCAGAACTTTATTTTCTATTTATTTTTCCTTTGTCTGACCTCTCCCGTCAATTTCATCATTGTAACTGTGATACATTAAAATTAAACTATCAAAAATGTTATTATCATTATTACAATTACTTCGTCAAGATGCGTTATATCGCCCTGGCTGTTCAACTTATACATGGATGGGGTGGTGCGAGAGGTGAATGCTAGGGTAGTGGGTCAGGGATTGGAGATGGTTAAAGAAAATGGAGAAAAGTGGGAGGTGAGCCAGCTGTTGTTTGCGGACGACACTGCGCTTGTGGTAGGGTCAGAGGAGGGATTGAGGAAGCTGGTGGCAGAGTTTGGGAGAGTAAGGTGATAGAAGAAAGCTAAAGATAAATGTGGATAAAAGTAAGGTGATGAGATGTACAAGGGGTGAAAGTGGAAGTAGACTGGAAGTGAACATTAAGGTGAGAGCGACTGGAGGAATAGGATAGTTTTAGATACTTGGGTGCAAGTGTAGCAGGAAAAGGTGGAGTGAAGGTGGAGGTAGAATGTAGATTGAGAGAAGCGAGTAAATGCCTTGGTGGTTTAAAGAGTGTAATGAGGAATAAACATTTGGGAATGGATGCGAAGAGGAGACTGTATGAAGGAGTGATTGTGCCAACAGCACTGTATGGGGCAGAAACGTGAATATTAAGAGAAGAAGAGAGAAGGAGTTTGAATGTGTTTGAGATGAGGTGTCTGAGAAGTATGGTGGGGGTTACTAGGCTGGATAGAGTGAGAAATGAGGAGGTGAGGAGGAGAACAGGGGTGAAAAAGGATTTGGGAGATAGGGTTGATGAAAGAATATTAGGATGGTTTGGACACATGGAAAGAATGAGTGAAGAAAGACTAGTAAAAGAGGTATGGAAGGCAGATGTGGAGGGAGTGAACATGAGGGGACGTCCTAGGATGAGGTGGATGGATGGGGTGAAGGGTCTTTGGGGAAGAGGGGAATGTCTGTTGAGGAAGGAAGGGAGAGGACGGAAGACAGAGGTGAGTGGAGAATGGTTGTATATGGATGATGTTGTGACTGCATGAGGAGGAATAGGCGGGGGGTGGGTGGGGGCCGGGGTAGTATGTGTGAGTAAATTTTGACGCAGCCCGAAGGGATTTCTCCCCGTCCTCGCCTTATATGCAGAGGGGGATGGAGAGGGGGGTCGCCGATTAAATGAAGCGGCCTTGCTGTGGATGTGCTGTGTCTTGCGACACTGCTTCTGACCCAGGGCGGTGGGCAGGGTGCAGGGATGACCCGTCATCCAGGAGGTGCTCAGATGAGAGGGAGGGTGGGAGGGGTGTGGAGTGTATTTAGGGATGAAATGGGTGGGAGTGTTTTTATGCCTTTCCCTTTTTGGCTACCTCCTGGTAAGGGGGAAAAAGCCTTGGTATATGTATGTATGTATGTACAATTACTAATGATATCGTTACTATTACTATCATTATATATATATAATATATATATATATAATTATATATATGTGTGTGTGTGTGTGTGTGTGTGTGTGTGTGTGTGTGTGTGTGTGTGTGTGTGTGTGTGTGTGTGTGTGTGTGTGGTGTGTGCGTGTGTGTGTATGTGCGCATGCGTGTGTGTGTGTGTGTGTGTGTGTGTGTGTTTTACAATTTTTCTAGCTGCCTTGAAGCGACTTTATTCACCCAAGTGGGGTGGGGGTGTGGGGTGGGGGTTGACATTCGGGAGAAAATGGGGCTTCGGCCGATTCTTGAAGAGAACTCCAACAAAGACTCCAGCGAATAAAAGGAGAAAACGGAACCATCATGAAGATGATCTCTAAAGAACAAATGAGGAGATGACACAATGACGGTGAATTCCAAAGAATGTCATCAATAACATTAAAAAAAGAGAGAAAATAGAGCTATGAAAACGATTTCTAAAGAAGATAAAAGAGAAACCAGAACTCAGGCTTAAATGAAGACGATCCGGGAAAGAGAACCGAGGAATTAGGAATCGCGAATTGGAAATCGCGAATTGGGAATCGCGAATAAGGAATTTCGTTCAAAGGGAAATTTCTGGAATGAGAAAAGGGAGAAAGAGATAGAAAGAGAGGGCGAGAGAAGGAGGGAGAGAGGGAGAGAGGGGGAGAGGGAGAGGACATAGACAGAGACGGAAAGAGACAGAGAGACAGAGAGAGCAACAAAGACAGAAAGAGAGGGAGCGAGAAGGAGTGAGAGAGTGAGAAGGAGAGAGACATATACAGACACGGAGAGAGGGAGAGGGAGAGAGGCATACATATGGGAAGAGAGAGAGAAAGAGAATGACAAAGAGAGAGAGAGAGAGACAGAGGGAAAGAGAAGTTGAGTGAGGGAGAATGAAAACTGTCTGGATCGACCGACAAGGTAACATCTTCAATTAGGTGACGTATCTTATCTACTTCTGATTTTCCATTCGCCAGGCAATTCTATTCATCTGAGGACGCGACCCGGGAACAGAATACGACCTTGATCGACCGATACTCCGTTAGGTCCGTGTTCAGACCTGATCTGAATAAAATCGCCTGGCGGCACTTACAAAAAAAAAAAAAAAAAAGGAGTGAATTAATGATTCCGTGTTGAAGGGGCACATACACTGCTACAGTCACGTGTCTGAACTCGGAGGGTCAATTCACTTGTGCCCTTCTTGCTCCTTCGTTGTGAGTAACCAGCGCTTCTATCGCTGGTGCAATATCGCGCTAATGTGGTGAAGTCCTAAAGGTGGTCAACAGGAGAGATTTAAGGAGTTGTTGCACCAAAACAGAGAAAGCAGTAGAAGATTTTTTTTTTGAGCGGAGATAACCATCCGATAACAATAAATAGAAAATTAAAAAAGCAGCATATGTATGTATATATGTAATATATTTATATATATTTATATATACATATTTATTTATATATTATATATATATATATATATATATATATATATATATATATATGTGTGTGTGTGTGTGTGTGTGTGTGTGTGTGTGTGTGTGTGTGTGTATGTGTGTGTGTGTGTGTTGTGTGCGCGTGTGTGTGTGTGTGTGTGTGTGTACATATATATAACATATATACACACACACACACACACATATATATATATATATATATATATATATATATATATATATATATATATATATATACGGTATATATGATGACGGTGGAAAAAGAAGTCATGGATCTAGTTCCGTGACTTCTTTTTCCACCTTCATCAACTTGTCACAATGTGGCAGCATATAAATACATACATACATACATGCATACACATTTGAATATAGGTAGCCAGGAATGAGCATTGTTTATAGTGAAGATCTTTGACCTTCATTGTCCTTAGGTTAATCAAAGGTCAGTTTATATAGAGCTAAATCTCGAAAACAGTTTTTGATAATGTTTTCCTTTTGTCAACATACAAAACACTGTATGTCGAGTTTTACTCAGCATTTGCACCTTTAACATTTTTGTGCTGGATTTGATAAAAATACTACTATTCTTAGATAATAATGATAATAGTAGATAACGGTAATTCTAATAATTATATGTATATATATATATATACATATATATACATACATACATAATATATACACATATATATAATATATATATATACATATATATATATATGTGTGTGTGTGTATATATATATATAATGGATATAGGAAGAGTCGCGAAGATTTGTTGAAACATTTTATTTCCAGTTTTGACCAACGAGGTCATATTCAAAAAGCTAACATTAAACGCCGTGAATTACAACTTATGTACATCCTGTCCGGGATCCTCAGAGAGATGACCTATTTCAATTAACCTAGTGAAGGTGGGTAGAAAGCCGGAGGGAGGTAACCTCTCAGACAGCTCATCTCATTGGATGGACAATTGTCCTACCCTTTTCCACCAATTGATAAAATATTTTTGACACTTCCGCCAAGTAAATGGAACCATCTCCCTCGTTATTGTTCTTCGAGGTATTGATGCAGGAACCTACAATTGCTTTTCTTGCGTTTTTCTCTTGTTCCTTTATACAGAATCTCGACTTCGTTCCAGTTGGGTAGATGTCCGAATTCGCCCGCACGGAGAATGAGGGAATTGGATGTCCGGTGCGCCTTTAGGTCGTTCTTCTGCTCATTTATGTGGTTTCTAATGCATTTGCCTGTCTCGTCACAGTGCGTAGAAGCACGAACACATTACGTGGAATACGGTAGATGATATTATGCTCATTATTATGGCGGAATCTGTTCTGTTGATTTATAACAATGTAACCCATCTTAGAAGAAGAGGCCTTTGCTATTTTTAAATACCATTTGTTATATACTATATATATATATTATATTTATATATATATATATATGATTATATATATATACATTATATATATATATATATATATATATATATATATTATATATATATATGTATATATATATATATATATATATATATATATATATATATATATATACATATACATACGTGCGTACACGTTTGATTATAGGTAGCCACGAATGAGCTATATTTGTAGGGAAGATCTTTGACCTCCATTGCCTTAGAGAGGCTAAATAAAAGATCAGTTTACATAGAACTACATCTCGAAAATAGTTACTGATAACTTTTTCCTTTTGTCAATATACAAAACGTTGTATGTCGATTTTTACTTAACATCTGCACCTTTAACCTTTTGTCCGGATTTGTTGTCTGATAAAATTACTACTATTCTTAGATCAAAATGGTAATAGGACATAGATAATGGCAATTATGATAATTATTATGATCATATGTATATCATATATACTTGTGAGAAACTGTCGCTAGAAGATTTTATTCAGCTGAGGGGAAATCCCTGCATGGCTCCCGAGGGTAAAAAAAATTCGAGTGGTGCTTCTCGCAGTCGAAGTCTTTAGTGAGACCTTGATGTTGTGGAAGACTTGACATCGTAGGCACTGATCCTTGCAGAAGTCCACCTATGCGTCCTTGTCTGAAGGGAGTTCCTGGAACGTGTCCTTTGGAAGGCATAAATGTGTCTTTCATATGATGGTTGCGTCGATGGGGCTTCTAGAGCAGCTTCTTCTAGTCGAAGTCTTTAGTGACACCTTTAATGTTGTGGACGACTTGATATCGTAAGCACTGCTCCTTGAAGGTGTCTGCCTGTGCGTCCTTGTCTGAGGGCTATTCTGGAACGTGTCCAGGTGGAGGCATAATAGTGTCCTTTCATATGACTGTAACGTCTCCAGAGGCTCTGTGGACGATGAAGATCCTGTGCAGATCCGGGAAGGGTTGGGAGAGGACCTTCCTTCGGAAACGGCTGCCACAGGATCCTGGGGGTGTGTAAAGAAACTCTGGGTGTTTTGCCACGTGAGGTAGGTAAAGATGATCGTGGGATCCAGGGACACGAGGAGGAGTCCCAGCTTGTACCCGATGTCGTCCCCGCTGCCCTAGGTCAAAAGAAGATTAGCCACAGTTGCGATGTTGCTCAGGCCGTGGAAGAGAGTGGCGGACCAGAGCATGCCGAAGTAGTGTGGGTAGTTGCGACCCCCGACGCAGACACCCAGCACAGGGCAATGATGGTTATCTCTCTTATACACACGCCACACTCTGAGCAGTGGCTGTCACATGGGCCTTGGTACAATCTGCATACCGGGCAGGAACCCTTGATAGAACCTAATTCCTCGTCGATTGGGTTCCTGTCTTTGTTCCAGGGGCCTCTGCTGGATCTCTCTCGATGTAGAGGCACAAAAATCCAACCAAAAATGCCAATAGCTGCAAAAACAATACAAGGACTCCTGGAGATGTCTTCAGCCAGAAAGATCCTTGGCCAGCGATGAAGAAGAAGAAGATAGCTGCCCAGGCTGCTGCGAGCAGAATCCTCATGGCGTGGTGGTGCTTGAACTTCTTTATCTTCTTGACAAATTCTTTCAGAGAGCGTGTGCGAAAAGCATCACAATTAATCCACAATCATCTGACTCAGATATGGGGTCGGAAAATCAGGAACCACGTCAATCCCCAAACTTGATCTCTAATATATAAACAAAGCTATTCGTACACTCGAAAGTATGTTTATATATATACGTGTGTGTTTCTGCATATGATGTGTGTGTGTGTGCGTGTGTGTGTGTGTGTGTGTATGTGTGTGTGTGTGTGTGTGTGTGTGTGTGTGTTCGTGTGTTTGTATATATGTGTGTCTGTGTTTGTTTGTTTATAGTTATGCATATATATAAATATATATATATATATATATATATATATATATATATATATGTATACATATATGCACATATATATATATACATATCACTATAAAGTAATGTCGTAGCACATTGATAAAATAAACTTTTTATCCCACAGTCGGAGAAAAGAACGTTCGACATTAGTGTCTTCTTTTTTCCGACTGTGGGATAAAAAAATTTATATATACACACACACACACACACACACACATATATATATGATATATATATATATGTATATACATATAAACATATATATATATGTATGTATGTATGTATGTATGTATAAGTTGAGAAAACACACACACAAATACACAAAACACACACACACACACACACACAAACACACACACACACACACACACACACACACACACACCTCACACACACACACACACACACACACACACACACATACACACACGCCACGCACACGCGCACATACACACACACACACACATACACACACACACACACTGACTCAGACACAGACACTCACACAGACACAGACACAGACACAGACACACACACAGACACACACACACACACACACACCAACACACACACACACACACACACACACACACACACACACACACACACACACACACACACACACACACACATGTACACGGACATACACAGGGGTATTTCCTCTTTTTCCTCTCCACTCTATCTACTCTCTTTCATCTTTCCCTCCCGCTACACTGCTCTCTTCAGCTCTCTTTTCCATTTATGTACCTTCCTTGCAGTAACTGGTTTCCTACCGCATCATACAGCTTTTCTAGATTAATGAACGCCATTTTCTATTCTCTACTCCCTCCCTCCCACGCGATACTCCTCCCTTATGCCTAATGCTGTGCATAATTGACCTTCTGGATAGAAACATTAGTAAAGTCTAGACGATGATGATAATAACAACACTAATAGAGGCTGGGAAGGATGGTGGGGGCTCCTTCAAGACACCTGCCTTCAAGACACCTTCCTTCAAGACACCTTCAAGAGACCCATAATATTCCAATCACCAGATCCATCCTAGTGGACAATACCACCATTTTAGACCAAGAAAGTGACAAGCGCCGCCTTGCCCTCCTTGAGGCCCTCCACATTAAATACAGCCAACCTACACTGAACACCCAACAGGAAGCCCCCACCATCCTTCCCAGCCTCAAACCATTCAGAATCCGCCAAACCAGACAACCCAGCTACGAGACAAATCAGCCCTCCCATGAGCAGTCACTCCGTCCGCGACGGACACCCAGGCCACAGTAACCATCATCTGTGTGTCCTTTCCCAGTGGTCACAGTTCCCCTTCCCGCGTGCCCTTCCCCGATACTCAACGTGTCCTTTCCCAGTTCTAGACCAAATAACGGTCAACCTCTTTGTAATCTTTCCTAGTGTTTACTTTCTGTATTTATAATCAATCATTTCTTTGTTATTGTCACAATTGAAAATGCTAACTGTGATTAGCGAAACGTCTTGTATCCTGTTCTACCCATTAGATGGCTTCTATTGGCAACTTTATTTTATCATTACCTCTCCATGCTAGAAAGATCTTTAGAAGACTTGAAACTCTTCATCGGAAACTCATCAGAGCTCAATTTGCTGTTGCATACAATTAAATATGCCTTAAAGAATATATTTTGCCGCGTTACTCCAATATATATGTATATATATATATATATATATATATATATATGTATATATATATATATACTTATATATATATATTTATATATACATATATATTTAAATACATATATATATGTATATATATATATATACATATTTATATATGTATATATAAATATATGTATATATCTATTTATATATACATTTATATATATATATATACAATCAAATATGTGTTTATATATATATATATACATATATCTATATGTATATATCTATTTATATATATATATATTTATATATGTATGTATATTTATATATATATTTATATATATATATATTTATATTTATATATATATATGTATTTATATATATTATATATTTTTTTTTATTTATATATATATATATATATATATATATATATATGTATGTATATATAGTATATATATATATATATATATATATATATATATATATATATTGATTAAAATCAACTGCGCTAATAGATTTAACTATTTTCAGTTGTATCTTAAGTTTAAGGAAGGACTTCCTATCAACTTCATTCAGCTTATGAACGAAATCGTCCATGGTGAATGTGAAAAGAAAGGCGATGGTGAATGCCGATGGTTTCTATTGGATGTGTAACAGCATGTAAAAAACTGTTGACAACGACACCTAAAACTTCGGAGTTTTTTCAGTAGGTTACGGAGTGACTCTCTTTTGTTGACGAAGACATGATGAAAATATCGTCGACATATCTGCTATACACCATGGGTTTGTCTTGGTGTGAAAAAACTTCCCTTTCGGTGTATGGCAGATATGTCGACGATATTTTCATCATGTATTCGTCATCAAAAGAAAGAGTCACTCCGTAACCTACTTGAGAAACATCAGGATTAAAATTCACAACTGAAGAGGACGTTAATGGCTCTCTTCCATTCCTTGATGTATTGCTTCAACAAGAGGGTGACAACTTCTCCACTTCCGTTTATGTTAAGCCCACCAACCCTGGTCTCTGTCTTAATGGGAGCAGTGAGTGCCCCAACGTTACAAAGATAGCACCATTAGTGCCTTCTTCAGGAGGGCACTCACCCACTGCTCACGCTGGACCTCCACTCAAGCAGAAATAAACAGGGCCACTCAAGTTTCTAGTAAATAATGGACATTCTAATCAAGACTACCAGCGTGTCTTAAAAAGTGTCATCAACAAATGGTAACCACGGGCCTCCCACCCCAGTAGCAGGAGTACATTTGTGCAAAGCGGGAGTTTGAAACAGAGATGGATATCATTACATTGGCTTGAAGTCAGGTTTTAGGGGTAATATAGATAGTTGCATCTGAAGGAGGAGGAGAATGAGGAGGGGAGGAATAGGGGAGGAGAAGGAAGAGGGGAGGAGGAGGAGAAGGAAGAGGTAGAAGGAGGAGGAGGGAGGACAAGGAGGAAGGGAGGAGAAGGAAGGGGAGTAAAACGAGGAGTGGAGGAGAAGGAGGAAGGGAGAAGAAGGAGAAGTGGGGAGGAGAAGGAGGAGTGGAGGAGAAGGACGAGGGGAGGAAGAGGAGAGGGGGAGGAGAAGGAGGAGGGGAGGAGAAGGAGGAGAGGGAGGAGCAGTAGGAGGGTTAGAAGGAGGAGTGTGAGAAGAAGGGGAGGGAAGGAGGAGGGGAGAAGAAGGGGAGGGAAGAAGAAGGAAGAGGGGAGGAGAAGGAGGAGAGGAGGAGAAGGAGGAGGGGGAGGAGAAGGGCGAAGGGAGAAGAAGGAGGGGAGAAGGAGGGAGAGAAGAATGGGTAGGGAAGGAGAAAGAGGAGGGGAGAAGGAGGAGAGAGGTGGAGAAGGGGGAGGGGAGGAGAAGGAAGGGAGGAGAAGGAGGAGGGGGGGGGAAGAAGGAGGAAAGGGAGGAAGGGAGGAGAAAGGGTAGAAGGAAAGAGGATTGGGTGGAGGAGGAAGAGGATAAGGTGGATGGAAGAGGAAAAGAAAAGGAGAAAGGACGGGAAAGGGGGGAGGAAGAAGAACAGAAAGAGGAGGAAGAGGAAGAGGGGGAGTAAGGGGGAAGAAAAATAATAAGATGTACGAGAAGTAGGAGGGAGAGGAGGCAAGAAAAAAGAAGAAGAAGAAGAAGAAAAAGAAGAGGAAGAAGAAAAGGAAAAGAAGAAAGAGCAAGAGGTGGAATAGGATGAAACTGGGGAGAAACCGCTTCCTTTTATGCCTTGCTGTCAACCGAACAACAAACCATTTCTATTTGACCCAATATTACACGATAATATCAATATTACGATAATTATCAATAAAAACAAGAGGTCAATCATTATTTACCTGTGGCAATTTACTATTCTAAAAAAAATTACAGTATTCACCCGGATAGTCTACTAACCTTTGGAGGGGGACATTATAATCTAAGTATTATGTCATCAAGCATTCACTTTCATCTTGTTCCCTTTCGCCAAATCTGAAGACCT
Source organism: Oratosquilla oratoria (assembly GCF_046742065.1). Classification (NCBI taxonomy): domain Eukaryota; kingdom Metazoa; phylum Arthropoda; class Malacostraca; order Stomatopoda; family Squillidae; genus Oratosquilla; species Oratosquilla oratoria. Next base: position 85,730,546 of record NC_134780.1, on the reverse strand, counting down.
CAAAGTTCAAAGATCATCCTTCTGGTTGATGCTGTCTAAGCCCCCATGCCCTCAAAAACACAACCTTAGGCCCAAGACACTTTATTAATCAAGAAGACTTGAATTTCCTTCTTCGTAAATATAGGTAGTCTTTGTATAATAGCATGTATCACAGCAAGGATCTTCATTGTACTTGATAATGTTGACTTTTTTCTCTGTAAACTTTGTTGCTGATTTTTGTCATCTCTTTATCCGGATGATTCTCTTTGTAAGTCTCTGGTAGGAGTCATCTTACTTATCCCCACAAAGCAGTGCCAAGTTTATTCATTCTGTCTTGACAAGCAAGCACTAGGTAGAGAAATGTTATGCATTATATATATACATGTGTGTGAGTGTGGTGTGTGTGTGTTTGTGGTGTGTATGTGTACTGTGCTTGTATTGTGTGTATGTGTATATGAGTTTGTGTATTTTGTGTGTGTGTGTTTGTGGTGTGTATGTGTGTATGTGTGTGTGTGTGTGTGTGTGTGTGTGTGTGTGTGTGTGTGTGTGTGTGTGTGTGTGTGTGTGTGTGTGTGTGTGTGTGTGTGTGTGTGTGTATGTGTGTGTGTGTGTGTGTGTGTGTGTGTGAGTGAGTGTGTGTGTGTGTCTATTGCCAATTACCTGGGGAGCTGTGGGTATCCTGCAGGAGTAACCTGGAATAGCCACCATGAATGTTTCCTGGGGGGATACTCCTGCGTTTTATTTTTATGTACATACATACAGACATACATACATACATACATACATACATACATACATACATACATACATATGTATATATGTATATATATACATATCATATATATATATGTATACATATATATATATATATATATATATATATATATTTATATATATATATATATATAATATAAATATATATATATATATATATATATATATATATATATATATATGTACAATATCAAAATTTTATATCCACAGTCGGAAAAAAGAAGACACTAATGTCGAACGTTCTTTTTTCGACTGTGTGATAAAAAGTTTATTTTATCAATGTGCTACGACATTACTTTATAGTGATATGTACATATATATATATATATATATATATATATATATATATATATAATATATATATATATATATATATATATATCTATATATATATAAACTAAAAACAAGCATAGACACACATATATACAAACACAGCACACACACACACACACACACACACACACACACACACACACACACACACACACACACACACACACACACACACACACACACACACACATATGCAGAAACACACACGTATATATATAAACATACTTTCGAGTGTACGAATAGCTTTGTTTATATATTAGAGATAAAAGTTTGGGGATTGACGTGGTTTTGATTTTTCGACCCTATATCTGAGTCAGCTGATTGTTGGATTAATTTTGATGCTTTCGCACTACGCTCTCTGAAAGAATTTGTCAAGAAGATAATGAAGTTCAAGAAACACCACGCCATGAGGATTCTGCTCGCAGCAGCCTGGCAGCTATCGTCTTCTTCTTCATCGTGGCCAAGGATCTTTCTGGCTGAAGACATCTCCAGGAGTCCTTGTATTGTTTGTGCAGCTATTGGCATTTTCGGTTGGATTTTTGTGCCTCTACATCGAGAGAGATCCAGCAGAGGCCCCTGGAACAAGGACAGGAACCGAATCGACGAGGAATTAGGTTCTATCAAGGGTTTCTGCCCGGTATTGCCGATTCTGAAGGCCCATGTGACAGCCACTGCTCAGAGTGTGGCGTGTGTATAAGAGAGAAAGACACATTGCCCTGTGCTGGGTCTCTGCGTCGGGGGTCGCAACTACCCACACTACTTCGGAATGCTCTGGTCCGCCACTCTCTTCCACGGCCTGAGCAACATCGCAACTGTGGCTAATCTACTTTTGACTAGGGCAGCGGGGACGACATCGGGTACAAGCTGGGACTCCTCCTCGTGTCCCTGGATCCCACGATCATCTTTACCTACCTCACGTGGCAAAACACCCAGAGGTTCTTTAAACACCCCCAGGAGTCCTGTGGCAGCCGTTTCCGAAGGAAGGTCTCTCCCAACCCTTCGGATCTGCACTAGGATCTTATCGTCCACAGATGCTTTGGACGGACGTTACAGTCATATGAAAGGACACTATTATTAGGCTCCATCTGGACACATTACATTACAGGAAGATAGCCCTCACAAAGGACTCTCAAGGATCAGTGCTTATAAATTGACAAGTCGTTCCACAACATTAAACGGTCTCACTAAAGATTCGACTAGGGAGAAGCAAGCACGTCGAACTTTCTTTAGCATTAGGAGTCAATATGGCCATCGACGCAACGTCATATGAAAGGGACATTTATGCCTTCCAAAGGATACGTTCCAGGAATAGCCCTCAGTAAGGACGCACAGGCAGACACCTACAAGGATCAGTCGCTTATTGATATCAAAGTCGTCCACAAAATTAAAGGTAGCACTATAAGACTTCGTATAAGAGAAGTTGCACTAGAGGCCAATCGACGCAACACGCCATCATATGAAAGGGACACATTTCATGCCTTCCAAAGGACACGTTCCAGGAACTCCCTTCAGAAAGGACGCATATAGGTGGACACCTGCAAGGATCAGTCGCTTACTGATGTCAAGTCCTTCCACAACATCAAGTGGTCTCACTAAAGTTTTCGATGCGAGAAGCACCACTCGAAGTTTTCTTTACCCTCGGGAGCCATGCAGGGGGATATTCGCAGCTGAATAAAATCTCAGGCGACTGTTTCTCACAAGTTAATATATGGATATACATATGATAATGTAATTATTACAATTGCATTATCTATGTCCTATTACCATTTTGGATCTAAGAAATAGTAGTAATTTTATCAGGCAACAAACAAATCGGCACAAAGGTGTTAAAGGTGCAGATGATAAGTAAAAATCGACATACAACGTTTATGTATATTGACAAAAGGAAAAAGTTATCAGTAACTATTTTTCGAGATGTAGTTCTATATAAACTGATCTTTTATTTAGCCTCTCTAAGGCAATGGAGGGTTCAAAGAAAATCTTCCTGACAAACAATGCTCATTCGTTGATACCTATAATCAATCGTGTACGCACAAACACACACACACACACACACACAAACACTACACACACACTCACACACACACACACACACACACACACACACAAACACACACACACACACACAAACCAACACACACACATATTATATATGTCTATTATATTATATATAATATATATATATGTATATATAGTGTGTGTATATATATGTAACACACATGTATATATATTATTATTATTATATATGTATATATATGTGTGTGTAATATACTGATATACTCACATGTATATTATCTTATCCATAATATATATGATGATATTATATATATATATGTATAGCATATCATATATATAATATATATGTATATGTATAATTTATATGTCTATATATATATATACATATATGTGTGTATATATGTGATGTGTGTGTGGGGGTTATATATATGTATAACACATGATATTATAGTATACATATATATATGTATATATATATGTATATATATATGTATATATATATATGTATATATATCTATATATTTATAATATTTTATTATATATTCTATATATATATTATATATTATATATACTATTATATTGTATGTATTTCCATATATTAATCGTATCCAGGAAGAAATATTAATTTGTTGACAGACGACGATTAAATAATATTGACTGTTTCTGCATTGTTTTATCTTTTTGTTAAAGAACTTCAATTTTTCTTGATATTTAATTTACTGGTGTTGGACTGATAGTTTGCTGAGGTTAGCTGTCCGTATGAGGTTGCAACGTTTCGGTTTCTCTGGAGGACCATCTTCAGGGCCTAATTGGTTTTGGGTGTGTGTGTGTGTGCGATGTTTATATACTATTTTATTTTGATTGTTTGGATGGATTGTGTGTGAAGCGATCACTCTGATTGGCTGCTTCGTATTATCAGGAGATCACCTAGGAGAGGTGAGGTCAGGTGTTCTTTGTGGAGAATGGGAGCAATCTGGTGCGTCTATACTGTGTAGTTCATGGTTTGTTTTAATTCTGCTATGTAAATTGCTTCAGTAAAATGCATATCTCGCGGGAGTCTCTTTCTCTGTTATTATTATGTGATCATTCAAATATTAGACAGAAGAAGAAGGAGACTCCCGCAGATTAGCATTTATTGAAGCAATTTACATAGCAGAATTAAAACCAACCATGAACATACATTATACATATATTAGTCAGACCTATACACATACATTAATAGTAAAGCCAAGCTTGCCAAACATTGGAACATTGCGGTACGTGTATGTTTATCATAACCCACACATGCATACTAAACGTGCCGGAACGATTGGCCTCTCTTGTTGTCTACAGGAGGGTGGGAGTGGATTAAGGTGGTTCTGGTTTGGGAAACAGATTCTTCGGTGGGAGTAGGAGTAGGGATGAATGAGTAAAAATGATGATTGAACTTGAGTTTTGATGAATCGTTTGTGAAACGGGTCTTTTCCTTGTAATGCATTGAGTCACTGATCTGTTTTCCTTGTCGAGCAATTTATTTTTT
>NC_134780.1:85697779-85700279 GCF_046742065.1 Oratosquilla oratoria | reverse complement strand
ACGCAACCGTCATATGAAAGGACACATTTATGCCTTCCAAGGGACACGTTCCAATAACTCCCTTCAGACAAGGACGCATAGGTGGACACCTGCAAGGATCAGTGCCTACGATGTCAAGTGTTCCACAACTTCAAGGTCTCACTAAAGACTTCGACTGGGAGAAGCTCCACTCGAAGTTTCTTTACCCTCGGGAGCCACGCAGGGGATTTTCTCCTCAGCTGAATAAAATCTGGCAACAGTTTCTCACATGTATATATGATATACATATGATCATAATAATTATCATAATTGCCATTATCTATGTCCTATTACCATTTTGATCTAAGAATAGTAGTAATTTTATCAGACAACAACAAATCCGGCACAAAAGGTTAAAGGTGCAGATGATAAGTAAAAATCGACATACAACGTTTTTTATATTGACAAAAGGAAAAAGTTATCAGTAACTATTTTCGAGATGTAGTTCTATATAAACTGACCTTTTATTTAACCTCTCTAAGGCAATGGAGGTCAAAGATCTTCCCTACAAACAAAGCTCATTCGTGGCTACCTATGATCAATCGTGTACGCACACACACGCACACACACACACACACACACACACACACACACACACACACACACACACACACACACACACACACACACACACACACACACACACATATATATATATATATATATATGTATATATATATACATATATGTATATTGTATATATGTATATGTGTATATATGTGTGTGTGTGTGTGTGTGTATATATATGTATACACACACGTGTATATATATATATATTATATATATATATATATATATTATATATATATATAGATAGATATAGATATTTATATATATATATATATATATATATATTAGTGTATCCAGGAAGAATGTTTTCTTGTTGACAGACGAGATTAAATAATATTGCTGCTTCTGCATTGTTTATCTTTTTGTTAAGAACTTCAATTTCTCTTGCTAATTTACGGTGTTAGACTGATAGTTTGCTGAGTAGCTGTCCGCACGAGGTTGCAATGTTTCGGTCTTCTCTGGAGACCATCTTCAGGCTAATTGATTGGGTGTTTGTGTGTGCGATGTTTATATACTATTTTATTTCTGATTGTTTGGATGGTGTCGTGTGAAGCGATCATCCTGATTGGCTGCTTCGTATTCATCAGGAATCACTAGGAGAGGTGAGGTCAGGTGCTCTTGTGGGATGGGAGAATCTGGAGGTCTATACTGTGTATGTTCATGGTTGGTTTTAATTCTGCTATGTAAATTGCTTCAGTGAATGCTTATCTGCGGGAGTCTCTTTCTCTGTCTATTATTACTGTTCCTTCTTCTAATAATAGACAGAGAAAGAGACTCCCGCAGATTAGCATTTATTGAAGCAATTTACATAGCAGAATTAAAACCAACCATGAACATACATTTACATATATAGTCAGACCTATACACATACATAATAGTAAAGCCATGCTGCAAACATTGGAACATGCGGTACGTGTATGTATATCATACACACACATGCATACTAAACGTGCGGAACGATGCCTCTCTTGTTGTATACAGGAGGTGGGGGAGGTGAGGTGGTTCTGGGAAACAGATCTTCGGTCGGGAGTAGGCGACTGAATGAGTAAATGAATGAATGAATTGAGTTTTGATGAATCGCCATTGTAAACCAGTCTTTTCCCTTGAATGCATTGACGTCACTGATCTGTCTTTCCTCCTCGTCGAGACAATTTATTCTTTTCAGTCCAGGAAGAACCTCGGGAAGAACGCAGAAGACCATTTTCCGAATCAGGGTCGTTTCTGGAGTGAATGAAATTGGTTGACGTCATTCACGACGAAGGTCTTTGCTGTCCTCCTTCTGTACCTCCATTCATTCCTCTTCTGTCTTTTCAAACATCTCCTCCTCCTCTTATTCCTCCTCCTCCTTTCTTATCTCCTCCTCCTCCTCCTTTACCACCACTATTCTTCTTCCTCCTCCTATTCATCCTCCTCCTTTTTTATCGCCTCCTCCTGCTATTCCTCCTCTTCCTTTTTATCTCCTGCTCCTCCTCCTCCTATTCCTCCTCCTCCTATTCCTCCTCCTCCTATTTCTCCTCCTCCTTTCTTATCTCCTCCTCCTCCTCCTTTACCACCACCATTCCTCTTCCTCCTCCTATTCCTCCTCCTCCTTTTTGTCGCCTCCTCCTCCTCCTATTCCTCCTCTTACTTCTTATCTCCCGCTCCTCCTCCTCCTATTCCCCCTTCTCCTCCTATTCCTCCTTCTCCTCCTATTCCTCCTCCTCCTATTCCTCCTCCTTTTATCCCCTCCTCCTCCTTCTCCTCTTCCTCCTCCTCCTCCTCCTCCTCCTCCTCCTCCTCTTCCTCCTCCTCCTCTTCCTTTACCACCACCTCTACCCTTCCTTCTCCTCCATTTCTTCCTTCTCCTCTTCTTTCTCCTCCTCCTCCCCTCATTTTCACCGCCTTCTACTACTTTTCCTGTTCCATCTCCTCC
>NC_134780.1:85687779-85692779 GCF_046742065.1 Oratosquilla oratoria | reverse complement strand
CACGAATGTGCTTTGTTTGTAGGGAAGATCTTTGACCTCCATTGCCTTAGAGAGGCTAAATAAAAGATCAGTTTACATAGAACTACATCTCGAAAATAGTTACTGATAACTTTTTCCTTTTGTTGATACACAAAACGTTGTATGTCGATTTTTACTTAGCATCTGCACCTTTAACTATTGTGCCGGATTTGTTGTTGTCTGATAAAATTACTACTATTCTTAGATCAAAATGGTAATAGGACATAGATAATGGCAATAATGATAATTATTATGATCATATGTATATTATATATACTTGTGAGAAACTGTCGCCAGGATATTTTATTCAGCTGAGGGGAAATCCCCTGCATGGCTCCCGAGGGTAAAGAAACTTCGAGTGGAGCTTCTCCCAGTCGAAGTCTTTAGTGAGATCTTGATGTTGTGGAAGACTTGACATCGTAGGCACTGATCCTTGCAGCTGTCCATCTATGCGTCCTTGTCTGAAGGGAGTTCCTAGAACGTGTCCTTTGGAAGGCATAATTGTGTCCTTTCATATGACGGTTGCGTCTATGGGGCCTCTAGTGCAGCTTCTCCTAGTCGAAGTCCTTAGTGACACCTTTAATGTTGTGGACGACTTGATATCGTAAGCACTGATCCTTGCAGGTGTCTGCCTGTGCGTCCTTATCTGAGGGCTATTCCTGGAACGTATCCTTTGGAAGGGATAAATGTGCCCTCTCATATGACGGTTGCGTCGATGGGGCCATCGTTGACTCCTAAGGCTAAAGAAACTTCGAGTGCAGCTTCTCCTAGTCGAAGCCTTTAGTGAGACCTTTAATGTTGTGGACGACTTGTCATTTTAAGCACTGATCCTTGTGCGTCCTGGTGTGGGGGCTATTCCTGTAATGTGTCCAGGTGGAGGCCTAATAGTGTCCTTTCATATGACTGTAACGTCTCCAGAGGCTCTGTGGACGATGAAGATCCTGTGCAGATCCGGGAAGGGTTGGGAGAGGACCTTCCTTCGGAAACGGCTGCCACAGGACTCCTGGGGGTGTGTAAAGAACCTCTGGGTGTTTTGCCACGTCAGGTAGGTAAAGACGATCGTGGGATCCAGGGACACGAGGAGGAGTCCCAGCTTGTACCCGATGTCGTCCCCGCTGCCCTAGGTCAAAAGTAGATTAGCCACAGTTGCGATGTTGCTCAGGCCGTGGAAGAGAGTGGCGGACCAGAGCATGCCGAAGTAGTGTGGGTAGTTGCGACCCCCGACGCAGACACCCAGCACAGAGCAATGATGGTCTTTCTCTCTTATACACACGCCACACTCTGAGCAGTGGCTGTCACATGGGCCTTGGTACAATCTGCATACCGGGCAGAAACCCTTGATAGAACCTAATTCCTCGTCGATTGGGTTCCTGTCCTTGTTCCAGGGGCCTCTGCCTGGATCTCTCTCGATGTACAGGCACAAAAATCCAACCGAAAATGCCAAAAGCTGCACAAACAATACAAGGACTCCTGGAGATGTGTTCAGCCAGAAAGATCCTTGGCCAGCGATGAAGAAGAAGAAGATAGCTGCCCAGGCTGCTGCGAGCAGAATCCTCATGGCGTGGTGTTGCTTGAACTTCATTATCTTCTTGACAAATTCTTTCAGAGAGCGTGTGCGAAAAGCATCAAAATTAATCCAACAATCATCTGACTCAGATATGGGGTCGGAAAATCAGGAACCACGTCAATCCCCAAACTTGATCTCTAATATATAAACAAAGCTATTCGTACACTCGAAAGTATGTTTATATATATACGTGTGTGTTTCTGCATATGTATGTGTGTGTGTGTGTGTGTGTGTGTGTGTGTGTGTGTGTGTGTGTGTGTGTGTGTGTGTTTTGTATATATGTGTGTCTGTGCTTGTTTGTTTATAGATATGCATATATATATATAAATATATATATATATATACATATATATATATATATGTACATATCACTATAAAGTAATGTCGTAGCACATTGATAAAATAAACTTTTTATCACACAGTCGGAAAAAAGAATGTTCGACATTAGTGTCTTCTTTTTTCCGACTGTGGGATAAAAAGTTTATATGTACATATATATATATATGTATATATATATATATATATGTATATACATATATATATGTATATATATATATATATGTATATATATATACGTATATATATGTATATATATATATATATAATGTATATATATATATATATATATATACATATATATATGTATATATGTATGTATGTATGTATATATGTATATATGTATGTATGTTATGTATGTATGTATGTATGTATATACATATATATAAAACGCAGGAGTATCCCCCCAGGAAACATTCATGGTGGCTATTCCCAGGTTACTCCTGCAGGATACCCACAGCTCCCAGGTAATTGGCAATAGACACACACACACACTCACTCACACACACACACACACACACACACACACACACACACACACACACACACACACACACACACACACACACACACACACACACACACACACACACACACACACACACACACACACACATACACACACACACACACAGACACACACACAAAACACACACACACACAAAAAAAACCACACACACACATACACACACACACACACACACACACACACACACACGCACGCACGCACACACACACACACACACACACACACACACACACACACACACACACACACACACACACACACACACACACACACACACACACACATGTATATATATATATGCATAACATTTCTACCTAGTGTTTGATTGTATAGACGGAATGAATAAAACTTGGCATTGCTTTGTGGGGATAAGTAAGATGACTCCTACCAGAGACTTACAAAGAGAATCATCCGGATAAAGAGATGACAAAAATCAGCAACAAAGTTTACAGAGAAAAAAGTCAACATTATCAAGTACAATGAAGATCCTTGCTGTGATACATGCTATTATACAAAGACTACCTATATTTACGGAGGAGGAAATTCAAGTCTTCTTGATTAAAAATGTGTCTTGGGCCTCAGGTTGGGTTTTTGAGGGTATGGGGGCTTAGACAGCATCAACCAGGAGGACGATCTTTGAACTTTGAGGTCTTCAGATTTGGCGGAAGGTAACAAGATGAAAGTGAATGTTTGATGACATAATACTTAGATTATAATGTCCCCCTCCAAAGGATAGTAGACTATCCGGGTGAATATTGTATTTTTTTTAAGAATAGTAGATTGCCACAGGTAAATATTGGATGACCTCTTGTTTTTCTTGAATTTATCGTATGCGTGTAATATTGGGTCAAATAGAAATGGTTTGTTGCTCGGGTGACAGCAAGGCATAAAAGGAAGGGGTTCTCCCCAGTTCATCCTATTCCACCTCTTGCTCTTTCTTCTTCTTCTTCTTCTTCTTCTTCTTCTTCTTCTTCTTCTTCTTCTTCTTCTTCTTCTTTCTTGCCTCCTCTCCCTCCTATTTCTCCTACATCTTATTATTTTCTTCCCCCTTATTCCCCCTCTTCCTCTTCCTCCTCTTTCTAGTCTTCTTCCTTCCCCCTTTCCCGTCCTCTTTCTTCTTTTCCTTTCTCTTCCATCCACCTTATCCTCTTCCTCCTCCACCCAATCCTCTTTCTTCTACCCTTTCTCCTCCCCTCCTCCCCTTCCTCCTTCTTCTCCCCCTCCTCCTTCTCCTCCTCTCCTTCTCCTCCCCTCCCCCCTCTCCTCCCTCTCCTCCTTCTCCCCTCCTGTTTCTCCTTTCCTACCCCTTCTTCTCTCCCTCCTTCTTCTCCCCTCCTTCTTCTCCCTTCGCCCTTCTCCTCCCCCTCCTCCTCCCCTCCTCCTTCTCCTCCCCTCCCCTTCTTCTCCCCTCCTCCTTCTCCTCCCCTCCCCTTCTTCTCCCCTCCTCCTTCTCCTCCCCTCCCCTTCTTCTCCCCTCCTCCTTCTCCTCCCCTCCTTCTCCTCCCCCTCCTCCTCCTCCCCCTCCTCCTCCTCCCCTCCTCCTCCTCCCCCTCCTCCTTCTCCTCCCCTCCTTCTCCTCCCCTCCTCCTTCTCCTCCCCTCCTCCTTCTCCTCCCCCTCCTCCTTCTCCTCCCCTCCTCCTTCTCCTCCCCTCCTCCTTCTCCTCCCCTCCTCCTTCTCCTCCCCTCCTCCTTCTTCTCCCCCTCCTCCTCCCCCCCTCCTTCTCCTCCTCCTTCAGATGCAACTGTCTTAATTACCCCTAAAGCTTGACTTCAAGCCAGTGTAATGATATCCATCTCTGTTTCAAACTCCCGCTTTGTACAAATCTACTCATCCTGTTGCCAAGCGATTTAATTAATTTATTTGTTTGTTATCATTTGTCTGTTTATTATTATTTGTTTGGTCTTCATTTATTATTATTTATCTGTCAATTTAGTATTATTTGCTATTTACCTGTTTGTTTGTCATTTATCTATACTAATGCATTTATTTATTATTATTTATATTATTATTTATAATATTATTATTCATATTATTATAAATTTTATTTATTCATTTATCTATTTATCATTATTACGTTTTTTTTTCGCATCCGACCTAGTTATGGACCAAAAGGTCTCCTGTCGGCATATTCCGCCTTTGTAATAAATACTTGGGATCTAATCCGCAAATAAAATATTATCTCGTGCAATAAAAGATATGACAACCCGGCACTTAATTGCAATTGGATAGGATAGTGGTAGCAGTAGTGTTAGTTCATCTTCTATCGCCTAGTTGCCCTGTTTTCTTAACTGTAGTTTAGTTTAGTAAACACAAACAGCCTCGTTAGGGCTAGTAGGCCTGCTGTTGTTTGTTCTTCCTTTGTATTCCTTTCTGTTCCTTTGTAATCCTTTGTAATTCATCGGAAGAAAGCAACTATTAAAGAGAGACGATCAGGCGTGAGGGCTAACCCTCCATCTCCATCTCTATCCCTAGACGCTGCTCCTTGAGGGCGACGTCTATTGTTTTAATATCTCCTCAGCCGGACAGCTCCCTCCCTCCAAGTCCCACT
>NC_134780.1:85672779-85682779 GCF_046742065.1 Oratosquilla oratoria | reverse complement strand
TTATCGTACCTATGACGTCACGATTACTGTATGACGTCACGTCATTCGCAGGTGCGGTGATGACGTCATTAATATGTGTGGTCACCCCGACTTCAGGCACAGGTGCGGTAATGACGTCATTAACAGGTGTGGTTGGGGTGACTTCAGGCACAGGTGCGGTGATGACGTCATTAACAGGTGTGGTTGTGGTGACTTCAGGCACAGGTGCGGTAGCGGTGACGTCATCGAGAGGAGGTTCGTCAGGAGTCCGTAGTGGAGAGGTGCTGCGGTGGTGAGGTGGGAGATGTCAGCCGTGAGAGCCTTGCCGACATCATGAACGGACGCCACAGTCCTCTGTCCCCGTCAGCTGCAGTCAGGGATTGGTTGGCTTGATTGGACTTCTTGATTGGGCGTCCTGATTGGGCCCGGTGACGGCAAATATTTAATCATCCAAGAAGCGACTTTTTAAGGAAAATGAGAATAATCGCGCCAGGAGAAAGGAGAGAGATAGCAGAAGAGGAAAAGTGCAAAAAGAGAAAAGAAAATTTGGTTTTTGCGCTAATGAGGATAAATGTTGAGTGTCAAACAAAGGGGAGGGAGATAATAAAAGAGTGTAACTGCTATTGAGAATAGTTTTTACGCTCAAGAAGAGACAGAGAGATAACATAAAAGGAGAACTTTCGAAGTATTTTTGAAAAGAAAGAAAAATAAAAAAGAGAGGAAGAGTATGGAGAGTTGGACGGGTGGGAAGGAAGACAGGTAGAAATAATAGATGATTTTTTTTTGTATGAAAGTAAAGGAGAAAATAGAAGAGAAAATGGAGGGAAAGGAGATGAAGAATTGTTCGAATGAGGAATTAGAGAGACAGAGATAATGGAAGTGGAAAAGAGATAACGATAAAGGAGGGAAACTGGAGTGAAGAAAAGAGAGAAAAAAAAGAAGAGAAACAGTAAGAGAGAAGAAAGAAAAAAGAGAGAAAAAGAGACTAGAAAGGGGAGCTACCAGACCAGAAAGAGAGAAAAAAAAATGAGAGAAAGATTATGAAGTGTTGATGGAGAAAGATAAAGGGAGGAGAGAGTGAGTGAGAAAGGGAGTGAGAGTCGGCAATTCAGAGGATAAAAATTAGAGAAAATAGGTATTACGTCATCGAATCCAGCGCTTCTGTCCACGGTGACATTGTCGCACTGAAGAGATGAGTCATACAAATGGTCAAAGTGATATTCATGCAGCAGAAAGTAGGGGCGGTGGAAGTTGAAAGTATTTATCATATTTTAAAGTAATTATCATATTTCATATTATTTGTTTATTTGTTTGCTATTATTTGTCTATTTGTTTATCATTATTTGCTTGATTTTCATTTATTATAAGTGATCTGTTAATTTATTGTTATTTACTATTCACGTGTTTGTTTATTATTTAACTTTACCTATTTATTTATTTCATTTATTGTTATTTATATTGTTATATTATTTATTCATTTAGTTATCTATTTATTTATTCATTTATTATTTATCTATTTATTTATTCATTTTTCATTAATTTATTCATTTAGTGATTCAATTATTTATTTATTTATTTAATTACTTATTCATTTACTTATTTATTTATATATTTATCTAATTTATTTATTCATTTAGTTATCTATTTATTTATTCATTTATTATTTATCTATTTATTTATTCATTTATTTATTTATCTATTTATTTATATATTTATTTATTTATCATTATCACGAATGGAACAGACTTAGTAACCATGTAACGAGCGTTGAAACTATCAGTTGTTGTAAGAAACGGTTAGCCAATTTTATGGATGGGGATGACAGGTAGTAATGGACATGGAACTGCCTAGTGTAGGCCTCATGGTCTCTTGCAGTCTCCTTCGTTCTCACGCTTTTATGTTTATGTTCATGTACAGTCACGATAAAAAAAATTGATTCAAGCTATAGTTGTCACAACGTCAATATGCTTTTGCTCTGTCGAATACATGATACACTTTCCTATGTAGCATTTAATTTACATTTAGGTAATTTTCTTAAATAGATGAAAAATTGTAGACGAAGAATTTGATTTGTTTTTTATCATGAAAACCTCTCGGTATGTCAAAACTTTTGGTCGTGACTGTACATCACGAAGAAAAGAACATATACAGAAACGGAATCGCTGAATATAAAACATCAACTATAACCTTTACTTTTTCGGGAAAAATGAGATACTATAAATTGGTGACATGAGGAAAATGACATCGGCGTCAATGGAAAAGGAAGAAATGGGAAATGAGGATACAAGGACGAAAGGAAATGAGGAAAAAGGAAGAAAATGTGTGAATTTTTGCCCAGGAAAATGAAATGCTAGAAATCGGTGAGATGAGGAAAATGAAATCGGAGTCAATGAAAAAGGAAGAGATGGGAAATGAGGATACAAGGACGAAAGGAAATGAGGAAAAAGGGAGAAAATGTGTGAATTTTTGCCCCCTAGGTTCCCGCCGCTACGTCCCGCCGGAGCTCCTGATTACAATTGAATTCTCCAAGCAGAAAGAACTGCCAGGTAGGTGGAGGAGGAGGAGGAGGAGGAGAAAAATGTGTGAAGAAGGAGGAAGAGGAGAAATTGAAGAAGCAGAAAGAAGGATGAGGATGAGGAGGAGAAAGAGGAGAAGGAGGACGAGGAGAAGGAGGAGAAGGAAGAGGAGAAGGAGAAGGAGAGGAGAAACAAGAGGAAGAGGAGGAGGAGGAGGAAGAGGAGAAGGAGGAGGAGAAGAAGGAGGAGGATGAGGAGGAAGATAGGAGTAGGAGGAGGAGAAGAAGGAAGAGGAAGAGGAGGAGAAGAAGGGGGAGAAGAGGAGGAGAAGTAGGAGGAGGACTAGGTGAAGAAGGAGGAGGAGGAGGAGAAGGAGGAGGACAAGGAGGAGGAGGAAGAGGAGGAGGAGGAGGAGGAGAAGGAGTAGGAGGAGGACAAGGAGGAGGAAGAGGAGGTGGAGGAGGAGGAGGAGGAAGTGAA
Source organism: Oratosquilla oratoria (assembly GCF_046742065.1). Classification (NCBI taxonomy): domain Eukaryota; kingdom Metazoa; phylum Arthropoda; class Malacostraca; order Stomatopoda; family Squillidae; genus Oratosquilla; species Oratosquilla oratoria. Next base: position 85,679,804 of record NC_134780.1, on the reverse strand, counting down.
GGAGGAGGAGGAAGTGAAGGAGGAAGAGGAGGAGGAGTGGATGGAGGAGGAGGAGGAAGTGAAGGAGGAGGAGTGGAAGGAGGAAGAGGAGGAGGAAGTGAAGGAGGAGGAGGAGGAAGTGAAGGAGGAGGAGGAGGTGGAGGAGGAGGAGGAGACGGAGACACCAAGTGCTTATCACCGACACCACAGTTCTTGATTAACCTCCTTAACTGCTAACTACCTTTCAGGTTCTTGACTCTGTTTAACTCGCCGTAACATCGCCGATATACCTGTGCGTGTACGCTAACCTTGATAATTCTTTGATGTATTGTCGGCGTGGTTAGCGTGACGGCTGCCAGGAGAGCCGTGCGGACCCCGGTACCGGGTGTTGTCTGTACAGGTTTCATTCAGTCAATACGATATTAATTTTAGTGACACCCCTTCGGACCAGAGGCACACAGCAATGAAGAAGAAATTTTCTGTATAAACATAAGGACATAAGAATGAAGGAGAGTGCAAGAGACCATAAGGCCTACACTAGGCAGTTCCATGTCCATTACCAAATATCATCCCCTTCCATAAAGAACATAAGAACGAAGGAGACTGCAAGAGACCATAAGGCCTACACTTGACAAGACTGCAAGAGACCATAAGGCCTACACTAGACAGTTCCATGTCCATCACCACCTGTCATCCCCTTCCACCACGGAACCAGTAAACACGAGTTAGGGCGAAAGTCGAGGGGATGGCGGACCGAACCCTGCCACCGGCGAAGTTGACCCAGGGGCTTAGTTTATTAGATTCTATGCTACAAAGTCCTCTGTAAGGGGCACCGCACTAGCCTTCCGTTGGGAGGAGTTTGTGACGTTAAACCATATCATCATGACGTTTAAACAATAGCTTATTCTACGTACCTTAACCTTCTTCATATGAATTATACATTATCCTGAATCTAGGAAGTACCAATGAATTGTTTATAACTTCTATGAAGGCCAAATTTTTATTTTTTTCTTGTTACAGAGCTAAGCAGAAATTGAAAACAAGGCCTACTCATACATACACACATACATACATACATACATACATACATACATACATACATACATACATACATATATACATACATACATACACATATACATACATACATACATACATATACCAAAGGCTTTTTTCCCTCTTACACGGGGGTAGCCTACTTATCCAAATTGAATAAAATATTTAGGCATCCACTAACACGTACTAGTTGCCCCGCTGGTGAGCTTCTTCTGTCTGATAGGAGGTCTGGAGTCTGTGATCCTCAGACAGTGAACTAATTTTGTCTTGGGAGTTATTTTGCCAAAGGGATTAACCTCGCCACTGTGAACACCGTTGATAATGTGACAGACAGGATAGAATTTTCAAGAATTGACCGTAGACTTTCCCCCCACGGAATGGAGGTTTAAGGAAGTGTGTGTGTGTGTGTGTGTGTGTGTGTGTGTGTGTGTGTGTGTGTGTGTGTGTGTGTGTGTGTGTGTGTGTGTGTGTGTGTGTGTGTGTGTATACGTGTGTGTGTATACGTGTGTGTGTATACGTGTGTGTGTATACGTGTGTGTGTGTACGTGTGTGTGTATACGTGTGTGTGTATACGTGTGTGTATGTGTGTGTTTATATTTGTGTTTATGTTTGTTAGAGAGAATATAGGAATAAAATGATGAACGGGTAGACAGATATATAAATGAATATATATATATATATCTATATGTATATATATATATATATATATATATAGATAGATAGATAGATATAGAGAGGGATAGTAAGAAAAACGCGAAAAATAAATATCCAATGATGAGCTTACGAAAGAAAGCCCAGTAGAACCAACCATGGAATAGCCCCAATCTTTGTACCATTCATTGAAGAAAACAAGAAAACAGTGAGGTAGTCACCGCATCGCCTCGCATTACGGAAACTAATCTCAGTCGTCTTCAGACACGTGATCGTGACCTTCCAGTGACGTCATAGCCGTCCTTGTAAGTGTTGAGACGAGCAAGAAACTTCCAGAAACAAGAGCTGGTACAAAAGACATACAAGGCGGTTTTAGAAGCCCTGCCAAGGGATTCGAACCCTGACCAGTGCGCGTACATTCACGAAGTCAAGACGCTAGCGACTTGGTGATTATGCACAGACAGGTCAGGATTCGAAACCCCTGGCAGAGCTTCTAAAAATGTTCAATCTGTCTTAAACATAGACAACTTACAAGACGGCGTTGCTGCTGATACAAGATGACGAGTTTCATAAAAGCCAAGCGGGTCTCAAACTTTGCGATAAATTTTCATGCCGCGTGTATGACGAGAGGGCAAACTCCGAAATTAATATGACACATGGACTAATTGAATTTTGGAAGGGAATGTGGAGAAAGTTGATCTTCAAAGACTCCGGTGAGACTTGAGATCAGATAGCCGAAGTGAGGACGAGCAGTCTAATTGGATACCCCTCTCCCCCTCTCCCCCTCTCCCCCTCTCCCCCTCTCCCCCTCCCCCCCCCTCTCCCCCTCCCCCTCTCCCCCTCCCCCTCTCCCCCTCTCCCCCTCCCCCTCTCCCACTTCTCCCCCTCTCCCCCTTCTCCCCTCTCCCCCTCTCCCCCTCTCCCCCCTCTCCGCTTCTCCCCCTCTCCCCCTCTCTCCGTCATCCTCTCCCCTCCCCCTCTCCCACTTCTCCCCCTCTCCCCCTCCCCCTCTCCCCCTCTCCCCCTCTCACTCAGCCCCTGCTTCCTCTCCCCTTCTCCCCTCCCCCTCCCACTCTCACCCTCCCCCCTCCCCTCTCCCCTCTCTCCTCTCCCCCCTTTCCCTCTCACCCCTCTTCTACCCCTCCCCCTCTCATCTTCTCCCTCTCCCCACCCCACCCCCTTCCCTCCCCCTCTCCCCCTCCTTCTTCTCCCCATCCCTCTTTATCCACCTCGCCCTCTCTCCCCTCCCCTTCTCCCCCTGCTCCTACCCATCCCTCTCTATCCCCCTCCCCCTCCCCCCTCCCCGCTCCTCCTCTCCCCCTTCTCCCTCTCCCCAACCCTCTTTATCCCCCTCGCCCTCTCTCCTCCCTCCCTTTCTCTCCCTCCTCCTTTTTCCCATCCATCTCTATCCCCCTCACCCTCGCCCTCATTCCCCCCTCCTCCTCTCCCCTCCTCCCTCTCCCTATCCCTCTCTATACCTTGTGCTCTCTCTCCCCGCTCCCCCTCTCACCCTCCCTCTCTCCCTCCCCCTCCCCCTCTCCCTCTCGCCCTCGTTCCCCCTCCCCCTTCCTCTCCCCTCCCCTCTCTATTCCCCTCCCCATCTCCCCACCTCTTTTAGATTATTTGATTTGATTCCAGCACCAGACGACTTTATTTAGTCCATGGTAACTTTACTCTTCACAAATCAGTAAAAAAAAAGAAAAAAAAAATCTACTCTTGCCTTGTAAGTGTTTATGAAGGTAAGGGTCACTTTGGCCCATATGGACAGGGATTTTGGGTCGCAGCCAAAAAGTGCCAAGGACCTTTGTACTTAAAAGATTTTGTTCCAAATATTCCTAGACTATTCTGTCATACTCTGACACTTATATTCTAAACAATAATATTATTATTGTTGTCATACTCTGATACCTATATTCTAAACAATAATATTATTATTGTTGTCATACTCTGACACTTATATTCTAAACAACAATATTATTATTGTTGTTATTGCAGTTGGTTGTGCTATTACTATTTCTTCTCTTCCTTCTCCTCTTTCTCCTCCTCAATTTCATTCTACTCCTCGCCCTCCTCTTTCTTCTCCTACTCCTCCCCTCCTCTTTTTTCCTTTTTCTCCTTCTCGCCTCATTCTCCTCTCACTCCCACCACCACCACCTCCTCCTCTTCCTCCTCCCCTTCCGCCTTTTCCTCCTTTTCTTCAGCCATCTTCTCCCCCTCTTCCTCTCCCTTCTCCACCTTCCCTTCTTCCATCTCGTTCTCCACCTCATCCACCAACTTCCTCTCCTTTTCTCCAACCACCTTCTATCCATCCTTCTCCTCTTCCTCCTCTCCCTTCTCCACCTCCTCCACCATCTTCTTCAACCACCAACTTCTCCTCCTCCTCCTCCTCCTCCTCAACCATCAACTCCTCCTCCTCTCCCTTCTCTTCTTCCTTCCCGTTCTCTACTCCTCACTTCTGCCACCTCTTCCTCCTCCTCCTCTTCTCCTCCTCCTCCTCCTCCTCCTCCTCCTCCTCCTCCTCCTCCTCCTACTCCTCCTCCTACTCCTCCTCCTCCTCCTTCTCCTCCTCCTCCTCCCCCTTCTCCACTTTCTCATCTTCCTTCCCGTCCTCCTACTCCTCATCCTTGCCACCTCTTCCTCCTTCACTCCCTCATCCTCCTTCTCCTCTTTATTTTCCTCCTCTTCCTCCTCCTCTTTCTCCTCCTCGTCCTCTTCCTCCTTCTTATCCTCCTCTTTTCTACCTCCTTCTTTCCCTTTCCCTCTTCCACTTTATCTCCTTTGCCTCCTCCTCCTCCTCGTCTCCCTCTTCCACTTCCTTTTTCTATTCTTCCTCTCCTCCCTCCCCTCCCCTCCCCTTCCTCTGCCACTTATTCTTCCAACTCCTCCTCCTCCTTTGCTTCTTCCTTCTTCCTCCTCATCCTTTACTTCTTCCTCCTCCTCCGTTTTGACCTTCTCCTCCATCAAATTATCTCTCTACTCCATTTTCCTCCACTTTTTTCTTTCTCTTTTTCCTCCTCTTTTACTTCTTCAACCTCCTCATCCTTATTTTACAATTCTCTATCCTTGTACCTCCTCCATCAGAACTGACGCTTCTCCCTAGTGTAGGCCTCATGGTCTCTTGCAGTCTCCTTCATTCTTATGTTCCTTCTTCAACGTCTCCAACTTCTCATACTATATCTCCAATATTTGCGCGCTCACGTGTGTGTGTGTGTGTGTGTGTGTGTGTGTGTGTGTGTGTGTGTGTGTGTGTGTGTGTGTGTGTGTGTGTGTGTGTGTGTGTGTGTGTGTGTGTGTGTGTGTGTGTGTGTGTGTGTGTGTGTCTGTGTCTGTGTGTCTGTGTATGCCTGTGTGCCTGTGTGTGTGTGTCGGCGTATTTTCTAAAGCGCTGGAACATAAATATCCGTCTCAGGTACTCACGGGTCCTCCTCTTATTAAACATTTCCCGCCTTCAGAAGCTCCATCTATCTTCCAGGAGCCTTGGCCCTCCTGTCCATGCTTCCCTCCTCCAACGTCTCATGAATCTCCTCCTATTGATATATCCGTCCTCCACCTCCTGACGGAGGCGGAGGCGGAGGGCGTCTCAGGTCAGAGAAAGACGGAAGAGAAGAAACTTGGAGCCTACGATCTTCTCATACTTCCGTCAGTCCAACATCTGCTGACGTAAATCTGCCAGGTCGCCCCCCAGCCGGAGGATGGGGGATGGGGGTGGGGGGGGTTCTCCCTTCCCCGGAGGAAGAGGAGGAGGAGGAGGTGGTGGAGGTGGTTGTGGTTGTGATTGTGGTGGAGGCGGTTGTGGTTGTGGTTGTGGTTGTGGTTGTGGTTGTGGTTGTGGTTGTGGTAGTTGTGGTGGTTGTGGTTGTGGTTGTAGTGGTGGTGGTTGTGGTTGTGGTTGTGGTTGTGGTTATGGTGGTGGTTGTGGTTGTGGTTGTGGTATTGTTTAGGCAACTGGTGAGAGACTGAAGAAGACGTGAGAGAAGGTTACCGAAGTATGATTCGTACAACACTTGTTTTTCCTCAAGATGATCCTCTGATGTTGACGGGTATTTAGACACACACACACACACACACACACACACACACACACACACACACACACACACACACACACACACACACACACACACACACACACATATATATATGTATAAATGTATATATATATATATATATATATATATATATATGTATATATATATGTATATATATATGTATATATGTATATATATATGTATATATGTATATATATATATGTATATATGTATATCTATATATATATATGTATATATGTATGTATAGATGTATATATTAGTGGTGGGCAGCTACCGGTAAAGTTACCGGTTTTATCGGTAACAGCCTTGACGGTAGCTTACCGGCAATAATTCTGCTACCGTTAAGGTTCCGTTAACGGATAAGCTATACCAAACACTCGTGGAGCGGTAAGCACGTCTCGGCTTGGTGGTACTGAGTGACGGTAGTGGTGGGCAGCTACCGGTAGCTACGGGTTTTATCGGTAACAACCTTGACGGTAGCTTACCAGCAAAAAATCTGCTACCGTTTAGGCTCCGTTAACCGATAAGCTATCCCATAATACTCAGAGAGCGGTAAGCACGTTTCGACTTGGTGGTACTGAGTGACAGTACTGACGGCCCTACGTAGGATGAAAATTAACAGGAACGTATTCAACGTGCTAGATCGTCCTGCTCCCTTCTCAGCCCACAGATGGACAGTACGAAATGTACGTATTCGAATATGAAAATTAACAGACGTGCTAGATCGATTTGTTCGCATCTCGGCCCGCAGAGGTTCAGTGCAAAATGTACGTATTCGATTAGTCAGCCTATGTGGTCTAGAAATGAAGAGGTGGTCAAACTACTCGAAAACTTTTCAGTCTGCCTGGTTAAAGGATCCCTTGTTTAAAAAATGGTTAGCGGAAGTGAAAGAGGATGGAAATAAGGCACGTTGTAAAGTTTGTAGAACGGACATGAAAGCTCACAGAACGGGGAGATTGGAGAGACACTGTTTCCACACTTACCAGATCTTCATATTTAACTTTATATTTAATGTTTATTAATATATGCATATTTACATAAATGTACGCAGTTGCTCATGAAAGACACCATCTGCATGTTACAATCTATTTGTACTGTACTTGTATTGGAGTTAATCACACACAAGTTCACAAATACACTTATCAGACTCGCACGAGTGATGACTGACAAGGATATATATATAAGCTATGGGTTGGGGCAGAGAATACAGTATACCACAACAGACTCACGGAAAGCAGAGACAAGAATAAGCGGGCAGAGACGATCAAAGATTCTGGTGGATTAACACTG
>NC_134780.1:85660279-85662779 GCF_046742065.1 Oratosquilla oratoria | reverse complement strand
CGAGATAGGAAGCGTGGAAGAGGAAGACCAGTCAGAAGATAAAGAGACGAGATTGAGAAGTTTGCAGGAGTGACGTGGCAGAAGATGGCGTGGTCGTGTGAATCATGGAATGCTATGAAGGAGGCCTTTGTTCAGCAGTGGACTCAGGATGGCTGATTTGATTGACTGATTGATTGATTGAATAAAATCGTGTGGTATCAGGGAGAACAAATATCCAGGCTGACCTCCGCTTTCAGTTGAGCTGAATTTCCTTCAGCTGAAACTGAAGAATAAAAACGATCGTAGTGGTTTGAACAGACTCTTTTAGAAAAGCCGAGATTCTTTCCTATCCTTATCCCATGGCAGAAATCCATGGAGAAATTCTACTTACAAATATATTTAATAATTCTAAGTTAAAATTTTATTAGAAATCTTGCGATGGATGTCCTTGTTACCATTTCCGAATTCTTTACCAAATTTATTCTATTCACCACTGCGGCGAAGGTCGAGGTGAGGGCGGTTCGAATCCTGCCACCGGCGAAATTGAACCAAGGGCATGGTTCATTAAACTCCACGCTACAAAGCCCTCTGTGAGGGGCACCGTCCTAGCCTCCCGATAGGGGGGGAGTGTGTGACGTTAAACCATATCATCATCACCACTGCTGTTATTTCTGTTGTTAGCGTCGCAAGGTTCTATCACAATAACCAATCAAGACTCGTTATCACATATTTTGTTATTAACCCTATTACTGCTGGTTTTCCAAATCGAATTATTAGTTATCATCATTATCCTTAATGCAATTATTATTATAATCATTATTATTATTATTATTATTATTATTATTATTATTATTATTATTATCATTATTATTATTATTATTATTGTTATTGCTATTGTTATTGTTCTTGTTATTGTTATTACTACTATTTTCATTATTGTTATTATTGTTATTGTTATTGTTATTGTTACCATTATCATTATCATTATCATTATCATTATCATTATCATTATCATCATTATTATCATTATTGTCATTATTGTCATTATTATCATTATTGTCATTATTGTCATTATTGTCATTATTGTCATTATTATCATTATCATCATTATTACCATTATAATCATTGTTATCACTATTATCACGAATCAGTTATCTCCGTTTATTTTCACCATCATTACCAGTATAAAATGTTCCCTTCCCTTATCTGCATATTTGACACTTCTCCTCTTGAGCCATGTAGCGCCCTCCACATTCAACTTTGGTCTCCTCGGCTCCGAAAAGAAAAGAAAAGAAAAGAAAAAAAAAATCTCCTGAAGTCTGACATGGTCGGTGTGTTTTGAGGACGGAAGGTTCTTGGGGGGCAGGTAAGACTTCTCTTAAAATGGAGACGTTATTATCGTCCTCTTTCTCGTTTTTCTTCGCCCTGATCTCCTCCTCCTACTCCTCCACCTTCTTCTTCTTCTTCTTCTTCTTCTTCTTCTTCTTCTTCTTCTTCTTCTTCTTGTTCTTCTTCTTCTTGTTCTTCTTCTTCTTGTTCTTCTTCTTCTTGTTCTTCTTCTTGTTCTTCTTCTTGTTCTTCTTCTTGTTCTTCTTCTTGTTCTTCTTCTTCTTCTTCTTCTTCTTCTTCTTGTTCTTCTTCTTGTTCTTCTTCTTGTTCTTCTTCTTGTTCTTGTTGTTGTTGTTGTTCTTCTTCTTCTTCTTCTTCTTCTTCTTCTTCTTCTTCTTCTTCTTCTTCTTCTTCTTCTTCTTCTTCTTCTTCTTCTTCTTCTTCTTCTTCTTCTTCTTCTTCTTCTTCTTCTTCTTCTTCTTCTTCTTCTTCTTCTTCTTCTTCTTCTTCTTCTTCTTCTTCTTCTTCTCCTCCTCCTCCTCCTCCTCCTCCTCCTCATTCCCTTTCTCCTCCTCCTCCTCCATTTCCTTCTCCTTTTTCTTCTTCTCGTTTTTCTCCTCTTTCTAATTCTCCTCCTCCCCCTCCTGCTTCTCTTCCTCCTCCTCTTCCTTCTCCTTCTTCTTCTTCTCGTTTTTCTCCTCCTACTTCTCTTTCTCCTCCTCCTCCACTTCCTTCTCCTTCTTCTTCTCGTTTTTCTCCTCTTCCTAATTCTCCTCCTCCTACTACTACTCCTCTTCCTCCTGCACTTCCTTCTCCTTCTTCTCATTTTTGTCTCTAGTTCTCCTCCTCCTCTTCCTTCATTTCCTTCTCCTTCTTCTCCCTCTCGTATTTCTCCTCCTCCTAATTCTCCTTCCTCCTCCTCCTCTTCCTTAGTCTTCGCTTCATAGTTTTTTTTTTTCTATTTTTTATTCTACTTTTCCTTCTCTTTTCATTTCTCCTTGTATTTCTTCTCGTTCTCTTCTTCTTCTTCTTCTTCTTCTTCTTCTTCTTCTTCTTCTTCTTCTTCTTCTTCTTCTTCTTCCCTTTAAGAAGTCTCCCTACGAGATATTTGTTATTTTTTGGAATAATTTAATGACACCCATACACAACAGAGTCAAGCATCATTCTTTTATAACTATAGACTGGACCCCAC
>NC_134780.1:85636030-85638530 GCF_046742065.1 Oratosquilla oratoria | reverse complement strand
AAACTGGTTTTCTTTGTGTACCCTCTCGTAGCGCGTCGCACAGTTGTTGATTTACTAATTTGTCGTCTATTTAATATTAACATTTCTTGTGTTATGTTAGATTTACACCTTCACGTTTTTTTTACATGTATTGCAGTTCTTGTAATAAGGGAATACTTTTGATTCTTGAACATATACTCCATGTCATTTGTCTACTAGTCGAAGTGCGTCACGCTTTTGATAATTTACTAATTTGTCGTCTATTCAACATTAACATTTCTTGTGTTATGGTAGCTTTACACCCTCACTTTTTTTTTTTCTTTTTTTACAAATATTGCAGTTCTTGTAATGCAGGAAATACTTTTGATTCTTTAACATATACCCCGTATCATTTGTCTATTAGTGTAAGTTAGTGCGAACGACTGATGAGCGATGGAGCAAGTGTGTTACTGAGTGGACGCCGCGAGATAGGAAGCGTGGAAGAGGGAGACCAGACAGGAGATGGAGAGACGAGATTGAGAAGTTTGCAGGAGTGACGTGGCAGAGGTTGGCGCGGTCGTGTGAATCATGGAATGCTATGAAGGAGGCCTTTGTTCAGCAGTGGACTCAGGATGGCTGATTTGATTGATTAATTGATTGATCTTCACTACAATTCACTCACGCCTTTCTGGCTGCACTTAGCACTGAATGCGTCATATGCTTTTGTGACAGTCATTGAACGCTTTGTCACAGACACACAACGTGTATTAAAAGATACAACATTATAAAATAATCTGTCGAAACTTGATAGTGTTTTTAGTTTTTGTGTTCGGCCAGTCAACGATTTTGTTTTACTGCCAGGAGGAGGATAATGAAATGTCGGTTGGCATAAACAACTCGACAACGCTGATTCATTAGTCGGGGGATCAGTCTAACCTGAAGAGGTGTTAGGTGACTAAGCTATTTCTGTGCGGAGGGGTTTCTTCAGAGTGTGTGCGCGCACGCGCTTACACACACACACACACACACACACACACACACACACACACACACACACAAAAACAAACACACACACACACACACATATATATATATATATATATATATATACATATATATATAATATATATTATATATATGTGTGTTTGTGTATGTGTGTATGCGTGTGTGTCCGTGTGTTTGTGTGTACGTGTGTTCGTGTTTGTGTTTGTGTGTGTGTGTGTGTGTGTGTTCGTGTTTGTGTGTGTGTGTGTGTGTGTGTGTGTGCGTATGAGTGTGTGTGTGTGTGTGTGTGTGTGTGTGTGTGTGTGTGTGTGTGTGTATGTGTGTGTGTGTGTGTGTGTGTGTGGAAATCCACATCTACATACTTGCATTATGGACATTTCTAATATTCTATTACTTTGGCTTGATGAATTTTGCAAATTTTATTTTGGATATCGTCAGATGATTTTATTCCGATTTGTCCCAAATTTTGCGAATATCGTCGACGTGCCGAATAGGTCAGATAATCTAATACGTAAAATATAATTATACGCGTATAAAAAAACGCGATATGTACGCGTATAAAAAAACGAGATACATACTGTACGCTTATATAAAAAATATACTCACCCTCGCGCGTATTAGCGCTATCCAAACACAAACACCGACTCGTATAAATGATAAGCAAACATTCACAAACGTTAATGACGAAAGTTTATGACTCATCGCTAACTACGTCATCAAAGAGGGGGTGATGACGTAGGGCAATTCAATTCATTAGTCCAGGTAGGTAGAGATGGCGTGCCTCCGAACGCTTGTGGGAGAGTGTCGAGTTGGTAACAACCCGTAAGTGACACTCCGTATGGGATGGTTCAATTGCGGATTGGTATCTTATTCAGCAGTAACCAGCGCTTCTGTCCTTATAGGAAACATCGCGTCGAATAGGTAGTCATAGAGTTAATAAAGGAAATTTTCGAGGAGGAAAGGAGAACGAAAGGGTAGTAGACGTTAGGGGTGATCATTAGATTAAATGGTGGATGTAGAGGAGGAGGGTAAATATGAAAAAGACAAAAGAGGGAAGAGAAAAGTAGGAGGAATATATAAGAAGTGGCTTATTTGAAGAGGGAGAGGAGGAGGAGGAGAAGAATGGATGAAGCAAGGCTAAAGGGAAAGAGGTAAGAGACGACTGAGTCGAGGATGATAAGAATTGAGAACGTAAAGCTGCGGGGAAAGGAAGATGTAAAGGTGTAGCTGAGGTGTGTGTGTGTGTGTGTGTGTGTGTGTGTGTGTGTGTGTGTATGTGTGTGTGTGTGTGTGTGTGTGTGTGTGTGTGTGTGTGTGTGTGTGTGTGTGTGTGTGTGTGTGTGTGTGTGTGTGTGTGTGTGTGTGTGTGTGTGTGTGTGTGTGTGTGTGTGTGTGTGTGTGTGGGTGTGTGTGTGTGTGTGTGTGTGTGTGTGTGTGTGTGTGTGTGTGTGTGTGTGTGTGTGTGTGTGTGTGTGTGTGTGTGTGTGTGTGTGTGTGTGTGTGTGTGTGTGTGTGTGTGTGTGTGTGTGTGTGTGTG
>NC_134780.1:85631030-85633530 GCF_046742065.1 Oratosquilla oratoria | reverse complement strand
ATGCATAAGCGGTATCCAAACGACACTCATTAGAACCACCCGGTGTTTAGTGATATTAGTGGCCGTTTAGTGACTCTTTGCACCTCGTGCATGGCCCGCGGTGAGTGGTAGAGTGGCAGAAAGTGGGTAATAATCGTTTAAGGAGCGACGAGTAGTTAGAGGCGGTAGTTAGCGAGAAGTGGTTACGAGCCAGAGCGAGGTGATTAGCGGAGGAGGGAAGAGCTGTTTGTGATCTCAGCTAAGTGGACTCTCTGATCTTCCTAACTAACTGCTCGGGAGGGGCGTGGCGGGCGGAGGAGGAGAGGAGGAGGTGAAGGGGAGAAGGAGAAGGAGGAGGAGAGGAGGAGGTGAAGGGGAGGAGAAGGAGGAGGGGAGGGGGTGAAGGGGAGAAGGAGGAGGAGGAGGAGAGGAGGAGGTGAAAGGGAGGGGAAGGAGGAGGGGAGGAGGTGAAGGGGAGAAGGAGATAAAGGAGGAAGAGGAAGAGGAGGAGGAGGACAAGGAAGAGGAAGGCCAGAACAGGAGCAGGACATGTGGAAAAAGAGGAGGAAAGGTAGGTGGAAAAGGAAAAGGAGGAGGAGGGAAGGAGGTGAAGGGGAGATGGAGATAAAGGGGAGGAGGAAGAGGAGGAGGAGGGGGAGGAAGGCTAGGACAGGAGGAGGATATGTAAAAAAGGGGGAGGAAGGTAGGTGGAAAAGGAGGTGAAGGAGGAGGAGGGTCAGGAGACCAAAGAGGAGGAATGGGAGGAGTTATGGGAGTGAGGGAGGTGGAGAGGAAAAGGGGAAGGGAAGAAGGAGAGGGAGAAGGAGTCAAAGAAGAGTAAAGAAAAAGAGAAAAAAGAGTAGTAAGAGAAGAGAAAAGAGAGGAGGAAAAGAAGGAAGAAGGAAGAAGGAAGAGAAGAAAGAGGGAGCAGAAAGATAGAGAGGAAGAGATTGAGAGTAGAAGAGAAAAGATGAGGTGGAGAAAGAGGAGTAGGATTGAGAGGAAGAGATGGAGAATGAAAAAGAGATGAGGTGAAGAGGAAGGAGGAGGGGAAAAAGAGGAAGGAAAGTGGTTTGAAAAAGAGAGGAAGAAGAGAGGCGGGAGGAAGAGGACGAAAATGAAAAAGAGAAGGTGAGGTGAAGAGGAAGGAGGAGGGGGAGAAAGAGGAAGGAAAGTGGTTTGAAACAGAGAGGAAGAAGAGAGGCGGGAGGAAGAGGACGAGAATGAAAAAGAGAAGATGAGATGGGGAAGAAGGAGGAGGGGGAGAAAGAGGAAGGAAAGTGGTTTGAAAAAGAGAGGAAGAAGAGAGGCAGGAGGATGGGACGAGAGCACAAAATAAAGAGGTGAAGAAAAATGGGGAAGGAGAAAGATAAAGGACAATGGGTGACGAAGAGGGAGAAGAGAAGAAATAAAAAAAGAGAGAAAGAAAGAAGATAAGGCAAGAACACAAGAGAAAATAAAGGTATAGGTGGAGAGGGAGAGAGAAAGAGAGAAGGATGTGGGGTGAGGAGGAAAAACAGAAGAGAGGAAGAAGAGGCAAATGGAACGCAAAAAAGAGAGGAGAACGAAAATAAAGAGAGTGAATAAAAGAAAGGAGGATTGGGAGCAAAATAGAAAAAGAGAGTAGAGGAAGAAGAGAGAGCGAGATTCTGGGGATAAATACAAAGAGGAAAGGAACAAAGGAGAATGGAGAGGAAGGAAGGGAGAAAGGAGGGTGGGGGACGAAAAGGAAGAGAAGAAGAAAAGAAGAAGAGAAGAAAAACAAGAAAATGTAACAGAAGTGGCTGGGTGGTCAGATCACAGAAACGAGAGCAGAAGAAACAGAGGGAGGAAGAGGGAGGAAGAGAGGAGGACGAAGAGAAGAAGAAAAGAAGAAGAGAAGAAAAACAGGAAAAAGGAACAGAAGTGGCTGGTTAGTCAGATCACAGAAACATGAACAGAGGAATGAAGAGGGATGAAGAGGATGAAGTGAAAAGGAGGGAATAAAAGGGGAATTGAGGGTAAAGAAATAGAACAGAAAAAAAGATGGAGGACTGGGCAGGATGAAAAGAAAAGGGGAGGAGTAGATTTGAGCGAGGGGAGGAGGAGGAGTAGGAAGAGGAGGAGGAAAGGATGGAGGAGAAAAGATGTTTTTTTTTTCTTTTCAAAAACAAAGCTGGTGTTCATCGCATGACAGTGAAAGTAGCTTCTTTGTTGTTGTATTGTTGTTGTTGTTGTTCAGTTGTTGTTGTTTAGTTGTTGTTGTTGTTTCATTGTTGTTTCATTGTTGTTTCGTTGTTGTTTTGTTGTTGTTATGTTGATGTTGTTGCTGTTTTGTTTCGTTGTTGCTTTGTTGTTATTTCGTTGTTGTTTTGTTGTTCCGTTGTTAATTTGTTGTTGTTTTGTTGTCGTTTTGTTGTTAATTTGTTGTTGTTTTGTTGTTGTTTTGTTTCGTTGTTGTTGCTTTGTTGTTATTTTGTTACGTTGTTGTTGTTTCGTTATTGTGCTGCATAGAGTGCACACTCACTTTCAATTCTCACTC
>NC_134780.1:85613530-85618530 GCF_046742065.1 Oratosquilla oratoria | reverse complement strand
AAGGTGACATAAGACAAATCAGTGTATTTTGTGGCCATCGGGAAGGCAAGTGATAGGTATGATGACGACTTCGAAATTTTTGTTCTAGATTATGTCATAAGAACATAAGAACATAAGAATGAAGGAGACTGCAAGAGACCATAAGGCCTACACTTTAGGCAGCTCGATTTGATTCGATCTAGGACAGAATATCGTGCTCAAGAGGCTGAGGATACGCCAGGTCCAATGAAGCACTTCACAGGCTTTCTTCTAGTTAGCATCGTTCGATGCTATTCAGCTTTGGGCAGGAAGAAGTCATTTTGTGGTGTGTAGAAAAGTATGGAATATATTTTTTAAGCTATGGATGTATATTTTATTATTTTTATTTTCCATGTATCGTGTTATATAGTCATGGAGACAATGTTTCAATATGTAGAAGAACTGGTTATTCTGTTAAAAAAAATCACCGGTTTTCGTTTCAATAATGCGTGTTCTTTACATAGTGGATTTTTTCTCATTTTTGTTTAATCGTTTGCTTTTTCCTGATTATTTATTCATTCGTTCTATATACTTTTTTGCTTTTTATTCTTATTAACTATGTATTTCATATTTCGTCCATTCGTTTATCGCTTCATCCTTTAATTTTTCTCTATTATACTTTGCCTTATGTTCTTTTTCTTTTGAGAGAGAGATATAGAGATATAGAAATAGACAGAGAGGGCGAAAGAGAGATAGATAGATAGATAGAGAGAGAGAGAGAGAGAGAGAGAGAGAGAGAGAGAGGGAGAGAGAGAGAGAGAGAGAGAGAGAGAGAGGCATATCTGATTTTTTTTTTTTTTTTTTTTTTTCTAACCTTGCATCGGTCCGGATCATTTCACTCACGGTGTCCACGTCATGACGTCACTGTTAGGAGTGGCGGTATCCGAAAGAGATCCGGAAGGGAGTGCAGCCCCTCGACCCTAACAGCGTCAGTGGGAGGACATTCTTTCAATAAGCTGAGGGTTGCTTTGGAGAGAGACTTTGAGGTGCCGCGCCACTTCTTCCGAGGGACGGGCTGGTGATTGTGGAGCGGCTGTTGTACCGCAGCCCCACAAAGTTTGCAATGTTCGTGATTGTCTCTTCCTGATTGTAATACTTGCCACCCACAACGACATCCAAGGCGGATCCCGTGGAATAGAGATTCCATCCTTCTACCAGGAGGCAAGTGGATGGCCTCGTACCTAGTAACAAGGGGGCAAATAAGGTTGCTATGGTAGACCCTGGCCATCAATCTGGCCTTGTTCATGGTGACGCTCTTGGTCTGTGTGACCACGGACATCAAAGGCAGGGTGATCTTCGTGAACCTCGTCGCTGCCTTAGCAACATCATCCGCAATAGTGTTCCCTGGAACCCCAACATGTCTGGAGATCCAGCGAGACATTGTCGACCTGTCTTGACGGTGCAAGAGGTTCAACGAGAGCTGAAATGACGTCATGAAATAGGCGTCATTCGTTTTCCCGACCTGATGACGTCAGTAGCACTCATTGAGTCTTTGTGGATCACGATTGTCCTCTTCTCAGCAGAGAGGTCGTGAACCTAAGCCTTTAGCTGCTGCTTTATCATACTGTATGTGTGTATTGTTCAAATATTGTTGAGGTGTAATTTTGCTTTCCTGTTGTTGCCGTGATCACGACAGATGGTGAGTGTTGGTAGGTTGGGTTGTTCTTGTCGAACGTCCCTAGTCGAGTCCTGAGCTCGCAATGTAAATTTAAGATTAATTTACGGTTAGATTAGGGTTAGGTGAAAATTAATTCACTCTTAGTTTACGGTTAGATTAGGGTTAGGTGAAAATTAATTGACTTTTAGCTTATGGTTTGGTTAAAGTTAGTGTACGTTTAGTGAAAGGCTAGGTTAAAACTGGGTTACACTAGGTTTACGGTTTGGTTAAAGTTAGTTTACGATTAGGTTAAAAGTGGGTTAAACTTAGTGTACCGTTAGGTAAAAAAACCCCAGTGAAAATCAATTTAAGGTCTGCATAAAGTTAGTTTATTATCATATTAAGATTAAACTAAGATTATTTGACAGTTTAAGATAATGTTATAATTAGTGAACGATTACGTTAAAGTTAAGCTGGCTTACGCTTGGCTTGAGCAAGACTGTTCTGCATCACGACTGTTTCTCGACCCCCGAGCCGTCGACAGAGAAATCCCTCGCGTTCTCAATCTGCTTTCCATCAGAGTGGCATGGCAGCTGTTCATTTTGCTTTTTGTAGTTATTTCTTATCAATATATTTTGGAGATCAGCAGGAAGAAAAAAAATTGTATAAGAAAAAACGTCGCCTCAGATAGAAAAGTTATATTTTCTTCTCTGCTGTCTTCCTCAACCAAATCCACAACTCCACATCTTCGCGACGTTGTCCCTGAGGAAAAAGGAAACAGAAAAAGTAAATATGTAAGAAAATGAATAGTTGAACAAATGAATGTATAAATGATTAAATAATTAAACGAATAAACCAAAACCAAAACAAATGAATTAATAATTGAAATGTATTTACTTAAAATAGGGATTCTGGTGAGAGGAGAACACCACATACATAATAAGCAAGTGTCTAAGTCTACTTCTTTGAGGAAATCTAGTGCATACAATACAATATTCTGTGGCGATCTTAGTTGAGACTCTGTTCCGGGCTACAACGGCGCCTTTGAGTCTCTTAGCAACTAATTGGAATCAGATCACTTCTGAAAACAATATAAAATTTTCTCTGTGCGTTCGAAGAGCAGCCAGGGCACATGGCAGTTACCGGTGAACGTACAGTTGTCAACAGAGTCTAGGCAATATATATATATATATATATATATATGTGTGTGTGTGTGTGTGTGTGTGAAGACATCCTGACAGGTTGTAAGAGGAGTAGAGGGAAACACACAAGTAGAACAGGAGTTTATTCCTTGACTAGTTTCGCACAGTGATGCTTCTTCAGAAAGAATGGTTTGCATTACAGAATAACTGATATTAAATACAAAAAATATTAGGAGAAAGAGGGTATAAGGGAAGGTCACTTCCTATTCATGGTGGCACGAAATCGTGCGGGTTGGTCGGACTGGCGCTCCGTGTGGTGCTACGAGTGAACAGATGTCCTGTTGTTTTCCACTCTGTTGCTGCATGTAGTGCTGTTATCTTTGATAATTTGATATCTCCTATTCTATTATTTGTGCATTTATTTGTGGCTATGTATATGGCTTCTACCATTTTCCTCTGTTTCTTACTGAGGTTGTTGTGTAATACATCAGCTTCATCCCATTTTGGTAGGTGCCAAAAAACAACAGGACATCTGTTCACTCGTAGCACCACACGGAGCGCCAGTCCGACCAACCCGCACGATTTCGTGCCACCATGAATAGGAAGTGACCTTCCCTTATACCCTCTTTCTCCTAATATTTTTTGTATTTAATATCAGTTATTCTGTAATGCAAACCATTCTTTCTGAAGAAGCATCACTGTGCGAAAATAGTCAAGGAATAAACTCCTGTTCTACTTGTGTGTTTCCCTCTACTCCTCTTACATATTATATTATATGTATTTATATATATGAATATATATATATACAGGGTGTCCCAAAAAAATTGACGTCATTTTAAATGCCAATATCTAGGAGACTATTCAGTGCATCTCAATGAAACTGCACAAACTTTATGTTGAACATCATAAGTTTTATTAGTTGACATTTCAAAGAAAAAAACAAAGATTTGTAGATTCTATGACCGATTTCACAAGTTTCACAAATGTTCAATATGAGCGCCGCCTGTGACTCTGCACACGTCAAGTCGGTACTCAAACTCGTGCCAAACACGCTGCAGCATGTCTTTGGTAACATTCTCCAGTGCGGCAGTGATTCTCTGCTTGAGTTCTTCAACGTTAGCAGGAAGAGGGGGGACATAGACGAGTGACTGTGACTGTGACTGTGTTTGAGCATATTCCAACACGCAAAATGACTTTTCTTTTGAAGTGAACGGCATTTCTCAACCTGAAAAGAGATAAATGTCAAACATTAAACATAAAATTTTGAACTGTTTTTATGCAAGCTGTGAAAATTTGAGGTCGTTTCAACAAAAATTGTCAAAATTATTGGCCTGCAAAATGACGTCAAATTTTTTGGAACACCCTGTATATATATATATATATATATATATATATATATATATATATATATATATATATATGTATATATGTATATATATATATACACATATATATGCAAAGTAGACCACTTGGAAAAAATAAACAAACGAAGCAGAGCGCTTTCGTCTATTTCATCTGCAGTGCAACAAGTACTTGTTTCACTGAAGATGTAATATACGAAAGCGCTCTGCTTCGTTAGTTTCTTTTTTCCAAGTGGTCTACTTTGCATAAATGAACACACGTACCCGTGTTCTTATTAGCATATATATATATATATATATATATATATATATATATATATATATATATATATATATATGTGTGTGTGTGTGTGTGTGTGTGTGTGTGTGTGTGTGTGTGTGTGTGCGTGCGCGCGCGCAATATACTGTATATATTTACAGACTGGCCTACGAACAGGAGCAAGGGGATTGCAGAAAGAATAACATAAAAATTCAGAAAAATGAGGCGAAGGAAAAAATAAAGACATTGAGAACAAGAGGGAAAAAACATATATATAAAACTGCGTCGAAAAAAGGAAGGAAAACGTCTGGAAATGGAAAAAGCTCAAAGATTAACGGACGATTAAGAAAGAAAGAAAAATGGGAGGAGGAGGTGGAGGAGGAATGGAAGAGAGGAGAGGAAGGAAGATGAGTATGATTGTAGAAATAATGACAAAAAGGATATTGTTGATGGCAATGATAGATAGAAAACATAATGATGATGATGATGTAAGAATAGAGGATATTGGTGATGGTGGTCATGATGATGATGATAATGATTATAGTGATGACATGATGGTGAGCCTGATGGTGAAGAGCAAAAATACAGAGACTGTATTAATGATGATGATTATAATGAACTTG
>NC_134780.1:85603530-85608530 GCF_046742065.1 Oratosquilla oratoria | reverse complement strand
CCCAGCCCTACAGGAAATCCAGTGAACAGGATTCTGGAGGAGGATTCGGCACTTGACCCAGCAGGAAATCCAGTGAAGAGGATTCTGTGGGAGGACGCCACGCATTTGCAGTGAAGAGGATTCTGGATGAGGACTCGGCACTTGACCCAGCAGGAAATCCAGTGAATAGGATTCTGTAGGAGGACGCCACGCCATTGCAGGAAGAGGATTCTGGAGGAGGACTCGGCACTTGACCCAACAGGAAATCCAGTGAAGAGGATTCTGTGGGAGGACGCCACGCCATTGCAGGAAGAGGATTCTGGAGGACTCGACGCTTGACCCAGCAGGAAATCCAGGGAAGAGGATTCTGTGGGAGGACGCCACGCCATTGCTGTGAAGAGGATTCTGGAGGAGGACTCGGCACTTGACCCAGCAGGAAATCCAGTGAAGAGGATTCTGTGGGAGGACGCCACGCCATTGCAGGAAGAGGATTCTGGAGGAGGACTCGACGCTTGACCCAGCAGGAAATCCAGGGAAGAGGATTCTGTGGGAGGACGCCACGCCATTGCAGGAAGAGGATTCTGGAGGAGGACTCGGCACTTGACTCAGCAGGAAATCCAGTGAAGAGGATTCTGTGGGAGGACGCCACGCCGTTGCAGGAAGAGGATCCTGTGGGAGGACGCCACGCCATTGCAGCAAGAAGTTCGGTGGGAGGACACCGTCTGGAGCAGGACTCTTCAGTCGCCCCAACAGGAAAGTATCTAGTATTTATACTACTATTTGTTTTGTTAGGCCATCACACTGGTCCCTGTGTTGGTGTTACTTTTCTTTTCATTGTTGAGATAGAACAGTTATGATGTTTGTTATCCAATAAACCCATCTGTGGGTGATGTGTTTTTCTCTCGCCTCTCTTTTATATATGTACACGTACATATATATTCATACCGAGTCATTCTTATATTTGAACCCTAAAATACCACATTGGCGCCCGAACAGGGACTCGGTTGAGAAAGAGAGAGAGAAACACAGAAACTGCTGGACAAGTGAAGTGTGCATGATTAGTACTAGGTACGTCCACGCAGTTGTTGGATTAAACCAAGCGGTATAGGCAGGACTTAGCCGGCATCAGTATAGGTCAGGCAGGTGAGACACGGGTCGCCGTTGAGCAGTCAGAGTGTGACGAGTAGTTCAAGGTAAGGTGAAGAGCCATCTGTGCTTAGTTCAGCTAGCGTGAGCTGTAGGAGTTTAGTTTCAGCTAGTGTGAGCTGTAGGCAGTCAGCTGTAGGAGTGCTTAGTTCCAGCCTAGTGAAGCTGTAGAGATTGTCTAGTTTCAGCTAGCGTGAGCCGTAGGCAGTCAGATGTGTAGGAGTGAGAGTTTCAGCTAGTGAGAGCTGTGGGAGAGTTTCAGCTAGTGAGAGCTGTAGGAGAGTTTCAGCTAGTGAGAGCTGCAGGAGAGTTCAGTTAGAGAGAGCTGTAGGGAGAGTTTCAGCTAGTGAGAGCTGTAGGAGAGTTCAGCTAGTGAGAGCTGTAGGAGAGTTTCAGCTAGTGAGAGCTGTAGGAGGTTTCAGCTAGTGAGAGCTGTAGGAGAGTTTCAGCTAGTGAGAGCTGTAGGAGAGTTTTCAGCTAGTGAGAGCTGTAGGAGAGTTTCAGCTAGTGAGAGCTGTAGGAGAGTTCAGCTAGTGAGAGCTGTAGGAGAGTTTCAGCTAGTGAGAGCTGTAGGAGAGTTCAGCTAGTGAGAGCTGTAGGAGGTTTCAGCTAGAGAGAGCTGTAGGAGGTTTCAGCTAGTGAGAGCTGTAGGAGGTTTCAGCTAGAGAGAGCTGTAGGAGAGTTCAGCTAGAGAGAGCTGTAGGAGAGTTCAGTTAGAGAGAGGACAGTTTCTAGTTAGAGAGAGCTGTAGAGAGAGAGACAGTTTCTAGTTAGAGAGAGCTGTAGAGAGAGACAGTTTCTAGTTAGAGAGAGCTGTAGAGAGAGAGACAGTTTCTAGTTAGAGAGAGCTGTAGAGAGAGAGACAGTTTTCTAGTTAGAGAGAGCTGTAGAGAGAGAGACAGTTTCTAGTTAGAGAGAGCTGTAGAGAGAGAGACAGTTTCTAGTTAGAGAGAGCTGTAGAGAGAGAGGCAGTTTCTAGTTAGAGAGAGAGCTGTAGAGAGGGAGACAGTTTCTAGTTAGAGAGAGAGCTGTAGAGAGAGACAGTTTCTAGTTAGAGAGCTGTAGAGAGTGACTAGGGATTCAGCCAGTGAGCTATTCGAACCCAGTTTTTTTTCAAGGTAGGGTGTAGAGACCCACCGTTCGAGTCCTGCAGAGCCAAGGAAGGATTCCGGCTTTGGACAGTTAGCGGAACCAGAGAAGTTCCAGTCATAGGATTCAGATAGGAGAGTTGCCAGATTACGCTACGGCAGCTTTTCCGTTGCATAACCTTTTAAAGAGGAGTGCATTCCACGTGTGTAGTAGGTCTGTGCAGTTCCCCCGATCCCAGCAATTCCTTACGCTACGGGAAGACATACCCAGAACGCCGTCGGAGCAGTACTCCAGGAGGACGGATGGATGCACCCGGTAGCTCATCGCATCAGGAAGTTGTGGGCAGCGGAGAGAGGAACTACAGCACTAACGGACGTGAGTAATTGGTTGGTAGATGGAATGAAGAATTCCACTTCTACCCTCACGAAGGTAAGTTCGTCTTGGATACGGTCATATCTAAACCGTTCAAGATGGCCAACGCCAGGCTCACCAGGTGAGGATTATACCTTCAGCAGTGAATATAAAAGTGGAAACATTAAGGAAGTGAGAGTGTGGGGGTAGACTTATTGTCCAGACTGGGAACCCTGTTGTGAACGTATAACTGCTGTATCTTTTTGTCCCCAGATCCAGAGGAATAGGACAGCGTTTAGGCATACAAGTACACTTGTACATACACACACACACAGGCACATTCGACATTGTATGTCATGCCGTTTTGGCCAGAGAAAGCCAGAGCCCTCAAACTCAGGGAAGAGTTTTTTCCCTCAAGGAGGTTTTTCCACTCACTCCTGAGTTTGAGACAGCAAGGGCTAAATAGGGCACACTTTTTCTTTAGCTCGCGACAGGCTGCGAGCTAAGCGTGGTGGGAGGAATGTCATATAATGACACGGCCCCTACACCAAGCTAACCACGTGGTCCCCGAGTTCAGCTGTACCACGTGGGCCTACCCAGAGAAGCATCACGAAATGCCGCCAATACGCACACCAAGCTGTACCATGTGGTCCAGTTCCCCAAGGAGGGCCGCCTTGACCAGGACGCGATTCTTTGTCACGGCGACCCGCGCGCTCACAAGCTAACCACAGGTGCCACGCGGTGCCAAGCGGGCTGACAGTTGGAAGAAGAGGACGCGCGGCGTGGGAAAATTCTTGACCGCAGGACAGTGCCCAGGCCTATGGAAGATGTCACGTGAGTGCCCACGCATGCGCAGTACAGCCCCTCTTCGATTCTCCTCCCCCTCCCCGATCTACAGAGGGAGGGCGCAGAGGATTTCGAGGACACTTTTTCCGTCGGCCGCCTCCGTGGCGGTCCACTTCTCCTCCTCCTCCCAGCCCTACAGGAAATCCAGTGAAGAGGATTCTGGAGGAGGACTCGGCACTTGACCCAGCAGGAAATCCAGTGAAGAGGATTCTGTGGGAGGACGCCACGCCATTGCAGTGAAGAGGATTCTGGAGGAGGACTCGGCACTTGACCCAGCAGGAAATCCAGTGAAGAGGATTCTGTGGGAGGACGCCACGCCATTGCAGGAAGAGGATTCTGGAGGACTCGGCACTTGACCCAACAGGAAATCCAGTGAAGAGGATTCTGTGGGAGGACGCCACGCCATTGCAGGAAGAGGATTCTGGAGGACTCGACGCTTGACCCAGCAGGAAATCCAGGGAAGAGGATTCTGTGGGAGGACGCCACGCCATTGCAGTGAAGAGGATTCTGGAGGAGGACTCGGCACTTGACCCAGCAGGAAATCCAGTGAAGAGGATTCTGTGGGAGGACGCCACGCCATTGCAGGAAGAGGATTCTGGAGGAGGATTCGGCGCTTGACCCGGCAGGAGATCCAGTGAAGAGGATTCTGTGGGAGGACGCCACGCCATTGCAGGGAGAGGATTCTGGAGGAGGACTTGGCACTTGACCCAGCAGGAAATCCAGTGAAGAGGATTCTGTGGGAGGACGCCACGCCATTGCAGGAAGAGGATCCTGTGGGAGGACGCCACGCCATTGCAGCAAGAAGTTCGGTGGGAGGACGCCGTCTGGAGCAGGACTCTTCAGTCGCCCCAAAGGAAAGTATAGTAGTATTCATACTATTATTTGTTTTGTCAGGCCATCACACTGGTCCATGTGTTGGTGTTACTTTTCTTTTTATTGTTGAGATAGAACAGTTATGATGTTTGTTATCAATAAACCCATCGGTGTTGATGTGTTTTTCTCTCGCCTCTCTTTTATATATGTACACGTACATATATATTCATACCGAGTCATTCTCATTTGAATCATTGAACCTTAAAAATATGACAATTTGTTTATTCATATATGCACTGGTTTATCTATATTTTTGCTTTCTTGGTTAGTCAACTGACAGAGAGACTAATGAGTGACTCTGAACAGTAGGGGTGACACTGAACACAAAAATAAAAAAAAATTATTATACGGGGAGTATGTAAACGTATTGAATATATCAAAGTTTCTGGATTATTGGAAAACGATAATCAAACTTAATTATTGTTAAGCAGAACAAACTCTATCGCGGTGGTTGATATTTACTGGATTATTCGACAAATGTTATCACCAACAACCTCCTAGACCTAAAAAAAAAAAAAAAAAAAGTTAAGATAATTAGCTCGGCCTCTTTTGAACCCGTTTCGAAAGTTTGGGTGGAAGTTGGAAGAACAAAAATTAGCCGCTCCATTTACTTCGCTTAACCCCGGGGCAAGGCGACAAACCTTCTTGGTTTTGTTCTGGCAATAGAAGAACGGTTTTGAGCCTCTGAGGGGGTCCCTGGCTTAATGATGCAAATT
>NC_134780.1:85591030-85601030 GCF_046742065.1 Oratosquilla oratoria | reverse complement strand
TGACAAACCTGTTGTTCGCGTCCAATGTCGTCGTCACCGCCATCATCGACCGATAGAATCGCGCGCACATTTTTGGTCATTTGAGGTACGCGCGTTCGAATTCAATGGCTACTTTCTACTTACCATGGAAATAAGCTTACATGCTTTTTTGTGTTATCTTCGGCAATTGTAAATGTTATTTCGAAATATGTGTTCTTTTCAGTATCTGCACTTTATGTATATTGATGCAATGACAAACTTACCAACGAAGTCACAAATAATCGACTCAATATCTCTCTATCTATCTATCTATCTCCCTATCTATTTCTCTCATTCACACGAAACAGGAAGGTATATATCTACCTGTTTCTTTTTTCTATTTCTCTATTTTATTCTCACTGTCTACCTATCTATCTAACTGCCTATCTATTTCTCTCTTTCACACGAAACAGGAAGGTATAAATTTACCTGTTTTTTTCTATTTTTCTATTTCATTATCTCCTTCACTCATTTTCTCTCATTCTCTTTTTCTATCAATATCAGCCATCCTAAGTCCACTGTTGAACAAAAACTCTTTCATACCATTTCATGACTCGTGCGACTACGCCAACCTCTGCCACGACACTCTTGCAAACTTCTCTATCTCATCTCTCCACCTTCTGTCTGCTCTCCCAATTGCACGCTTCCTACTTCGCGGCGTCCAATCAGTAACACACTTGCTCCATCGCTCTTCAATCGTTCGAGCTAACTTACCTGCTCGATTCCACCTCTTTACCAGTCTGCTCTCTTGCTCAATTTGCTCTCTTTCTCTCTTTCAGCGTTATTCCCATTGTTGATCTCTGTGCACTCCTTAGCCTCTTCTCCATTACCTTTATCAGTTTCCAAGTTTCACACCAGTAGATTATTGCTGCTGCTGACCCAGGGCAGTGGACAGGATGCAGGGATGACCCGTCATCCAGGAGGTGCCAAGATAAGAGGGAGGGAGGAGGGTGGAGAGGAGTGGAATATGTAGGAGATGGAATAGGTGGGTGTAGTTTCTATGCCTTTTTCTTTTTGGCTACCCCCCGTGTAAGGGGGAAAAGCCTTTGGTATATGTATATATATGTATTATATACTGATTTTAGAATTTGAGTTTCAAACATCAAGTTAGGGGGGCCTCTCATAATCTTATATTTACCAAATGTATCTCAACCAATTGTAAAAAAAGAAAAAAAATCGATTATAATCTTTTTAAATTGAACGTTTCTATTGAACATAATTTTTATTTTACTCTTATTCATCTTTAAACCTACTTTGAGGCTCTCCTTGTTCAGATCGCTCAGCATGACTTGCAATTCTTCTGCTCTTTCTGAAATAAGAATAATGTCATCTGCAAATCTGTGACTAAAATATTTGCCATCAATCTTTAAACCTTTATCTTCCCAAATCAACCTTCTGAAAATTTCTTCCAACCAAACTGTGAATAGTTTGGATGAAGCTGTATTACCTTGCCGTACTCCTTTCTCTATCTTTATCTTTTCTGTATCTTTTTTTAGTCAAATTCCAGCGGTACATTTCGCATGAATATTTTCTAGAATTCTTACGATGCGTTTGTTTACACTTTGCTTGCGAAGCGAGTTTAGTATTTGTTTTTGCTTTCCTGAGTCAAAGACCTCATAATCTACAAAAGCTAAACAAATAGGTATACTGTATTCTGTCGTTTTCTCGATTACTTGCTTCGTTATCTGTAAACGGTCTAGAATCGAATATCCGCTTCTAAAGTCTACCTGTTCTCTTGGTTTCCATCTAAATTTTTACTTAGTCCATTTATAAGAATCTTGGAGATTAATTTTTGTATATTTAATAACAAGCTAATCGGTCGATAGATACAGTACTAAGGTATTTCTGGTCTTCCTTTTTATGAAGTAAAATCACTACTGCCTCTGAACCAGGACAGTGGACAAGATGCAGGGATGACCCGTCATCCAGAAGGTGTCAAGATAAGAGGGAGGAAAGAGGCTGGAGGGGAGTGGAGTGTAATGGGGATGGAATGGGTGGGAGTGGTTTTTGTGCCTTTGTTTTTTGGCTACCTCCATTGTAAGGGGAAAAAGCCTTTTGATATATGTATATATATATATATATATATATATATATATACATATATATATATAAATATATTTATATATATATATATATATATATATATATGTTTTTATATATATATATATATATATATATATATATATATATATGTATATAAATATATATATAGAATTGCTACAGCATTCCATCATGATTCAGCTCTGAGTTGTTTTTAGGTGCTCCTGATGTAAGGTAATATGAAAGACAACGTGATAAACTCATTGTCGTCATGTCAATATAGGTGGAGGGGAGGGTTTCACAGTTCCTTCGGGTACTTTTAAACCTATAGATGACATGTGGGTTCTGAAGTCCTGTTTCTCAAGGTGGGGGCTGTTCTTATGTAAAAGGTGGCTTGTTTTCTTGGGCTGATAGTAAATCACTACGTTGTGTATTTGCTCTGGGATGACTGGTTTGATGTTTTCCTTGATATTTTTTCATTATGTTTCAATATGAGCATAATACATACATATATATATATATATATATATATATATATATATATATATATATATATATATATGTATATATATATATATATATAATATATATATATATATATATATATATAATTTTTGCCTTTATTGTCTGCTTGGGAGCGGGAGTGCGCGTGTGTGTGCATATGTGGTGAAAAATAGATAGTAGAGGCTTTGTGTACAGAGACAGAAAGACAGAGATAGAGACAGAAAAACAGAGAGAGAGAGAGAGAGAGAGAGAGAGAGAGAGAGAGAGAGAGAGAGAGAGAGAGAGAGAGAGAGAGAGAGAGAGAGAGAGAGGATACCTTTGTTTTATTAAAAGGACTGAAAATCGACCAGAAAGAGAAAATTGGAGAGAATAGGTTTGGAAGAGGACGAGGAGAGGGTGTAGTGAGTGTGGGAGGGTGGAAGAGGTGGAGGGAGGGTGGAAGAGGAGGATAGTGGTGGTGGTGGTGGTGGGGGAGGGTGGTGGAGAGCCCCAGGGCTTGAAGGTGAAGCATGTTGACTGCCTCATTAGGATCAACCTTGGGGCGAAGGAGATAGATTCCGCCCTCCATCACTTCCTCCCTCCCTCCCTCACTTCCTCCCTTCCTCCCTCTTCTTCTCTTCCTCTTTTCCTCCCTCTTCCTCTCTTCCTCCTTTCCTCCCTCTTCTTCTCTTCCTCTCTCTTCTTCTCTTCCTCTCTCTCTCTCTCTCCCTTCCTCCCTCTTCTTCTCTTCCTCTCTCCCTTCCACCCTCTTCTTCTCTTCTTCTCTCCCTCTTTCCCTTCCTCCCTCCATCTTCCTCCCTCTCCCCCTCCCCCTCCCATCCTCTCTCTTCTTCTCTTCCTCCCTCCCTCCCTTCCTCCCTCTTCTTCTCCTCCTCCCTCCCTCCCTCCCTTCCTCCCTCTTCTTCTCTTCCTCCCTCCCTTCCTTCCTCCCTCTTCTTCTTCTCCTCCCTCCCTTTCTTCCTCCCTCTTCTTCTCTTCCTCCCTCCCTCCCTTCCTCCCTCTTCTTCCTCCCTCTTCTTCTCTTCCTCCCTCCCTCCCTTCCTTCCTCTTCTTCTCTTCCTCCCTCCCTCCCTTCCTCTCTCTTCTTCTCTTCCTCCCTCACTCCTTTCCTCCCTCTTCTTCTCTTCCTCCCTCCCTCCCTTCCTCCCTCTTCTTCTCTTCCTCCCTCTCTCCCTTCCTCCCTCTTCTTCTCTTCCTACATCCCTCTCTCCCTTCCTCCCTCTTCTTCTCTTCCTCCCTCCCTCCTTTCCTCCCTCTTCTTCTCTTCCTCCTTCCCTCCCTCCCTTCCTCCCTCTTCTTCTCTTCATCCCTCCTTCCCTTCCTCCCTCTTCTTCTCGTCCTCCTTCCCTCCGTTCAGCATCATCATGTCTACTCCCTCCTACCTCCTACCTACTCTTCATACCTACTGTCTTCGACATCCTATACACCTTCAATATTTTAACAAGTATTAATAGATTTATTCATCCATCTATTGATTTATTCATTATTCAGTATGTGGTTTTGTTATGGATGAAACGGATTCCTGTCACTATTGGTCCTTCATCCCATTTTCTGTTTAGGACAATGTTTCTCAGCCTTAAGGTTCCCCGGAACCCTAAGGTTCCGCAAAAGGTCCCTAAAAGGGTTCCGCGGGAACAAGTGAGATAAGCTAAAGCACTTTTAATTTTTTTTAAATTAATTTCATATACGTAATATAATTAAACACGCACGACATATTCTTGGATATTGTAATAATGTGATATAGACATCATCCTATCTAACCTATTATTACCATGAAAATAAAATGAGAAAGATATGTTTTTTTTTTGTTTTTGTTTGTTTTTTTGAGCAGGGGTTCCTTGAGACATGCAATTTATTTTAAAGGTTACTCAAGGGTAAAAAGGTTGAGAAATGTTGGTTTAGAGAGTGACCTTCCCTCACCTTCTCGGTTGATATAAATCACCTGACGGCAGAAACAAGAAACGTACGAACTCAGGAGATCTGCTTTCTTCACTCGAACCCCCTTCTTACCTCATTCCACATCCTCCCTCCCTGGTTTCCCTTCTCTTTCCCCTTCCTCCTTCCCTACTCTCTCTCCCTCTTATTTACCTTTTTCTTTCCTTTCCTTCCCTATCTCCCTTCCCCTTCTCCATCCTCTTCCCTCTAACCTTTCCCATTCCTTTTCTCTCTTCTTCCCTTTTCCCTTCTTTCCTCTCTTTCCTATTTGTTCCCATTTTTCCATTTCCTTAATCTTTCCTTTTCCCCTTCCCCTTACCCATTTACCCTTTTATCTTCTTACCCGTCTCTCTTCGTTTACCTTTCTTCCAACTTCCCCTCCAACACATACGTCCCCCTTCCTCCTCCTCTACCTCCTTTCGTCCTTTTTCTTCTCTCCCCCCCTCTCGCCCCCTTTTCCTGCCATTCACCCCCTTGTTCCCCCCTTTCTCCCCCCCTCGTCATACCCCCTCCTCCTCCTCCTCCTCCCCCTCTTCTTTCTCCTACACTCCCCCCTCCCCCTCCGCTCCCTTCGACTCTGCAAGCAACACTTTTTCCAATTTATTTTTCAATTCTCAGCTTCGTCCCTCCAAAAGCCTCGACTCCATCTACTTCCATTTACCTCATCCACACCTCTCTTTTCTTTGTCTTTGTATTCTTCTTCTTCTTCGCGTTCTTCCTCTTCTTCTTCCTCTTCTTTTTCTTCCTCTTCCTCTTCCTTTTCTTCTTCCTCTTCCTCTTCTTTTTCTTCCTCTTCCTCTTCTTTTTCTTCTTTTTCTTCTTCTTCTTCTTCTTCTTCTTCTTGTTCTTGTTCTTGTTCTTGTCCTTGTTCTTCTTCTACTTCTTCTTCTTCTTCTTCTTCTTCTTCTTCTTCTTCTTCTTCTTCTTCTTCTTCTTCTTCTTCTTCTTCTTCTTCTTCTTCTTCTTCTTCTTCTTCTTCTTCTTCTTCTTCTTCTTCGTCTTCCTTCTTTGTTTCATCGTCTTCGTCCTCTTTTTTTATTTCTTACTTTATCTTCTTCATCCTCTCATTCTGCAAATACCTCACATTGTTCCGTTTTTATCCACTTCCTACTTCCTCCTTATATTTTGCATCCCTCTTTTTTTTTCTTTCCTCATTTACTTTCTCCTGTCCAGTAGGACAATACAAGGTGAAATTGACCTGTTCTCCACACACCCACAAGCATACTAACCTGTCAGAATGTTTGAATATATATATATATATATATGTATATACATATATGTATATGTATATATATATATGTATATATATATATATATATGTGTGTGTGTGTGTGTGTGTGTGTGTGTGTGTGTGTGTGTGTGTGTATGTGTGTGTGTGTGTGTGTGTGTGTGTGTGTGTGTGTGTGTGTGTGTGTGTGTGTGTGTGTGTGTGTGTGTGCTTGTGTATACATATATCCATACACACATATATATATATATATATATATATATATATATATGTATATATATATATATATAATATATACATGTATATATATATATGATATATATATATATATGTATATACATATATATATATATGATATATATATATATACATATATATATATATATATATATATATATATATACTAAGAGTGAAAACTGGAGGAAGATGGAAAAAAGTCACGGGTCTAGTTCTGAGTTGTGATTTTATTCCCGGCCGGTTTCCCTCTACGCATCTTCTGAAGAAGTGTAGAGCGAAACCGGCCAGGTATAAATTCATAACCCGGAACTAGACCAGTGACTTCTTTTTCCACCTTCCTCATCTATATATATATATATATATATATATATATATATATATACATATATATGTATATAAATACATATATATATATATATGTATGTATATATATATGTATGTATGTATGTATGTATGTATGTGTGTGTGTTTTTACCTAGATTTCTCAAGAAATGCATGTGAAATATCCCTGATATTCCTTTTCTCTCCACTATATTTTCCCATAGGTTTCTCTATATTCTTTTCAAATAGCCTGACCATAAGCCCCCTAGTACCAATTTATTCACCAATTCATTCTCCAATTATTCTCCCTGTCCCTTTCTTTCACCCCTTTCCTTGCTCCCCTGAGCACACAACCTAAAATCCCTAAAAATAATGCACAGCCCCGCACCTCACCAACGATCTTTGAATATTTCGAACTCCCCCATTTTTGTTTTAATAATAACTACAACAAAATTCTCCTTCCCCAGTTTCTTCTTGACAGACTCTTGCTCGATCCTGTCTTCCTCCTTTCATCTTCTTTACATATTTCAGCTCACGAAGTTAGACTTAAAAAAAATGAATAAAAAAGTTTCAGTCGTTCAAACCCCATTTTTGGTCTCAACTCAGCTGAATAAATTCATCTGTCGCCGATCAAAAATGCAAAAATGGCGTCATCATCTGCCATCAAACAACTTTACACAAATATCCTCAATGTTCCTCCTGTTACTTTCATCTACCCTAAAAATCCCACTGCACCCCATGTTTTACTTGACAAAGAAGTTTGAAAATCCCCATTTTCCCTACATTCTCCCTAATTAATTCCCCATTTTGCTTTGAGCTCCCTATGGGACCTTACAGAAACCTTTGTCACCCATCTCCCCTCTTCTCCCTATCTCACTCTTATCTCCCCATTAGACCTTACATAAATCCCTTTTCTTCCCCCCTATTTCCCCTCTTCTCCCCCATCATTTCCCCAAACGCTCGCACCGTATCTCCCCCCCGTACCTCCCCGTCTCCCGGCACCCTCCTCGCCGTAGTCCATAATTACTTTTCGTTTCCTGCCACGTTCTCCATCCCTCCCAGCAGCAATGGACTTTGAATTCGTTCTTCAGGTCTCCTCGATCGTCGGCTTCGGCTCTTTTTCAAGTCGGCAGCTTCCACTGATGTTCGTACGCTTCATTCATTTCATCTCGCCTTCATTTATCTCTTTCCCTCTCTCTCTCTCTCTCTCTCTCTCTCTCTCTCTCTCTCTCTCTCTCTCTCTCTCTCTCTCTCTCTCTCTCTGTCTGTCTGTCTGTCTCTCTCTATCTGTCTGTCTATCCGTCTGTCTGTCTATCTATCTGTCTGTCTGTCTGTCTGTCTGTCTCCCTCTCTCTCTCTGTCTGTCTGTCTGTCTGTCTGTCTGTCTGTCTGTCTGTCTGTCTGTCTGTCTGTCTGTCTGTCTGTCTGCCTCTATGTCTCTCTCTCACACACACACACACACACACACACACACACACACACACACACACACACACACACACACACACACACACACACACACACACACACACACACACACACACACACACACACACACACACACACACACACACACACACACACACACACACACACACACACACACACACACACACACACACACACTCAAGCATACATACATACGCACAGACACACGCACATTATTCCCTCTATCCTTTCTACTTTCCTTTTCCATTATTCTTTTCTTAGCCTTTCCTCTACTGTGTCTGTCACTCTCTCCCCATTTCTTTCCCGTTTCCCCATTCCCCTATGAAAATCCCTATCCCACTTGTCCTTATCCCTAAGTGTTCCTATATTTCCCCAAATCCTGTATTTCGTTCCCCATTAAAACTCCTTGCCCTGTTTCCCCATTCCCCTATGAATAAAATCCCTAGCCTCCTTGACCTTATCCCCAAACGTCCCTATATTTCCCCAAATCCTGTATTTCATTCCCCATTAAAATTCTTTCCCCATTCTTCAACTTAAGTACTTCTTTTTCTCCTCAAAAATCCCTCATGCCTCTCACCCATACCCATTGCGGCAGATTTCCCCCATTCCTCTCCCCCATTTCCCCCACAAAAATCCCTTGTGGCTTTTTTCCCGACCTTCTTACACTTTTGCTTACCCTGTTTCCCCCCCCCCCAGATGAATTCCCCCACATCTCGTTTCTCTCACTGCTCACATCCACGTCTTCTCCATTTTTCCCCATAAAGAGTCCTTACGTCTCTTACCCTCTTACCCTCTTACCCTCTTACCTTCTTACCCTCTTACCCTCTTACCTTCTTGCCCTCTAACCCTCTTACCAACTTACCCTCTAACCCTCTTGCCCTCTTACCCTCTTACCCTTTTACCCTCTTACCCTCTTACCCTCTTACCCTCTTACCCCCTTACCCTCTTACCCTCTTGCCCTCTTGCCCTCTTACCCCCTTACCCTCTTACCCTCTTGTTCTCTTGCCCTCTTACCCTCTTACCTCTTGCCCTCTTACCCTTTTACCCTCTTATCATCTCACCTCTTGCCCTCTTACCCTCTTGCCCTCTTACCCTCTTACCCTCTCATCCCCTTACCCTCTTACCCTCTTACCATCTCATCCTATTACTCTCTTACCCTCTTACCTTCTTACCTCTTGCCCTCTTACCCTCTTACCTCTTGCCCTCTTACCCTCTTACCCTCTCATCCCCTTACCCTCTTACCCTCTTACCCTCTTACCCTCTTAACCTCTTACCCTCTCATCCTCTTACCCTTTTACCCTCTTACCTCTTGCCCTCTTACCCTCTTACCCTCTTACCCTCTCATCCCCTTACCCTCTCATCCCCTTACCCTCTTACCCTCTCATCCTCTTACTCTCTTACCTTCTTACCTCTTGCCCTCTTACCCTCTTACCCTCTCATCCCCTTACCCTCTCATCCCCTTACCCTCTTACCCTCTTACCCTCTCATCCTCTTACCCTCTTACCTTCTTACCCTCTTACCCATTTCCCACAAGTCCATGCTCCCGTCCCGGGTTGACCTCTCTCCACTCACCCCATAAAACTCCCCCCTATGCCTCCATTTCATCCAATTTCTTTTTCGCCTTCACGCTTTCCCTTTCCATAAAAGGAACATAGCCAAGACCTTAACTAACCATCTTCCTTCTATTTCCCTCCTCCGCTCTTCCTCCTCCTCCCCCTCTCTTCCTCCTCTTTCTCCTCTCCTCCTCCTCTTCTTCCTCCTATTTTTCCTTTTTCTGTTCCATTTCCAACTTTACCTACTCTTCCCCGTTCCTCTTCCTCCTCCTCCTCCTTTTTCTCCTCTCCTCCTCCTCTTTCTCCCCTCTTCCTCCTTTTTCTTCTCTTCTCCTCCTCTTCTTCTTCCTATTTCTCCTTTTTCTGCTCCATTTCCAGCTTCATCTACTCTTCCTACTTCCTCCTCTTACCCAGTCTTTTCTCTTCTCCTTCCATCTTCTCTCTACTTCCTATTTCTCATTCTGTTCTTCCTCGTCTTCCTTTTCATCTTCCTCCTCCTCTTCCTGTTCTTCTTCTGCCTATCCTTCCTTTTCCCCCTCTCGTTATTCCTTGTCTCCTTCTTCTCTATCTTTCCTTCCTCCTCTTCCTCCTCCTCTTCCTCCTTTTTCTCCTCTTCTTCTGCCTCTGCATACTCTTCCTTTTCCCCATAAATTCCTGATTCCTCTCCTCCCTCTTCCTTCCCTCTTCCTATTGGCTGTCCTCGTCGCCCTTGTCG